>NC_143062.1:41885000-42235000 GCF_052426305.1 Pelodiscus sinensis
CCATGAGGCGTTTAGACACTATGATAATGGCAACTGTATAAGTATTGTGACCGGGTCAGGCCGGAGGGATACAGGAAAGTAATCCTATCTGGTGTCTGGGAGGTGTGTGGGCACTAGTGCACCCACATCTAAAGGACCCCCCTCCCCCCAGCCTACGGGAAGGGTCCACTACAGGAGAGTAATGGAAGGGAGGTATATTAGCCCCAGACTGAGTAAATCTCTGTTCCCATGGCTGTCAGGGGCTAGTCCAGAGCCAGCAAGAACTTGCCAGACTCAATCAGCACAATTAAGCACCTGGAGCTAATTAGGAAGACTTGCAAAGTCAGGTGAGCCAAGGCTAGTTAGAACACCTGGGGCCAATTAAAGAACCAGTTGAAACAGAGGAAGTTGTATAGGGGGCTGAGGAAGAGCCAGCACAAGTGGATACTAGTAGGGAGAGCCAGAGTGAAGGAAGGTGCCTGAGGTTTTTGTAGCTGTCTTGCAGATTTTTATAGGTAGCTGCTATTACAGGGCCCTGGGCTGAAACTTGGAGTAGAGGGTGGGCCTGGGTTTCCCTCAAAACCTGCTTCCCCATTTCCACTTGGGGGAAAAGACTGGCTGGGGAAAAGGAAGGGGTTTGCCCTATATCATTTGGGAGTCCTTTAAGACTGTGGAGTTTGGTTTCCTTCTATGCTGTATGCTGGCCAATGATGAGAGGAGCTCAACAAACAGCAAGCTGATGCCCTAGGCATGGTACCTAACTTGAGGACTGCTGTGACCCTCTGAGGTAAGCGAATCTGCCTGAAAACATAGGACCCACCAAGTCTGAGTAGGAGCTTTGTTGCGGTGTCTAGAATCCATTGTCTCACCGCTATGTCCCAGGGCAGTCTGAATCAATGTGAAACAAAGCAACACCATCTTGCTTTGAGCAAGCCTCTCTTGGTAGTGAGGAGCATTGCGAAGAAGGTGACCTCTCTGTTGTGTCCTCTTCCTGTAATAAGGACCATAGACCCCACCTGGAAAATACCATAGAAGAAAATCCAGTGCAGAAGGAAGCCTCTTATCCAGACTCTGCACCCTCTGATTCAGACCCGCTAATCAGGAGACCCAGTCAGCTTTATCCTCTTGGAGGAAGGCTACAGACAGATCCACGGAGGGTGGATCTCAAGTGCTTGCTGCTCTGAGTTTAACAGGATGCTGCCTTCCACCAGTCTCTAACTCAGACTCTGTCAACCCCCCTCCCTTGCAAGTCTTCGTCCTGGGGACAAAGCGGCCAGGGTGCTGTGTGGGTGGTATAAGAAGAGCTCTCAGAACTGAACATGAAGCTTTTGCCAAAGACCCTGCTGCTGCCTGGGGATATGCCCGGGGTAAGCAAGCTGTGGAAGCAAGAGATAGGAGCTACCTGCAGGCCCTACCGTGCAGCTCTCCCTGAAGCCAGCTGGGAAACGCACATCCCAGTGAACATGTCAGAGGAGGTAGGGATCTCGGCCTTCCCCCAGGGCAGAGGGTGTGTTACTAAAAGCTCTCCTCACGGGCTCCCTTCCCCCACTCGCACAACACCCTTGTGGGAACGGCAGCGCTGGGCCCTGGAAGACGATGGGGAAGTTTCCAGGCATTTGGAGTGGACTTCAGTGCAATCGAAGTGGTTCATTATACTGCCTGCTTTTCTTTCCTCTCTCCTTGCTCCTGCTACCTTCTCCCTTGTCATCCTCCACACTTGCTAATGCTCCCCTAATGCTGTCTCCTCCCCTTCCCCTGCATATGCTCCCCTGTCACTTTCTCCCCTCTGCACGAGCTGCCTGACTCTTCTTCTCTCCCCCCCCTCTCCCCCGACACACTTCTGCAACCATCCCTCAGGGTTTCAAGGGCAAACCCTGTTTCTACTCCTTCTGCTCCACTTGAACAGCAGCTTCTAGTGTTGGTACCTCAGCTCTCTTGTTCTGTTTGTTTGCAGCTGCTTTTCTGGGCATGCAGGCTCAGCTTTGCAGTATCTCTGGTCACCAATAACTCCACTGCCTACCTGCAAGCACTTGTGGTTGTCTCCCCCTGGTCATTGTTTGAGAGCCACTGTCCAGTCGGGGGCATGATTGCTTGACTAAAATAGTGATGCAGGTGCACTCGGTGTGGACAGAGGAAAACCAGTAAAAATGTGCCTTGTACGGGGCAACTTGTACCCAGAAATGCGTTAGGCTAGGTCAGTGTTTCTCACTCTCTTTTTAAAGGGGTACTTTATTAAAAAAAGTTATCCCCAGTACCTACTGTTTTCAGACACACAATTTTTCTACCATTGCAACACATTTGTTTAAACAACTTAATCATGGGTGGCTGATTACACTTTTGGGTGTAGAAAGTACAAAAATAATAAAGCGCTGTGAAACTTAAAACAAATTCAGTTTTCTCCAATTTTTAGATGTTGACGTTACCCACCCTTCAGACCTCTCTCAAGTCACCCTAAGGGGGCTGAGAAACACTGGACTAGGTTACTCCAGCAAGAGCACCTTGGCATCAGTACAGGTGTGTCTGCGTGAGGGTGGGTGCGCTGGTGTCCTTACTCCCAAGATAGCTAAAGCAATAACAGGTTTGTGTATAGACAAGGCCTAGCCTTGTCTCCACTCTGACTCTCCCAGCAGAAGCAGAGCCACGCTGGCCGAGTGACTCGTCAGTTCAGCGCCCTCAGGGTGGAGGGGTCAGTGTTATCGAATGAACTGGTTTAGTTTATGCTCAAACCACCAAGGCTGTGCTCCTGGGCAACAGGTGAAGGTAGGGTTAGGGGAAACGAGGTGTGCTTCCCCCCTGCTGCCCCCATACCCCGAGCCCTGATTGGCAAGAGGAGCGTGCAAAGTCCCCTTTCGCCCTGCCCCATTCTGCAAGGAGTGGGCAACGTCTCCTTTCGCCCTGTGAGGGGTGTGGCATTTCTAAGCACTGCATGCTCCTTGCAGGATGGGGACAGAGTGGGAGGAGACTTCATGCACTTCCCCCTGGCCCTGATTGGCCTGGGGGTCGGGAGAGTGGCAGGGCCTCTGTGGGCCGGATCCACTCGCTTGGTGGGCTGGATTCAGCCCTTTTGCCCACCCCTGCACTGGGAGGATGGCTTAGGGTTACCAGGCATCAGGTTTTGGACTGATCTGGTAATGGCTGGTAAAAGTCCAGTTGGCTGCAGTGGCCGGCCCAGCGCCTCTCCTGGAAGTGGCCAGCATGTCTCTCCACCTCCTAGGTACGAGGGCGGCCACTGGGGTCCACACTCTGCCCCTGCCCACGGTATAGGCTCTACCTTGAATGCCTGTTCCACAGCTCCCATTGGCCAGGAACCACAGCCAGTGGGAAGTGTGGGATGGCGCCTGTGGACGGGGGCAGCAATCAGACCCCCATGACTGCCCTAGGAGCTGGAGGGACATGCCAGCCACTTCCAGGAGCCACCTATGGTAAGTGCTGCTTGGAGCCTGCACCCTAAGTCCCCTCCCATGCCCCAACCCCTGCCCCAGGGTGAAACCCCCTGCTGCACTCGTCATCCTCTCCCACCCCCCAAACTTCTGCTTCAGCCCTGATCCCCCTCCTGCATCCAAACGACCTCCCAGAGCCAGCACCCACATCCACTCCTGCACCCAACCCTCTGCCCCAGCCCAGAGCTGCCTCCCACATCCAAACTCTCTCCCAGGACCCACATCTCTTTCCGCACCCTGAGCCGCTCAGCCCCAGCCTGGAGCCCACTCCTGCACCCTGAACCCCTCATTTCTGGTCCTTCCTGGAGCCCCCACTCCCTGCCCAGAACGTGTACTGCCTCCCACATGCCACTCCCCTGCCCCAGACCAGTACCCATTCCTACACTCTGAACCTCTCAGCCCTGCCTTGGAGCCCCCTTCTGCACCCCAAATCCCTCATCCTTGTCCTCACCCTCTGAACCCCAACCCCCTGCCCCTGCCCCGTGAAAATGAGCAAGGGTGACAAAAGGGCAGAGCAGGGTGTGGGGTCTTGGGGAAAGAAGCCAAGTAGGATGGGACAAGGGTGTACAGTTCCCTGCAACCAGGAAGTTAACAGTCTGAAGGCTGCTGCCTCCTCCTCCTGTCCCTGCCCAGCTGTTTTGGAGTCAGGTGGCTTCTGAGCATGCCTATTGGATTCGGTCCTGCAGGCCACTTAGAGGAATGCTTGTCTTCCCCCACTTCACAGATTGCTCTGGGACTGGGGAGGGGGAGAGGGGAGGAGAAAGATGTCCAGATGCCTCGATAAACACATGCTCAGAGGCAGAAACAGGGACCTAGGGAAACTTTCTGCAAACCTTTTGGCACTGATGCATTTAAGCACCTACAGGGTTTGGCAGCAGCCACACGGGTTTTGTTGTTTGCAATGACACCTAAAGAATTTACCCACAGACATCAGTGGGTTAAGGGCCTCAGTACCTTTGTGGACCTGAGCCTCAATTCATTAGCTGTATGTAGCTTAGCCACAGAGGGCAACAAAGAACCGCACGGTCCTGCCCTGGTTGTGCCCTGCCCTGAGCTGTGTACTTTTCTCTATCCGTATATGATCCTTATTGTTCTGAATAATTTTCATCATGCCAACGCCAACCAGGGTGGCTTGGATCAGGGACCTACCGGGTCTGGCTTTGGGCCTGAGCAGGAGGGAATTGTTCTAAATTTCAATGAGAACCTTTTATGGAAAAGGGGGAAGTTTCCCATATTTAATTATTTTATATCTGATTAGTTTCTGGTCACATGTCAATCATAGCTGCAGGGGTGCTGCACTGCCATGGCCCTAGCAGGATCAGTGTCACCAGGCGCAGCACCTCTGGGTTACCAGAGAAATCGGTAGCATAACAAATACGTTCCTATAATATTTGCTGCTCAACAGCCTTGTTGATTGTCTGGTGGGAGGGGGGAGGAGGAACAAATCTATTTTGACATGTCAGTTACTTTTCCAGAATGCTCAGTCTTTGGCTGAAAACCTATTTATTTTGTGGGTGTGGACTAAATATCACTGAGAGCCACTGATCTCCTGGGTTGTACGTGGGACTCTGAATCAGGATTACTGCTTCTAATCCAGAGAGTCTGGCCTTGGGAAAGTCATCCAGTTTCTCAGACTGAACCATAGTCCCTCTCCCACAGGGTGTTTGTGTGCACTCATTAATGATTAGATATTTATTAAGTGCCAAGTTGTGTTGTTTCACTCGCTCTGAAATAAGACTCCCCACGACTGGTGGTGTTAAATCTAGATGGGAATGGAACTGATATTCTCCCCTGGTCATGGTGATGCCAGCATCACAGGAGGAAATTCAGGCAAGGACTACAATTATTTTAGAGCGACATTTTGAAAGCAGTCTTGACTCTGTTCCCAATTTCTCACATGCAAACAGAATGATTGGTGTATCTAACGTCTTGGCTTGTGCAGACAGGCAGTGAAACACTATGAAGCTCTGAGCCCACAAACTGGAGACATTATTTTGATAGACAGCGTAATTAGATCAGTCTCTTTAAATATTTGTCTCTGATCTGGTCTTGGAACTGTTAGTGGTTAGGTCTGAAAGTTTTAGAAGAGAAAGTATGGGAAAGAAAATATTTTTATTTTTGCACATAGACAGGCAGTCCCTATGGGGAGAGATGTTTACAGAATACATCAGTGATTTTACTTTCCTGGTATAGAACGGCGAATGTTTTAACTGGTATATTGTAGCAAAAAGGTTGCTGATTTTTCACAACATTTTGCCATGCCTCATCAGGCAGACACACATTAACAAGACATAAATTATACTGAATTGTCAGTCCAGACCCTTTGGGTTATGTTCACCCCACATACCAGAAGTATTGCACTGTAGCCTTCCACATAGATGAACTGACCTACAGTCAAACCTCAGGGTTATAGACGCCTCAGGAACAGAGGTGGTTCACAACTCTGAAATGTGTGTAACTCTGAACAGAACATTATGCTCATTCTTCCAAAATTTACATCCAACATTGACTTAATACAGCTTTGAAATTGTACGATGCAGAAGACACGTGCTGCTTTTTGCCATCTTCATGAAACCAGCTCCAAAACAGTTTCCTCACATTTAACTCAGGACAGTACTGTATTTGCTTATTGGGGTCTCTGCTGCCTGATCGCGTTCTTCAGATTCCAAATGAGGCGTGCGGTTGACCAGTCAGTTTGTAACTCTGGTGTTCGTAACTCTGAGGTTTTGTGGCATTTAGTGGAATAACTTTGAGTAACGCTGGCTGAAAAAACAATGTGGTGAAATATTCTGCAATTTTGAAGCTGTGGGGTTTTTTAGGGTTTGAAATATTTCAGTATTTCCATTTTTTCAATTTTTTATACATCAATGACGGGGTTATAATGTTTACACTCCCCCTTTTATTTTCCAACCTTTGCCCCACATGTGCTTAAATTCTGCCCTGTTAAAAGGAAGTTGTCTTGAATCGGGGACTACAGGTCTGCAATGTTGGTGCCAGCATGAGTGCCATCCTTTACTCTGAGCTGGATGGCATTATTTGGGCAGTAGGGTGATACTCAAGGTAACAGTGTCAGAATTGGGCCCAAAGACAGCAGGACAGTCTGGAAAGTAACTTTGTGGAAATCTGCACTAAAACTACCTATTTGTGTCCTGAAAACCTGGCCCCGCTGAAGTAAATAGGAGTTTTGTTGTTGATTTCAATGAAGTCAGGGTTTTGCCCACAACATTTTGAGAACACTTGTAGCTGTTTTGTGTGTTATTAACAGTAGCTCTTACACAGCTATTGTTCGATCAAATTGGATTTAATCCTCATTTGCTGCAGCAAAACTTATTTTCCTGGCTCCAGTGTTTCTCCTGTAATTAATTACTGTCCATTTCCTCAGATGAAGGAAATCCTATTGCCTCAGTAGAATTCCTGGAGGAGTTTTTGCATCTGCTCACTCCAGTTGTTTATATTTGTATCAGCTGGGGCCGTGGTACTGAATGTTCTATACTGCAGAGCTATTTAGTAGAGTTGACTCCACACTGCTGGAACCATTCTGTTGCTAACATCTAGTCTGTTGCAGTGTTGTTTGCCTTTCTTACTCAAGTTCAGGGCTGGCTGAAAAAAATACCTTTGTTTTCCTGTTCTATGCTTGATGTTTAGGCAAAACATCCTTCCTGGGTCAATGCATGTACAGGCATATCAAAAACCAGACCTCTTAAGAAAGGACATGCTGGGTCAGACCAAAGTATCCTGTCTGCTGACAGTGGCCAATACCAGATGCCCCAGAAGGAGGGATCACAACAGGTAATCATCACATGATCCCTCTCCTGTCTCCCACTTCCAGAGAAACAGAGGCTAGGGATACCATTCCTACTGTGGGGGGTTCGGGGTGCGATAACCCCCTCCCAGCTCGAGAGGGGGGTTCGGCAGACCCCTTCGCCTCCTTTGGTTTGTCTTATGGCCGGGCTCCTAGCCGGAAGCCCGGGCGATCAGCAGGAGGGGGGGTGTCAGCGGACCCAGTAGTTGTTACCTGTCCCTGCGGGGGGGGGGGCTTGCGCCCCTTAGCCTGACCCCACTTCCTGGGGGTGCGGGGCTTGGTTCTATCGCACGCCTACGCCGGCGTTGCTCGGAGCTGGATGCTCCTCCAGTGGAGGGAGGGGACCCGGTCTCACCCTCTCTCCGGGTCCCAGCCCGGGGCCCTAAGCGTCGGGGCTTGCTCGCGTCCCAACGCGGTAGACGGGGATCGCTCCGCCCATAACCCGTCTACCCACGGGCGCCAGAAGGCTTCCGCCCCGGGCTGCTTCCTCCCTTCACCCCACACCCTCGGACGATCCGTCCATTGGCCCGGCTTACCGTGCCTCAGTCGGAGGGGTCGGGTGTTGGCCCGTATTGAACCCAGGGGCCAGCCTTCCGCCCCGTCGTCTTGCCCAGTTGGGCCACTCCCTCCGTGGGCGTCACGTACTATCCGGGTCGCTGCAGGAGCCCGGACTAGCAGCCCGTCTGCGATGGGGGCTGGCTTGGGATCCCCGAGCGCCGGGCTGCGCCACCAGCCGCGGTCGGGTGCGTCCCCGGTCTGTCCCGGGACACGGTCTACCTCCCGCTCCCCCAGAGAAGAACGCCCTTCCCTGTGCCAGCGGGGCGTTTTAAACTGCCCTGCCGGCCCTTATGTCGGCTGCTGGCCCCGCCCCCTTGCTGACATGGCCGGCGTGTCGGCAGCGTCCTGAGCAGCACTCGCGGCCCCTCCCCCTGATGCCCCCGGGTGGGGGCTGTCTGCCTCACGTCGGCGCAGCCACGTGCCTGCCGCCACGCAAGTCCCCCGGGAGTGTGGGCCTGCGGCGGCCCGTCACACTACCCATCCTGGCTAATAGGTATTGATGGACCTAACCTCCATGAATCTATCTAGCTCTTTTTTGAACCCTGTTAAAGTTCTAGCCTTCACCGCATCCTTTGACAAGGAGTTCCACATGTTAACTGTGTGCTGAATGATGAAAAACTTCCTTTTGTTTGTTTTAAACCTACTGCCTATTAAACCTTCTTCCGTCTCCCTTTGTTTTTAACCCCTGCTTGCATTTTTCACTGCAATTCTTCCAGATTAAGCCATACACTATTCAATGCTCCTAGAAAGAATTAGTTTGTTCTTGAAGGGAAACTCATCTGCAATTTAGCTTTCCCAATACCTATGGTCAACCTTCAACCACTGATTCAGATGGAGCTACTTTTGTAGTACACTGTAAATAGGAGTAGCACAATAGACACTCTTATAGCCTGAAACTTTTTCATTCATGAAAACAAGAATATGGTCTTTGTATTCACAACCTACACACTTCTGTAATAACTTTTGCATCCGCATGTCTTATAAGGCATTTCTAAACATACAATTTGCAGGTCAGTATTGTCCTTGTGAAATGTGTATGGCAACATTGTATGTGAAGGGATAAGATTTTCCTCCCCCTTCCCCCCATGTGATGTTATAACATGTTACAAAGCTCATAGCTGCAAGCAAGCAGAAGTCAGCTCAGTCCTGAACAAAGGAAGAACTGTGCTTGCGTTCATTTGCATTTAAGCAGAAAACAGCCATCAAGCAGGGAGGGGAAGCAAAGGACATTCAAACAGGTGGAAGAGAAACCGCCAGGGAAAATCCTTCCACATAGTTTCTTTGTCTCCTGTTCCTAGCTGGAAAGGTTCGTCAAAGAGGAATGAAAGTCTATAAAAAGCAGGGCCAGACACTTCAAGGCATCCTTTCCCTCTGTCTATTTCTGGTATGGCACCTAAGAAGATAAAGGCAAATAACTATTGGATTTAGGGGAAAGGGTCCTGACTGGAAGAGTTGCATCTGTAATCTTGTTTGAAGCATGTGATACGAATTTTTTCTTGAATATAATATAGCTTGCAAAGCTAGCTAATAGTAAGCATTTTATCTTTATTTTTTCTTGCAACCATTTCTGACTTTAATTCTTCACTTCAAATGTCTCTTGAGTTGTTTTATTGAATCCAGTATGTTTAAATCAAAATGCTGGACAACGTTCCCTCATTTTTTTTTCCCCATCCATGTGTGGAATACATTTTGCTACATGCATGAAGGCATGTGCAAATGTGCACCACCAGTAGATAGATATACACGCTGCCAGCTATGGATGTTCTGTTAATCAGCTGGATGGCACCTCACTCTCTCTTGGGTAGCCACCCAAGCGCACAGCTTATCGGGAACATTGGTGTCTGGGTATTGCTAGTTTACATTATAAACTGGTATATGGCAGTTTACAATCATAAGGAATAATTTATAAGGAATAATGCATTTAAAATATTTGTATTGTCCAGAAGGGGGCTGGCTAGTCCAGGTCATACATCTTCTGGGGGAAATCCAGCTTTGGGGGTGTGTTGTGGGTCTCCCAGCAATATAGCTCAAGTTGATGAGTCAGACTGGCAAACTGCAGTTACACACAACACTCACATTGTGGTTTGCAATGCAGGATGGAAGGCAGCTTGTGGGCAGTCCAGGTGGGACCTACTAGAGTAAATCATTGTAAGGCACCCGAGGTTTCAGGGTATGGGTGACTCAGTCCACCTTTGGTCTGAATTGCACCCCAATATGTGTCCAAAGAATCAGTTTCCAGCCTTCTAGTAAATCTGTGAACCATTATTTAACTTTATTTTTTTTCTGCTGAAATAGAGAAACTGCTGCGACAGTCTGTCAGTCCACATGCAAGACCCATGTTTGTATAATACTGTACATCTTTATTTCCAGCCGTTTGAATGAGAAGGTAGCACATCTTCAGAGAAAGAGGTTATCAGCTCAGGGCTCCTGCCCTGTGCTCTAACTTTCTTTGGCAGTTCTTAGTTTTTGGCAATAAAATTTCCTTTCGTTTTTATGACCGGTTTCAGAGAGCCATCAGTCTGTTTCAGCAAAAACGAGTCTGGTAGCACCTTACAGACTAACAATTTTAGGATAGCATAAATTTTTTGGAATAAACTCACAAAAGCTTATGCCATAATAAAATTTAGTCTTTAAGGAGACTTCTCGTGTTCGTTTTTATGTTTGGAGTGTAACAGATCCGTGGGGAAATATTTGGGAAGCCTGGTGGAGCTGAAGAAAATGGAAATAAAGCTACCATAAGATGGCACTGTAACATAAATTATGGAGCAAGTCAGCTATATGTTATAAGGACTGAAATAAATACAACTGTATTTATCCTACTCGTTGACCTACACGAGCATGCTCCTTGCTGAAAAATGGCAAGAGAACATATGTAAGACGAATTCTGGAATGATTCAGTGAGAATCTTTCATGGCCTGCTGGACTGGGCAGGGCTCTTCCTGCTTTTAGTAAATGCATAATGCATTAGGAATCTGCATAAACAGCACAAAAAAGAGCTACCTAGACAAAGCAAGGAAATAAACTTGCTTTGAACGTTGCCAGCAATTTCAGAATGCAATTGATTGCTGTATCCTTTGGCAAACAACTGCAGAAAAGTAGCGATGTCCTGTGATCAAATTAGATTGGTGTCTGCCCTGTGAGGTCGTCTTTTTTTTTTCCCACATTAAGTTAACGTAGTTGTCTAGCAATGGGGATACACTTGGAATGGCAAAAGTAAGGACCAGATTTAGGCATAGGTCTCCCGCAGTGATTGGACAATGCTTCATTCCCTAGGGTATTCGTGTACCCAGCCCACCAATGGTGGGGAGGGGATAAAGGGGACAACTGCCTCAGGACCCAGTGATTCAAAAGAGCCCAGGGTGCCTGGATGCTGCTACCGCTACTGCAGCAACAGCAGCAGCTGGGCCCTTTAAATCACGGTTGGAGCACTGGGCAGTGTGCGCCAGGTGGCTCTGAGGGGTTGGCTGTCCCTAGCATCCTCCCCTTCCACCTGAAGCCCCACCCCTTCCAACAGCATGGAGCTAGCCACCCTACAAACGCACCTCGTGTAGGGGCCTGGCAAGTCTGTCAGCTCCTCTGCAGTTCTGTCTGTGCATCCATGCAAGGGCCAAGAACGATCTAGCCTTCTATTTCCCAAATGCCATGCAATAGAAAATTGGTTACAACTGTGGAACGTTCTGACCTCCTAGCTTTGTCTTTCTCCTGCAAAAGCAATCCATGCTTTGTGCAAAAGCACCGTATTCTGCTCCAGTTTAGAGGGGGAGGGTCAGAGCATTTGGCCCCAATGTCATTTTATTAAACCCATCTTTCTGAAAAGTATCACTATTGGGCACATGCCGATGGGAATCCAAATTCAGAGCCAGTCAACCAGTTGCAATTTACTTTCAGGTATTTCTGCAGCCCCTCACCACCTTTAACACGCCTCCTCTGGGTGGTAGGGTGGGGGCTTGTCTCCCCATTGTGCAGATGAGGGACACATGCTCACAAGCACAGAGGTGACGGAGGAGTGTAGGTCATTGAGTCAGTAGGTCGGACGCTCCTAAGCACCTCATTCACTTGTGAAAATTTAACCCAAGTGGCTTGCCAAAGGATACTCAGGAAGTTTGTGGCAAGACAGGGAATGCAACTCCATGGGAATCTTTCTTCTGACAGGAGAAGAAGTTGGACTGAGCCCTTAAGGTGGTGTTATGACCCAATATCTCTACTACCTTACTTCTTCACAGTGGGGTCTCATTCCTCTGTAAAATGCTTGTCACCCTCATGAGGCCCAAATGTCTGACAGTTCTGCAATTCGAATTGAACCTAAGTTCCTCCTCATGCCCAGAAGTCTGGTCCTCTGCTTTTCTTTGGCTGAACCGAAGCAGGCTTTTCTTTCACTTCTAACCTAGCAATAAATAGCTTTGCTCTTCGGCTTTGAGACACTGCCTTGGCTCTTTATGATTCTTCAAGAGCAAGCCAAAGCATGTCAAATAGATTTCCCCACTGCTAAAAAGTAGCCGTGGTTGGCAGAACTTGTAGAGGAAAAAGTTGCATAGTAAAAAAACAAAACATGTTAATAGTTTTGCTGTTGGTAACAGGGCAGATTGGGAAATAGTTATAGCTCGGCATTGCTTACAGATCCTTTTACTATCCCAGCTAGACCTTTCTGAGAACATGATCAGCAGTGGAGTATTTAAATGTTGACATTTAAAGTGTCCCATTAAGTTTCAGAGTCAACACCCCACCGAACTAACAAAGCTCTTCAGATCTCTCATAGAACTGCTGGTACATTCACAAGACACTGCAACTTGATCACCTTCAGGTACAACTGGAAATGCTAGAAAAGCAACTTTTAAAATATAGCTTAAGTGAATATGGTCATTTTAGACCTGCTGCCTTTGCTTTCCAGTTCAGTCTGATCCCTGCTACAGGTGTGCTAGATAGCTCTTTGAATACTACACCAATGAAGTCCACATGTATTAAAACATCCCATCTCACTTGTTTTATCATTTGTGGTCTTCCCAGGTCTCCCTTTCCCTTCCTTCCTTTTCTTCCTTTTCTCTTGCCCCATGCCAAATGCTGCCTAGATCAGTTGTACAGGAGTTACCTAGTATGCTGATAGGTTCCTTAGAAATACTGAATACAGAGGAAGGAGCTTCATAGAGCCAATTCAACACAATCACAGGACCAACAACTACAGTCCGTGGATTTAGAGTCAATGGAGAGTTTGGAACCTGAAGGCTGCACATACAGGTTGAACCTCTCTAGTCCGGCACACTCTGGTCCAGCAACATCCATGGTCCGGCATGATTTTAGTTAGCCGGAAGTCCATTTATCATGGGTGGGTCCAAGTTTCTCACGGTCCTGTAAAGTTTGTTTACAGCTACCAGTCCTGGCTCTCGGTGTTCTGTGCTGTTATTGATCTCTAAATGACTTCTAAGAGCCCAGGAAGCAGTGGAAGTGTTGCTAATGCTGCTAGACAATGCTCCCATGGTTCGGCAAATTCTCTGGTTGGGCACCAGTCAGGTCCCAAAGATGTCGGACTAGAGAGGTTCAACCTGTAATATGCTGTGGATTTTGTCCCTCTCTGCAGTCAGTAGGAAGGGCCCTTTTACAGCCACAGAAGAGCAATTTCTCAAGAATCAAGGTACTACAGGCGTACTTGCTGGTTTCATGAAGATGATAAACTATCCTGACCCAATAGACTCTCATGTTGGTATCTATACAAAATTGATCTGGTGGATCCCTTGTTTTTAGATATAAACACCTGTTTGTAACTGAAATGTTCAAGATCTGCCCATTTTTTTTCTCAACTAGCAGACTCTTCCCCGCCTCGGCCATGCTTGTAGTTTTCATGTGTATTGGCAATGCTGAGCCTGCATTGCCAGAAAACAGCTGCTGCTTGCCTTTTCCATGCCGATTGATCATTATGCCATTCCACATCTGGCCACTCCAATCACGTCCTGTCACATAACCAAGCACTGCATCAGGCAACTCTGCATTTGGCCCAGCACAGCAATGATCCAGCAGCCCCAAGAGGTCTAAAGTCAAGCACACTGTTTGTGAAAGCAGCAGTGGAAATGCCACTGTGGAGTCTCTCTCGGACAAACAATAAAAGGCGGTGTATTTTCATTGTTGTGATGGCTTGGGTTTCATAGATAGAGCCTACAAAACTTAGTTTTAATAACTGGACTTAAGACCAGATAATGGAAGTGAAAGAAATTCCTAATGTTACTGGAAAGGAGCTCCTCAAGCATTTGCTGTCTGTTCTCATGTCTTCCTTGTTTCTTTTGAACTTGCTAGCTCCTAACGTACTCATTGGGCTCTGAACACCTTGTAATGGTAGCTTCAGGGGGTAGCTGAGTTAGTCTGTACAGGATAACTTAAAAAAACAACAAATTGTCTGGTAGCACTTTAAAGACTAACAAAATGAAGGAGGCTGCTCGGGTGTCACGTAACTAGTCAGCATGCCAGAGTCTCGTTTATCGGAATTAACCAGACAAATCGCTCCACCAACTAAGACTGGCCATGCACCACTGCCCACAGAATCGAGAGAGAGCTATTAATCTGTCAATCCTTTCCATGTCCAGGCTGGGGGAGGTTTTCTGTGTTACCGTGTAATGGGTCTGCAGTTGCTAGACCTGACTCACTCTGGTGTTGCACCAGTCTGTTCAGCGGGGAACTTTGCTTTCGCTTGGTTTTTCTAGTGGGAGTTTGGAACTTAATTGTCTCTTCTGCCTTTGAAAATCTTCCCAGCCCCGCACTGTTTACACTAGCACTGCTCAGAGAGGGCCTCGTTATGAAACTGCAATGAAACGATAAAGGCATAAGTATCTCCTAATAGGAAGCTTGACTGACAGTACTTAGCACAAATGGGCTAAGGGTCATGTGATCAACTCAATTGCCATTCGGGAGCATAGCAGCTATATTTTCTCCCTAGCCTATTCATCAAATGAAAATGCCAATAAGGAAAGCATTACCATGCTTTCAGAGGTGAGTGTGCTATGGAAAGTAGGTAAATCCTGCCCCCAGATGGATAGTCAATCTTATAACAAGCATTGTGTATTAACAAAAAAGAAAATCTTGGCATGTTTCCATGCTACAGTCATGTATCTGGTGGTTTCTCCTTACTACCGTTAGCCTCTACTTCTAGCTCTGTAGCATGTGAACAAGGAAATGAACAAGCTTACTGCAAGCTTGTCAGGATCCAGCGTGGCCCGTCTATGCTGTAGGTGAAACCAAGCAAGGAATCGTCTATATTGCCTCTGTCTGCGCAATTCCATAGGGAAAGGAACCCGTAAGAAACCTAATTCAAATCACAGTTCAGTAGGACGTGGGGCTTTAGGCTCCATGTCAGAATCCAAATCCACAGGCCCACCCTATCCGCAGGCCCACCGCTAGGGGGCAGCCAAAGAGGAAGTTGCTGCGGGCCCCATCCATTCAAAGGGACCCAAGGCTCCAGCTGCTGCCACTGTCAATCACTGTGGATTCACCATACAGTTACACAAGCTGCAGGTGACAAGTTGAAATGTCAGTGTGAAGCCATTCGGGAACTGCGTGCTCGGAGCCTTGGAATATCAGGCAACACTTTTAAGCAGGTTGCTAAATATTGGTTATAGGGAACAGCAGATGGGACTCGGGTCTAGTTGTATCTGGGTGATTTCTGGCTGCTGTAGCAGCCATGTGGGGCTGTTGGCAGCTGGTACAAATGAGAAAAACGTGACTGACTAGCTCTGGGGCAGAAAGGAAGAATTGCCTAGTGGCTAGAGTGCTAGTCCCAGACTTTGCAGATCTAGGTTCGGGCCTCTGCTCTGCCACAGGTTTCTTGTGCGACGTTGTGCAAGTACATAGCCGCTCCATTCCCTATTGGATGCAATGGTAAGGGGGCTGTGCACAGGCAGAGTAACCCCATGGCTGTGGGAGCATAGAGGGGGTGTGAAGTCACCTTTGCACCTTGTCAAGTGTGCTAAGGGCTGGCTGCACCTAGAGAGCTGCTCCATCGTGTCAGTGCTGTGCTTTGATCTGTTTGGAAGTTAAACCTTTGTTTATGGACTAGAAATTGCCTGGGTCCTTTGGGGCAGGGGGCTGGTGGTGTGGGGGGAGGGTGCAGGAGTCAGGGCAAGACCTTGGGGATATGGGGGCTCAACGCAGGATTCCAGGGGTGTGGGAGTTAGGGTAGGAGGCTGAGTAGGGAGGGGCTGGGGTTGCGCGGTGAGGGCAGGGAGGGGGTGGCTGCTGATTTCTCCCTGGGGCTGGTCTGGGGTGGAAGGGAGCAGTGCACCCTGCCCACCAGCTTATCCCCAGCCCAGGGAGGGAGGGCTGTGGCCTTGCCTACCAGCTTCTTCCCGGTCCCGGGTCGGGGTGGGAGGGGCCACACAGGCCGGCCCTGCTGGTGCTCCCCCAGTCTGGATGGAGGTGCAGGCCAGCACTCCCTGGGCCTGGTTCTGGGAGTGAAGGGAGGGAGGTGGCAAAGGCCAGCCACGGTGGCGGGCACACTGGCCTGTCCTGCAGTGCTGGGGAGGGAGGGCAGGGCAGCGCTGCCTGGCCTCAGCTGTGCTTCCAGGGTGGGTACTGGAGTGGTTGGATTGGTGGAGCTCTACCTGCTCCCAGTTTGGTGCTGCAGCCAAGGACTGGGGGGAGGGGCTTAGGGCAAGAGTGAGCCCTGACCCCCCAGCTAGCCACTTTCTTCCTTGTGCAACCCTGTGGTCACTCTGCAGAATAGCTGTCCCTCCAATCAGATCCCTCCTTTACCATGTTATGGAAAACAATCGAATTCTGGGCATATCCCATTTTCCTGGCACAACCAAACCCTGGCCTTGCTTTACACTAGGAAAGAGGAAGCTCTATACTGAATTTGGTGGTCCTAGCTCTTACAGTTTAGGAGGAGTTCTTGAACAGACAGATGGACAGACTTGCAGGCAGACAGATGCACTAATCTCTATTATATGTTCCAAATACAAAACCGGTGCAAACAGGCGTCTTTAGGGACATTTTGAAAGTGATGTCTTGAAACAGACATTTAAAAAAAGTATGAAAAATGAGCTACATGGCCTGAAAGCAAGGACTGTAATCCTTTCTCCTCTTCCCCTCTGTAAAGTGCGCACCACTGACAGGCAATGTCTTTAGATTTCATTTTATTAGAGCCAGTCGTCGTCAGAACCCCATTGTATCTGTCGCTTTATAAGCGTATACTAAGAAAAAGTCCCTGTTTATGATCTAAATAGACAATGCAAAGGTTGCACAGAGATCAGAAACAGAACCTAGGTCTCCACCATGCTAGGACCTAGCTACTGGGTCACACTGCCTTTCACTTCACTAGATTTTTCTGTTCCTTTTGAAATCCATGTTCTGGCTTTATAGTGTTGTTCCTAGTGCTACAGCTGCAGCTTATCCATTTCCTCCCTACTCCCACACTCTAATGCCTGCCTTTTCAGTCCCTTCTATTTTCCTTCTGCCTCTTCGTGCCTTCATAAACTCCCCCCAGCCTTGAAATATTTTCAGATAGTTAATTCTCCAAATAAATACCGTACGGCGTAATGAGATGCAGTTGCATTGCTCTCCCTTCCACTCATGCTGAACTGATGGTTGACATGCACTCATGCTGACATGATGCGTGCGATCAATTTGGACAGCACATCTCTAGTCCAGACTGGACCAGATGGAAGCGAAGTCAATGGTTAAATAAACGCGACGGCCGCCTGTACACAATGTGACAGTACTTCCAGAACAATGGAGCAAATTATTTTAGATTGGATATCTGCTATCAATTGAGATTGAAAATATCGATTCAAACTGATTGCAGGGGACAAAAATAAAGTGAAAGGGTAATTGACTGTCATGTCCCTCATTGATTGGGTGCCACAGTTCATAGCTACTAAAATTATGTTCAAGTACTTGGGAGCCTCATTTCTAATAAAGAAGTATAGGATTTGAGTATCAAAGTGACTTACACTAGTGTGTGTGTGTGTGTGTGTGTATGTGAATCAGTTCTCATCCTGCATGTCTTTCTAGTTGAAGTGAAGAGTGCTATCAAACACAAGGTGTCGGGATTATGCTTGTATATGTGTGGAGCTATACAATTATGTATACAAATGTGAGACAACACACTGCTTTAAAAATGTTTAATTCTTCTTTCTTGTTTGACTGCAGTGGCTATTAAACAATTGCCTCAGAGACAAAGGAAGCACTGCGTACGGGACACATGCCAAAAGCGTGTGACCTTGCTTAGCTAGGTCACTTCATATGGTAAAGCAACAAATATTTTATAACATGTGCTCCATCAGTGTGTTGCAGCAGCTAAGCCAAAAAAATCTGTCACGGGAGAGGAACAAATTGGGAAGCATCCCAAATTATTACAATCAAACCCACCAAAAGCGCATATAAAATGTTCACATTTAATCAGAAGTGTGGAAAAATTACCTTATTCCCCACTGTGCACTTCAGATTAATATAGCCATACATTATTCAGTCCTAATGCATACGGTGACCATGAAACACCTTCCTCCACTCACTGGGAACAGGCAGATGTAATAGATAGCCTTCTAAAGGACATGCACCTGCTGTTGGTTATTACCCTGGGGAGGGAAGTACCAAGTGAGACAACTAGCTAAAAGCCCATATAAAGTTAAACAGTCCTGTTAGTATTTGAGAGCAGATTGTCCTGCCTCAGGGCTAAACATCCTGTCTTTCAGACCCTCTGTATCGAAATCTATGAGGCTCCAATGATTTGAGCGCTAATTTACACCAATGGAGGTTCTGGCCCAATGTGTACTTAGACTGCAAGCTCTTTGGGGCAGAGACTATATGTTTATGTCCAGTGCCTAGGAGAATAAGCTGCTGAGCCTTGCTTTCCCCCTCTGCGAAACAGGAGTTTTACAAAATGCTTTGGGTGTGAAGTGTTGTGCAAGCTCTCAATGCTGTTACCCCTGTCTGCTTCTAGTGCGAGGGAAATAAAGACCCTATTAGCTTCATGACATCTCTGTTTAAAGCAAACAAACTCATTTGCCAAAGCAGGCTTCACTGTGAATTATTTCTGCTAATGATAATTAGTAAGTTGTTTGTAATCACTGGCTGCTCTGACTCATTACCCAGGCTTGCTTTGTCCCCTCTTGTTTATGTTGTTGCAGCAGCTAATCTAAAGAAATTACAGGTTCCTTGACATATCGACACTCTGCTGTTCTGCAAGTTTTCAGACAATTGGTTCAACACGCCTGCCTTCTGAGGCAGATTCTGAAGAGAGGAGTGTAGCTGGATTATGGTTGTTTGCCCCAATACATTACATGCCCTAGTGAAACAGTGGTTACATTGCACCCCAGAGGTGGCTGCATTTCAATTGTGGGTGAGCTGAATCGGTCTGGAGAAGTGTTTTGGGGCATTTCTGGTGAGGAGCCTTGTACATGACTCTGTAGGTTCAGCCTTGTCTAGGTCTTGCATTTGCAACCTTGCAATGTTCTTACCCTATAGTCCTCAGGGACAGACTTTGTATTTCTGATTAACCCTGCTAAAAATGGCCCAGAATTCCTAGTTTGTAATTGTGAACCCTGTGATGAGTTTACTGGGTCTCTGTGCCCTCCCCTCTAAGTCCCTTCCCTTCTGAATAAAATTCACTGAATGTTTGCAGTTGGCCTTTTCCAGGGTTGGCTGGGGCCAGAGGCTTTGAAGTAAAAACACAGCAAAAGGCTCGTGGTTCCTGGCCCTGCGGATACTATATAGCCTGGCAGCAGCTCAGGATTGCGGCTATTTAAAGGGCTCACAACTCTGGCCCCTATTACGGTAGTGCCCCGACCAGGAGTCGGGAGCCATTAAATAGGATCCTGTTGTCTGAGCCACCACCTGGAAATTCAGTGGCATGGGCATCAGGTTATAAACAGAAAGTGGCCTGAGGCTGTCAGCAGGCTGGATCACAGTGTTAGGTGGACCTAGCTAGCCCTGTCCTAGTGGATCAACTCAAAGGTTCACCTAAGCCAACATTTTTCTCCAGCAGTGTCCAATACTTGCTGCTTTAAAGGAGAAACAAGAATCCCTGACACAGGCAATTATAGCCTGTTCTTACAGGAAATCCCCTCTTAACCCGAATGGTTAGAGGTTGGGTTAAACCCTCCGGCCATAAGGGTTTTATATTTCTTCCACACAGTTTGAAATATTTACTATTAAAACTCTGTCCATCCTTATTCTGTCTATAAGTACATTGCCGTTAATATGTTCTTGACTTATGAGCAATAGGCTATCATGTTCATTAGCATAAGGAGGAAACGTTGGAAGAGCCAAGCATTGTCATCAAAGAGCAAGAAAGAAAACACCCCTGGATCTCGTCAAATTAATTGATACAAAAAAACCCTTTCTTCTTTCAGTGACTGTGTTACAAGATGCTTCAGACCAAGCTGGGAGGGAAGCCATTCCCAACTTAGTGTAACAAGAGTTAAGCATCATCAAATTATTCCCGATGGATCGTTAAGAATGGTGTGTCTGAACGTGCAGTAAGATTACAGCATCATGCACCTGTTTGTGTAAGGAAATTATATTTTGCATATTGGGAAGCACATCGAGAACATCTAGGAGCAAACATACATGCACAGACTAGAAATTTCTCTAGTAAATCCACCACATGTAGTTCTCAGCGGTCAATTTAGCTGGCTAAAAGGTGGAGACAGTGGATCTAAACTACTTATTTGGATTTTGAATGCCATGCTGTATCTGATGTCTTTGATTTCCCCACGGGTCCCTGTTTACAAGGGTGAATGAGTGGCCTGTGAGATGGGTTAAGCAAACAAGAAATGGCGGAGAACTAAGTCAACTTTTGTATATTTCATAATTTTTAAAAGTGTACAATCTTGTAACCAAATTTGAGGCAACATTCCTCCTGCTAATTAGGTGTTTCCACAGTGCTGCAAAGCCTACATCTGTACGAAGATTTCAGGAAAAGCAATCAGCAGCACAATTAAGCAATCTGCCATAATGATAGAACACAACATTAGTGCAGAATAATCAGAAACATATTTTTTTTTTCTCTCCTTGATTTTCCCCCCCTCCCTGTCCCACAACTACCCAATAATTTGCTTTTGCAGGCTTAAAGTGAATCAAGGTAAAGTGCACTTATTTATTCTTGTCTACTACAAATGCCAGGTTTTGTTTCATAGAAAGTGGCAAAATTAATTCCTGCCAACTAGTGATGGCAGCTTTCATTTTTATGGTATGGGGTAGGAAGTCAGAATTTCAGCTTCCTTTATTCTGCTATCCCACTGCCACCCTTTCTGTCTTATTAAAAAGGAGCTTTATTCTTTTCAATTTGTAAGCACTAGTCCAATACTATAATCTTTTGCTTAATATACTATAGGACAAATCATTCATTTAGTAACTCTGGTGTAAATTCAGAATAACCCCATTGGTATCCTGTGCCTTTAAAATTGAATGTGGGAATTTGTTACAATGAAGTCTCTCTCTATGGGATTTGCATAATGTTTCCAAATCAAACCATGCTAGAATAATTTGGACATATACCAGCTAGGGATCTGGCCCTATAAGTTTTAAAATCAATGGGAAAACGAGGAGCCCTGTGGCAAAAGACTAACATGTATTTGGGCATAAACTTTCACAGATAAAACCACTCTGTCAGATGCATGGAGATATCTTCATGCATCTAACACAGTGATTTTTACCCACAAAAGTTTATGCCCAGATAAATCCGTTAATCATTAAGGTACCTCAGGACACTTATTTTTGCAGATACAGACTAACAGATCTACCCCTCTGAGAAAATCAATTGAGTTATTCTGCGTTTACACAAGAGTGACAAACAGCATGTGTAAGTTAAATGGTCAGATTCTCAGCTGATAGTCTTGATTTCAATGCACTTCAGTGATTTCTATCTAAGGATCTGGCCCCTAATGTGTTCCAAACTACTCAATGGCGGCTGGATTTTTTTATTTTAATCCTCAGATACTAAAGGAATGATCCACAGGTGGTTATTACAAAGTCCCAAGACTACACTATTGCTACACTGCTACTACTAATAAAGCTGCTGTGATCTCAAGGACATGTCTTAAGGACATTTGCAAGCAAACTTTGCAACCTCTGAATTCCCTTCTTTACTCAGTTGCTATCTCCGCCTTTTTTAAAAGAACTGTAACTTATCTCTGAGAAGTGTTCATCATGACTCTCAGTAAAGAGCTGTGTGCCAATTTATACAAAAAGGGCTAAGCCACCATAACCTGCATTTTGATCCCATAGCTATTTTAGACACCTGAATTTGTCTGTTTTTGCTTTCTACCTAAGCTATCATATAAAAAGTGTTTTGCTCTTTAATGCTTTGCCACAGAAATTAGACCTAATCAAAGGTGTGGCTTTTATTGTATGTGTGATGGTCTAAGAATCCTCTGCCTATGAAAGAAGGAAGAATAGTCACAACGTTGTTTCATTTGCACGAGGCATTTACCCTGAACTGCAGATGACAAGGTGCTCCAGAGGGGAAGGAGCTTGCTGACCTATCTATCAGTGAACAAGGGATATATGGCTACAGAGAGAATATAATTTGCATGGTCTTTCTACCCAGAATTCCTCTAGTGACACTGAGTCACCGTAACCATACACAAATTCAGAATTCATTGGGTTGTGGGACTGGATCAAAACAGGAAAGAAGGGAAAATGGCTCCTATTTTGTAAGAAGGATTTTGTTTGAGAGTAGTGTTTTTTGCACAAAGAAGTTAGAGGACAGTGGCAGAATTGAGTGCAGCTTCTTCTACCCTGCTCCTAAATTATGCTGAAATCATCATAGCTAGGGTAAGCAATGGAGGTTCAGGAATGGACCCAGCAACACTTTACAAAGGAGCGGAGACAGGCCTTCCCACCTGCACTTCAGATCTCTTTAGTTGTGCTATCCTCGGACACCTGTGAGTGGGGATTAGTAGTCAAATGGAGAAATAGTGTGCTAAAGAGACTGTCGGGAAAGGGGCCCTTCTGTCGCTCTGACAATCGACTGGAGGGATCCGCCTGGGTTTACTCTCGCTCTTTCTCCGAGGGGATAGGGCTTTACGGTGGGGACCATAATGCGTCCCCTTTCTCGGCAAATATGGCCCTCTTAACGAGGAAAATATGGCCTCACAGCCAGGGTTCACCATCACACAACGACCTCCTCAAGGACACTTGGGGGATGCCCCTTACAAAGACGAGGGAGGAAAAGAGGGTAGGGGACCCTGGGGCCTCCCACTCCACCGGGTCCCAGCCCAGGGCCCTAATGGCAGGGACCTACTCCACTCCCTGGTTGGTGGGGACATAGGCCACACCACACCAACCTCACGGGCGTAGTTTCCCCGCCGTGGGCCACTTCCTACCCACGTTCTGACGCTTGGCCCTCGGCATTCCCGGTCGGCCTTCACGCTGCCTCGAGGGGTTGCAGTGGTTGGGGTGAGTGTTGAGGGTGTGGCTGCACCCACTGGAGAGGTGGTGGGTTCAGCAGTTCCCTCCGCACTGGTGAGCGGACCTGCCCAGTATCAGCTGAGGCGACTCTCAGCGTTGGGGTAGCGATGGCTCTGGCGGCCGCCCAGGCACTCGCAGCAGTTGAGGGACCCAGGTGGACAGCCCTGAGTGTTGGGGCAACAGTGGTTCCCGCAGCTGTGGAGGCTCTCCAGGCAGCAGCCTGGCCAGGTGAAGCAACCCTGCCTGTCACGGCAGTGGTTTCGGGGCCGGCCAAGGCTCAAGTGGTGGCTGGTCAGCCAGGGGGGACAAACCCTCCCACACCAAAGCCAGGCGGGACAGGACTGGAGCTGGCGCCCGTGCTCCGCCCCTTCTGGCAGCTCCCCCCAGTATGCCCCGTCACAGGGACATTTGCCTATTGAATGTTCACATGGGCAAGTGGAGACCCCAGTTAAGACAACAACCAAAGTTACTATGGGGGAGTGTGTTACTTACCAGCTGCAGGTTTTTATTTCTGAGATATCCTACTAAGTTGAACTCAGATCTTATTGCTTTCAACAAAACCTGGCAGAAGAGAGAAATCCATGTGCCACAGCTAATCAGGGGCGGCCCGTCCATATAGGCAAACTAGGCAGTCGCCTATGGTGCCAAGTTAAATGGGGCACCAAATGGGGGTGCAATATCATTGAGGGATTTGGAGGTGGGGGTGCTGATTGCATGGTTCGCCTAGGGCACCAGTTGCTGGCAGCTAGTCTAGGGCCGCCCCTGCAGCTAGTCTTCCTAATGTAAAATGATGTGTGTGCAAATTATACACACACTAGAAAATGTCACAGGTTAGTTCTTCTGCCAAGGTTTTGTAAAGAACAGCGAGTGTAAGTTCTGTCTTGCTTCCTGTCTCCCTAACTTAATGGAATGACTTAGCAAATGACAAATCCTAATTCAATAATTAAAAACTCTCATGAAGGGGAGTGGAAGCAGCTGGGAGAGTAACATTTTTTGCAAATCACCGAATTACTCATTGTCAAACTATAGCCATAAGGGAAAACTTTCAAAGCCATCTCAGAGATCTAGGAACCCAACTCCCTTGAATTCCAATGGAACATGAGATTCTAAGTCACTTGGGCATGGCCAAAATGTTCAGAGGTACCTAGTTTTAGAAACCTAGACCTATATCTACACAGGGACTTTAGTGCTCTCATCTACACAGGGACTTCCGTGTTACGATGCTGAGCATTGCAGCACCTTACTTTTAGGTGTCTAGAAAAGCACAAGAACAGTGCCATCCACTTTAATTTTCATTAAAGTGATCTAGGCTTCCCATACAATGGAGCAGAGGGGCCCTAGAATGAGATCCACAAAAGCTAGCGCACAAGGTGGAAGCCACCTGCACTAGATACCAGGAGGCCTCAACAAAAGAGGTATGTGTTACGCCAGGGCTACTCAACATGTGGCCTGCGGGCCGCATGGGGCCCATTTTTTTGCAACATTAGGTGTGGTTTGGGTGTACACAGGACTCAACACGCAGCCTGTGGGTGGGAGCCAAAACAAAAAAGGAGTCAGTATAATAGTCTTCTGTTGATATGCGTGTTAGTAGTTAAATTCCTAGACTGTCATTGCTCATTAAAAGTGCTGTCATATGGGTGGAAACCGGGTAAATATTGCATTTTATTAATATCAGCAGAACTGACTTAAATGGGACCTGCATGTTGTGTGGTCTTGCCTTAATCTTTGTATTCATGCCCATCAGGGTGAAAAACTATTTGCATACATTTGCATATATATTTGTATGTATATGCAACCACACTTAAGTTGCGGCCTTCGACATGTGCTGTGAGTATCATTGTGGCCCCCACGGCTTCCAAAGTTGAGTAGCCTTGTGTGACACCTTTCTCCTGAAAACGGGCTTCTTCTGCAGCCTGGACATAGCTGCCTAGCTCTGCTTAGTGATCCGTGAATGGGAACCCCGGGTGACTTAGGTGCCCAAGTAGTTTCTTGTGGGGAATGAGTTAGATCCTTGTTTTGCTCCACACTAAAGAACTCCTGATTCTGGAGAAAGTGGCAATACTGCTGACATAACTTTTATAAGCTGTGTTCTCCTGGTTCCTGGTTCATGGATCTGGGGCTTAGGCAGGAGACAGACTTCGGGGAGCCTGGGGTGACAGTGCACATGCCCCCAGGAAGGAAAGTAGGCATCTAGGGAATTTTTACCCTGAATACATTGGTGGTAAGTGACTTTAGGTGCCGATAGTGCTAAGAGGAGTTCTGTGGAGCATAAACCTGGGATGTATATGTACCTAGGGCTCTGATTCATGAAAGTATTTATTTAAAAAAAAAAAAGTTGGCTGTGCTGTTGAATGCAGATGGTTCAATGTGTATCTCTGTGGGTCAAAATCTGCTGTCACTTATGCTGGGGCCAATGGACAGTAACCCCATTGGAGAATCTACCAGCAATGTGACCATCTAAGCGTGCCAAAGACCATGGAATGGCTAGACCCTTTTTCAGAATCAGTGTACAGCTTGGAAATACATCCTGGAATTCTGGAGTGATCCTGTCGGTCAATGTCAACTGAGCACAACGTGCACCCTGGATTAGTGCAGACAGTGCCTGGGCTAGTCTGTAACCAAGATGTATTTTAAAATTCTGTTCTTCTGCAACTCAATAAAAACATGGGGGAAGGTGCTGCTGGTAACGAGCTTTTTGTTCAGCATAAGTGCTGTATTTCAGTAGTCTCAAAGCTTCTCAGCATGAAGATATTGCTACATCAGAACTACTGGAGGTTTAACACAATTCTCAATTTGCAGGCAAATGGATATAGTGTGCTGAAGGCTTACAACTGGAAGACTGCAGCTATAAATTACAACCCAGCTGTATTCTCTTACTTGGATGTTGTTGCTGTGCCTAAGGATCCTCACTTGTAAGAAAATGGTAGCTACCTGACGAAATCTGATTGCATGGAAAAGGACCTGTACAATGCTGAAGATGGCACTGTATACTTTATTCATGGGCAATACATGTTCTCCAAAATGTAGTGCACTACTCATTTGGGAGGTTCACTTATGGTGAGCAAGCAAAGATGGGTGGGAGCCAAAATTTAAAAAAAAAGAGTCAATATAATGGTCTTCTGTGGATATGTGATTTAGTAGTTAAATTCCTGCACTGTCATTGCTCGTTAAAAGTGCTGTCATATGGGTGGAAATCAGGTAAATATTGCATTTTATTAATATCAGGTGAACTGACTTAAATGGGGCCTGCGTGTGGTGTAGTTTTGCCTTAATCTTTGTATCCATGCCCGTCAGTGTGAAAGAAGCTATTTGCATATATTTGCATATATATGTATGCATACGCAATCACACTTAAGTTGTGGCCCTTGGCATGTGCTATGAGTATCACTGTGGCCCCCAGGGCTTCTGACGTTGACTAGCCCTGCCCTATTTTATATTCAGCCCTTCCTAATCACTTTACAGAACATCTGGATTGTTTTGAAATGGAACTAGTGCTAATTTCATCTTTATATTGGACTACAGCTCTATTCCCCAAAGAAGTCTCTATACAGACAAACACCCAGTGGATCAATGGTACAGAATACATTTCAGGTTGATTCCTATGCAGCAAACCTATAGTAAATGGTTAACACCTGTCTGGTTTTTCCTAAGAAGGAAAGGAAGTAGTATACATTTCGTCACCAAATGAAATTAATAGGTAGCAGGTTTGAAACAAACAGAAGGAAGTTTTTCTTCACGCAGCACACAGTCAATCTGTGGAACTCCTTGCTAGAGGATGTTGTGAAGACCAGGACTTTAACAGGGTTCCAAAAAGAACTAGATAAATTCATCAGGTTAGGTCTTTATTAGCTAGAATGGGTAGGATTGGTGTCCCTAGCTTCTACTTGTTTCTGGGGGTTGGAAATGGATGACAGGAGAAGGATCACTTGATAATTACCTGTTCTGTTCACTTCCTCTGGGACATCTGGCATTGGCCACTGCCAGAAGACAGGATACTGGGCTAGATGGACCTTTGGTCGGATCCAGTATGGCCGTTCTTATGTTTTTATATTTTTATGCTCTTATGAACACAGAGAACAGCCGAACTTATCTGTGCTTGGAGCTAAAGCTGTAGAAATTTACAAAGCATGTGCAAATTATATTATTATGGAAAGGCACTTTTTTGACATTAAACTCCTCAACACGGGGACTGTGTCTTTTCACTCTCTTAGGAAAGGGCCCAGAACAGGTGCTCCTGCAGTATAAATTAGAATAATTAATTAGCAGCTGTTAACTTTGCATAAAGGAGACTGAAAACAAACACCCTGTGCTGGATGAAGTACATCAAGCTATATATAGGGCAAAAGAAACCCCACTGTGTTGTTTCTTTGAGAGCATTAAGAGTTGAACTAGTAAATAAAGAATATTTGTCAGATTGGGTTTCTATAGACAAGGGGCCAGAGGCGTAGCAAGGGTGTTATATGCCCAAGGGCAAAGGCAAAATGTGTCTCCCTCCCCCCGCCATCACTCACATGGCTGAGCCCAACCCTGGGAGGAGGGAGGGGAGAGCTTGTATCTCATTTTCCCCTGCTCCCTCCAGTTTGGGGCCACCCGCCCCAGATGCACTAACCTGCCAGCGGAGATGGAGGAGGGTTGGCCGGGGGCAGAGAGGCGGGGAGGAGGCTCCAGCTGGTGGTGGCAGGTGGAGGAGGAGCAGATGAGCCAGGGAATGAAGGGGGACTAAATTGGCGACCCCCAGCATGGCATCCAGGGGCAACTGCCCCTCCCGTCATCCCCTCGCTACTCCCCTGCAAGGGACTGAGTTTTGAGGTGTGGTAATACAATCATATTGACTATAGTTGATTTTTTTTAAGCTCTACAGCATCATATCTTTGTAGCATGGTGATGGGATCCAAAAACTTGCATGGAAAAACAGAGTTATGCTGCCCCCTCACCTTGGGAACCAAGCTAAGTAGCTCTTATTAAACTCCATTGTAAGTCGATAGTCTCTTCCTTTATAGACTAACTTGAGACAGCGCACTCAGGAAGAAACTCAGAATGAGACTATGTTCTTACATTGTTGTTTCAGAAAGGGAAAATACAGACAATGAAAGAAGTTGGGAGTGATGAGTTTTGCCCACTAACCTGACCATTAACTAATTGATTATAGGGGAAAAAAAATGTCCAGATGCAGCTATAATTGTCGACTCTGAAGTATATTGCACCTTCGGAAGCACCCGGCCGTGAGCATCATCACTTACGATGCTACACTAGATGAACCACTAGAACAAAACGGTGGTTACAAAATAACCACCAGAATGGTTCCCAATTTAGAACTAACGAATACAAAGTCTATGACTCAATATGGAAATGTCACCTGACCGGGCTCAAATAGATTCAGAGTAAATCACGAGTTTAAAATGAGACAACAAAACACAACAAAATGAAGGAAGTATGCATGTGTTTGAATTCTGTCACCTTTGACTTTCTGTTCTTATGGACCAGGTATTCCCCATCGTTTTCTTTTCAGCATTCAAGCCCCATTGACTTCAATGAAAGTTTTTGGAAGAGTGTGAAATATTTATAGGAAATGTATTTTTTTCTTTAAATCTATGTGTCTTTGAATACATAAGATCAATATTATTAAACATGGCATTTTTTGCTGCTGAAATACCAGATAATTGCTTTTGCTGTTTTGATGACCAACAACATTGCATGAAATCTTCACAGCCTTTTCCCAAGTTCGGAGCTGGGCTGCTTGGTTGAGGTTTGTCCCACAATTCATGAGCTTTTAGTTCCAGTATTGCCAGTTCTCACAATATTTCTGGGGGGGTTTTAAGCCCAAGGTGCCAAAATCAAGAGATTACATGAGAATCTCAGCATCATGGAACAAAATAACATTCATGAGCGACTCAGGTTCTGAGAACACAACAAAACACCCAACGGATAAGAAGCCAGGCAGCTGTTGCGTTGAGCAGATCGTGATTGGCATTCACTGAGTTAGTTAGCCAGTGTAGGCAGCCCCTCGTTGGCAACAGCCAATCAGGAGTAAGTGATACTAATTCAGTGGCAACCCCTGTACAGGCTGCGTGAGTTCTTACACTCACCTTCCATTTAAAAAAAATGTTTCTAGCCCTTGTAGTTGTGGAGATACGCTTGTAAATCTGACACAAGTCCAGCCCAAAGGCTCAGAAACCAGAAGCCAACAAACATTATTTTTAAATATTCTCATGAGTTATTTAAGCCAGTATTGTAACTTTTGGGAGGAATCCAGACACGGTTTTGAAAGCTTGAGTTTGACAGTGCCATAGTTCTTGAGCTGTGCTGGCCTCACATGTTGGGGAGCGTTGAAGGAAGCCATTTGAGCTTTTTTCTGAAAGGGAGTGGCTGTATACTATGTTCTTTCTCTGAGCCACTCAGGGGAAAACACTGAAGCAACAACCAGGAGATGGACTGTGCTTTTCTCTGCTGCCATGCAGGGAGAGTAAAGGCGGCTTTCACAACTCCTGACAGTCACCTGCGGCTTGAGGAACTCTGTCACCTCCAAAGACGTCGGGGAGGAGTCCGTCTACTAACAGCTCAGCGGAAGCAACATGCCGGTCCTTCCGTGTGTGATGACACTGTCAGGTAAGGGTGTTCGGGAAGAACGGAACGTTAGAAATACCGTACACAGGGTCTGCTTGGGTGGAGAGAGACGGTGTAGGAATGGAAGACTGAGAGGCCTGGTGGGGTCCAACACAGGCTTGGGTGGTTTGGCTCAACGAGCAAACTCTGCACCTCCCCAGGCTCCCCATTTTGAGGTTGAATATTGTTGTGGTGCACGTTTGCATCGTCCCTCTTGTAGCGTAGATGTCCCAAGAGTATGTGATGCTTTGCGCGCGTGCTGCAAAGCAGGCTGGCTCGTCGTCTGCCCCAACAGCCCAGCCACCAGTGCGCCCTCAGACTTTCTCGGCTTATCCTGGCTGCTCAAAGCTTCCGTTTAAAGCCGCGCCTCTTGGACTGGTTCAGCCTGAGCCTGTTTGCGTCCCAAGGGTCCGTAGCGAGGTGAGGAAGAGGAGCTCACAGCCACAGCATCGCTCACAAGGCCAGAGAAGAACCTCCCAATGATGATGCAGTAGGAAGTAATAAGAGCTGTCCTGCCACTGGCCTCTCCATCTGTCTCATTTCCAGGCTGTGCCATACTGCCTGACAGCCACCCCTAAGCAACGCAAGATCACTCACTCTCTCCTTGGCCTTTGCCTGACCCCATCTCAGATGGAAGACCAAGTGCTTTCCCATTGTCACTGCTAAAACCTCCACATCTTTCCTTGGTCCTCCATCGTGGCCTGATCAGAGAATGGGAGCAACTGTGGATACAGGGCCAGTTAAGAATGTCTGTACGACACCTAGAGGTAGGATTAAAGTGGTTGGCATAACCACCCTAAACGCTTCATGCCCCTCCCCTTGATTCTGTGACTCTGACTGTCCTTCCCGGTCTTCCAGCTACCATCCTCTACCATGTCTGCTGTGGCTGCTCCCGATATAATTTCCATGATGGAAAATTCCAAGCTGGGATGGGTATGATGCAGGAGTTATCAGAGGGCAAGGGGTGGAATGTAAGTCTTTAAAACTTCATGACATTTGGCGGGTAAGGAAGCCACACCACAGGGATTCAATTGAGAAGCTGTAAAAAAAGGGGGCTTTACCCTCCTTGTGCCCACTGGTTAGAGCAGATGGACAGAGGAGGGAGAGCTCTCCTTGCACCTGTCAAAAAAGAAGAGTTGCTATGAGGAAACTCTGTGTTTCCAGGCCAGGGAGAGGCAGGCACATTCACTTCTGCTCTTAGCAGACGAAAGGAAGTTTTGCTTCCACTAGACTCCCACCATCTCCAGTTTATGCCTGCCCATGCCTGCGAGACTGGATTAAAATGAGTGTCCTGACTCCTAATTGATCTTTACAACCCGGTGCAACAAATCACATGAATGAAAGGTACAAAGTGTACAATCAAAGTTGCTAGGTGTTAATGTCTGCGTATTTGTGAAGCTAGTTGTCTCACCTGCAGGCACATTTCTCTGGCACTAGAGTTGGTGTGGGTTTTTTTTGTTGTTGTTTTAACTTTGAAGTTTGTGTGTTCAGTGGCATTGCCACTACCCTAGAAAAAAACATCAGCAGTGCCAAAAAGGAGAGGCTTGTGAAACATTACTTGTAGTCATGTATAAGCAGATCTTGGGATGTGGCTACAAGTTTTGGTGTGTCTGCTGCAGCTCCTTCCCCCTCTCTGGGATTGTGAGATTTTTGCAAGTGGTGACTAAGCTATGTTTCCACTTTGCTCTTATAGCAGGGGCGAAGGGACAAAGAGATTCTCGGGAGAACCAGATGGATAACTGGGAGGGGGGTGTCTACACTGCAGTAAGACTCGCAGCCTGGGTCCATGGATATGGGCTAGAACGGCTGACACTAACACACTAAAAACAGCTGTTCAGGGGTTGCTTTGACATTGCATGCTAAAAGTAGCTGTGGCCTGGAGCTCAGACTCTGCAGTCTAGGAGGTAGGGGGTGAGCTTAAGAACCAGAGCTCCAGCGCAAGCTGCAGCATCTATGCAAATTATATTTAGCATGCTCCCGCAAGCCCTGGCAACACCAGTCTGTGGAGCCAGGCTGTGAGGCTCACTCCTTGATGCATTGTGGCACATCCTTAGTCTTACAATTAAACTGCAGCAAGGGAGGGTTAGCTTGGACATGAGTTAAGCACTGGAATAAATTGCCTAGGGAGGTTGTGGAGTTTCCATCACTGGAAATATTTGAGAACGGGTTAGATAGACATCTATCAGGGATGAGCTAGATTAATGTTTCCCAAATGGTGTTCTGCAGAACCCCAGGGTTCCGTGAAGTGAAAATAAGGTTTCCATGAGAAAATTCCATTACAACAACATTTTGGCTGTGTCTAGACTACATCCCTTTTCTGTAAAAGGGATGCAAATTAGACACATCGCAATTGCTAATGAAGTGGGGATTTAAATCCCCCCCGCTTCATTTGCATAAAAATGGCTGCCGCTTTTTTCCAGCTCGGAGCTTTGCCGGAAAAAAGCGCCAGTCTAGATGCGGATCTTTCGGAAAATAAAGCCTTTTCCAAAGGATCCCTTATTCCTCTTAAAATATACCCCAGGACAGTATTACCAAAATAATAATAGTCTAAAAGGATGCTGGGAAGTAAGCTCTGAGGGAAACCTGCAGGGGTGTGGGCATGCCGGGCTGTTTTTAGAAGGTATCAGTGGCCTGGAGAAAACTTGGAAAGCTCTTGTTTGATTTGATTCTTCTATTCCAGTAACAAGCTTGTTTTGGCTTTCTGGGACTGGGGGAGGTTGGCAGTGATGCTGTAGGTGTGAGGAAAGTACAGGGTTATCCAAACTTGGCTATATGCTTGCTACTGTGCCCTTTGGCAACTGGGATCAGTTTTCACTTCAGGGGAAATGATCACAGAAGTGTTTGTGCATCAGGGATAATGCACACTTGTATTCTACGAAGCTGAACCAAGAAACAACTCCAAAGATCAATTAATTACATCTGAGGACTGGTGGTGCTGAGCCCAGAATTTGGCTCAGAATTTTCCCATTTTAGGATGGAATCTGTGGTGCATTAGCCAGAGAAATAGCTTGTGAAGAGATAAACATCCGAGAGGTTCTTGGATGAGTTAGGTCTTCGTTCACTGGAAAGCCATCCAGGAGATAATAGGACACTTGAAAATCTACCAGTCTCTCCCAGAGGAGGTTTTGCGGCTGCATAAGGCTGGCACAGGCTACAGCAGTCAAACCATGGAAAGCCAGAGGAATTGTGGCTCCAGGCATGGCCAGATTCATGTGACTCTCGAGGAAATTACAAAAGTTGGCCACACTAATGACTGGGCTTACACATGTACTTTCATACTGAGCTTAACTGTGAAATGTAAGTGAAAGTTCATAAAATGTCACAGTAACCCACAACAAGAAATGTTCATGGGGAAAAGGCACCACAGGGAAACAGACAGGCTGAATTCATCCGAGCAAAAAGACTTACTGGTATAAATCAAGGACTATGCTTTAGATCTGCTAAACAGAAAAAGTGGAGGACTGGAAATCAACAAACAAAAATTGGCTAGGCAGAAATGTGGCTTAACTGGTGGACAAAATAATGTTGGAATGGATAATTTCACCCACCACTCCCCTTTTGGGGTCCTTCAAATACAAGATTTGGGAGAGGGAGTGAATTAAGGTGTTTGACAAACCACTACTGGTTAGGAGATGGGTAAACCAGAAGGAGCAAGCTTTACCCTCGTGACTGACCCTGTCTCCTAGGACCCCATCATTGGGCCTTTTTTGTCTGACCCTAAGAGAGATCCTGATTCAACCAGGCCAGGGAAACAGCCATAAGAATGGCCAAACTGGGTCAGACCAAAGTTCCATCTAGCCCAGTATCCTGTCTGCCGACAGTGGCCAACGCCCCGTGCCCCCAGATGAACAGAACAGGAAATCATCAAGTGATTCCACCCCTGTTGCCCATTCCCAGCTTCTGACAAACCAAGGCTAAGGACACAATTCCTACACATCCTGGCTAATAGCCATTAATAGACCTATCCTCCATGAATTCATCTAGCTCTTTTTTGAACCCGGTTAAAGTCCTGGCCTTCACAACATCCTCTGGCAAGGAGCTCCACAGGTTGGCTGTGCACTGTGTGAAGAAATCCTTTTTTTAAACCTGCTACCTATTCATTTCATTTGGTGACCCCTAGTTAAGAATCATAGAACACTAGAACTGGAAGGGAACTTACGAGGTCATCAAGTCCAGTCCCCTGCCCTCATAACAGGACCAAGCACCATCTAGATCATCCCTGATAGATATTTATTCAACCTGTCCTTAAATACCTCCAGTGATGGAGATTCCACAACCTCCCTAGGCAATTTATTCCAGTGTTTAACCACCCTGACAGTTAGGAAGTTTTTCCTAATGGCCAACTTAAACCTCCCATGCTGCTATTTTAAGCCCATTGCTTCTTGTCCTGTCAGCAGAAACCAAGGGGAACAATTTGTGTTATGGGAATCAGTAAATAACTTTTTTCCTTATTTACTTCCTGCTCACCAGTGATGATTTTATAGACCTGTCAGACCCTCCCTTAGTCTTTTCTTCTTCTAAGCTGAAAAGTTCCAGTCTTAATAACTTCTCATGACAGCAATTCCATACAGCCAAACATTTTGTTGCCCTTTCTGAACGTTTTCCAATGCCAAGATATCTTTTTTTAAGATGAGGCGACTACATCTACATCCAGTACTCAAGATGTGGGTGTACCATGGTTTTATATAGAAGCAATAACATATTCTGTCTTATTTTCTATTCCTTTTTCAGTGATTTGGGAGGGGGAAATTAAGAGGTTGTTTGGTCAACCATTATGGATAAACTAGAAGGACCTCTACTGACTTTAGCCAATCTTTAACACTACCAGAGATGTGAGACTTGGTTCCTGCCCCCTGTATGATGTTTTCTTTCCCCACCTTGTTTCTCCTTGTGTCTTCTGTCTAATAAAAAGTGGGGCTCAGCCAGCCAAGGGTATATTTAGCAGCACTTTTGGGAGCCTGTGACCAAAGAGACAGATAAAAGCAATGCCCTAAATAGCCCCAGGCTTGTACAAGTTTGCCAAGTTTTGACGCGGCTAATAAGACCCTGTGCCATGTGTGAATGTTTTTTCCAGCAGAGAGGCTGTGAATGACAGCCAACACCCAGAGCCTTTGCTGTTCTTTTCTCTCTCTCGGTGCGTGTTTGGGCTTTTCAGAAACACAAACGGACTTTAACAAACAGCAGCAGCTCGCGCACATTTCAACTAACAAGTTAACTTCCCCCCCAAAAGGACAGCTTTACCACATGAGAATGTCAAATGGAGGCTAGGGGTTCCCACTAAAAGTTCTCTGCAGCTAACGTAGGAGTGGGGAAACCTTTTTTTGGGCTGGGGGGCTGCTGACCCACAGAAAAATTAGTTGGGGGCTGCACACAACTGAGAAGCAAAAAAACCCCCCAAAAACCAACCTCCCTGGTGTGGCCGCCGACTAAAGACACTCCCCACATTCTCCTCACACACCAGAACCTAGTGGGGCCCACACTAGTACATTTTGTGTGCTCCAGCCCAATGCGGGTTCCCCAATGCTGAGCCTTGAGGGATCCAGGCAAGCTTGGGAGGCTGCATCTGGCCACCAGGGACTTAGGTTCCTCACCCCTCATCTAACGGGTAAGGGAAGAAGGGGCACTGTAAAAATGAAGCATTTATTTAATATTTTACATTTCTAATATTTCCCTTTTTATGTATCTTTTATTCAAAGGTTAAAAGATGCTTTATGGTGTGTTTGCCATGGTTCTGAGTAGGCTGAGGTCTCTGTATACCAACCCCTGAACCTATGTAATGCTAGACAGTGATAAGTTCATGTTAGCGCCTTTCACTCTTTGGAACCTGTAAAGGGGCAGACCAGGCAATGTGGCTAGAAAGGGCCATAGAGAAGTCCTCCAGGCTGACTAGAGGGGCTGGGAAGAAACCAGCCAATCAGGGACCAGGAAGGACTACATAAGAAGCTGCAGCAGCAGAGTCAGTGTAATTGCAGGCCAGACCTGAAAAAGAGAGGGCCAGGGGTAACTCAGGGCCGGATTAAGGGGGGGGACTAGCTGGGCAGCTGCCTGGGATGCCAACCTATGGGGGGCACCTGATGGCAGCTGTAAGGTGCACAGCGTGCTGGGAGGCAGGGCCGTGCATGCGTCACGCACCCGCTGCTCAGGGCGCAGGAATGGCTCGAGCTGGCCCTGGGTAACTCAATGGTCTGAGGGAGCGGCAACATGGGGAGAGCTGCTTAGAGGCTATGAACTGGAAGATAAAGATAAAGACCTGAGCTAACGTCAAAAGAGTTGTCTCCACGAGAGGAAGCCCTGGAGGCCCCATTCTCGTCCAAAGTGGGATAACAGACTCAGACACTTGACAGAGGACCATGGATGGGCCACTGTTAGTGGAGTACCCTATAAGGGGTGTGTGAATCATTAAGGCTGTGTCTAGACTGGCCAGTTTTTCCGGAAAATCAGCCACTTTTCTGGAAAAACTTGCCAGCTGTCTACACTGGCCGCTTGAATATCCGCAAAAGCACTGACTTCCTACTGTAAGAAATCAGTGCTTCTTGCGGAAATACTATTCTGCTCCTGTTCAGCTTTTGCACAAAAGGGCCAGTGTAGACACCTCAGATTTGTTTTCCGCAAAAAAGCCCCGATTGCGAAAATGACAGTCGGGGCTTTTTTGCGGAAAAGCGCGTCTAGATTGGCACAGACGCTTTTCCGCAAAAAGTGTTTTTGCGGAAAAGCGTCTGTGCCAATCTAGACGCTCTGTTCCGAAAATGCTTTTAACGGAAAACTTTTCCGTTAAAAGCATTTGTGGAAAATCATGCCAAACTAGACGCAGCCTAAGAGTGACTCGGCCAGAGGGCTGAGCTGAGGTGCTGAAAATGCTTTTGGCTAATAAACTAAGGCAGTACAGGAACCCATACTCAGCCAGATGGGAGCACTTGCATGAGGTGAGTGCCACCCTGTTACCGAACTATTTATTCTATTGACCTGAGTACAACAGAACCCTGGGGGCTCTCCACGCTTCCTGCCATCACTCAGCTCAGCCCTAACTCCCAGGGCTTCTAGATCCCCAGCTCCTAGGGAGTCTTCTGAGCCACAGCTGCATGGGAAGTCTGAGAGCTTGGGCTCTCAGGATTGTTTTCCTTTTGAGTTTTTTAAAATTATTATTTCTGAATGGGTTTTTTTTCTCTTCCCTTCTGCAGGAAATGCTGCAAATTCTTTTTTTTTTTTTTGTGGCATGTCTGATTAAAATTGGTTTGGGGCTCTCTGCATTTCCTGCAGAAAGAAAATTCTGACTTTGAACCCGCTCTCGCCATGACAGAATTGCTGCTATGGCATTGCACCAATTATTAGCTCAATCTGGCCTCTGTCCAAGACATTATGTTCATTTATTTAGATAGCACTGTAGTTTATAATCTTCTTTTGGATATGAACAATGGCAGCACAACCTACTTGTATTTCTTAATGATAGTGTTTCTGGTTTTGGTGTATTTCTTTAGATAATATATAACTCAACGAAAGAAAAAATAAAGCTGGTCAAAATTTCTCAGAAGATTTTTAAATAAAAAATTGAGGGTTTTATTTATTTTATTTCTGGGGAATCAAAATGTTGCTTCTTTCAAAATCTGCTATTTATGTAGATGAAAGGTTGGTTTGTTGGTTTTGTTTTTGGGGGTTGTTCTTTTAAAAAAAAAATCCAGGACATTCACACACAAATGCATGGGAAGGTGGAGGAGAGAATTTCAATTTATTCCATAATATTTTGAAGGAAAATGCTCACTGTATTGCAACTAGATATAATGCGACCTAAAATGATGTCTCCCTCATCAATGCAACATGATATTTACAGATTGCATTTTGGTCGCTCACATGTGGAGAGGCGTAGCTTGGTGCTCTGACAGTAGCCATGTGGCATTTTGGGCTCCAGATCTCTTCATGCTTTTGGAGCCAGATTCTCAGTCCCTTAGTGACCCCTGACAGTGCCAAGGAACTCTAAAGCCAGCTGTCTGGGGGCATCTTTGAATTTCTCTTCTTATTTCTCCTCTTACCCCAATCCTGGAAAAGGGCTCTGTGGCTGAAGCACCATTGTGAGCCAATGATCTCCAGTTGTTGCAATGACTCCTTGGGGCTGAGAGCAGCCACGTGCAACATAGACAATTTCTGAGTCTGCTGCTCCCAAAGTGGAACAATCCCCTAGTCAGCCCCAAGCTTAAGCCACTTTTATTCCCCTCTCTCCTCTACCAACTTCTGTGTCAAGTATGGCTCAGCCAGAACAAAGAATCCAGGCCTTCATCTTTCCTTCCCACCGTGACAACCAACGTGCCACAACAGACCCAACGGACACAATTGCAAAGGGTGACTATTCAGCTGTCTTTTCTTGCAGAATTATCAGGGTTTCTTTAAAAGATTATCTTGGTTTGTTGGTCAGTCCGTGTGTCTTCCACCAGTTGAAAGTAGGATTTCACCAATCCAACGGTGATACAGATTTAAGACGGATTAGGTCAACTGCTCTACCTCGTGTGGTCGGGTTTAATCCTGTCAGCTACTGGGGGTTAATAGCCCTTGGTGCACCTGTGACTGACTGATTGGCAACTCTACCCTCCTGAGGCCAGCAGGCAATTGTGACTGGAGATGTTCCTGGAGGTTTTGTTAATCAAAGGTTAACCTGTGATTCCTGCGTCTTTCAAAATCTGTTATTTATTTAGATAAAAGGCTGATTTATTTTTTGAGGGAGGAACAGTCTTGGAAGGTTGGCAACACTAGCAGGGACAAGGTTGGGCGGCTGGTTTCATGCACCCACATGGGCTGGGCCTCAGGCAGAAAAGGCTGAGAAGCCCTCACAGCCACAAGGAATGCGGCGTGTTCTCTCCCCCTCCTCCCTGAGCCCTCAGAGCTGCCTGGAGCACGCCACACAGGGCTCCAGCGGTAATTTAAAGGGCCGGGGGCTCCAACTGCTGCAGTAGCTGTTGTGGCAACCAGGAGCCCCAGGAACCTTTGAATTGTGGGGTCTTGGGGCAACTACCCCCTTTGCCCTCCCCTTCCCCATCACTGGGCCTGGGTGACAGGGACAGAGCTGGATAAGGATCATTATGCACCTGGGCATTATAAGAAAGCCAAGCAGCTCAGTAGGGGGAGACTGTAGAGATGCCAGTACACTTCGGTGGAGAAAATTCACCGAGAACAGGTGGGGTGGAAGAGTGGTTAAGTCAGCAGAGAAGGGAGGATCTAGGGAGAAGACAGAGATCTGAGATCCAAATGGAGGCTGTGTTAAGCACAAGCTGTGGGAAAGCAATATCCAGGGGGCTTTGGGGCAAGTAGGAGCCCAGGGAAGCAGCACCACAGAATCAAACAGATCTTCCACTCTCAGGGCACTCCTGCTTTTCTTCAGTATGGAAAACGTATGCAATGTAGAGCTGGTTAGAAACTTTACTCTTGCTGTAAATCAGGGCTACTCAACATGCAGCCCACAGCCGATTTGTTTGCAGCCCGCATGTGGCTTGGGTTTACGCAGGGCTTAACACATGGCCCACAGATGGGAGCCAAATCAAAAAAGCAGTTACTATAACGGTGTTCTGTTGATACGCATTTTAGTACTTAAATTCCTGGGCTGTCGTTGCTCATTAAAAGTGCTGTCATCTGGGTGGAAATAGGATAAATATTGCATTTTATTAATATCAGCAGAAATGACTTAAATGGGACCTGCATGTGGTGTAATCTTACCTTAATCTTTGTATTCATGCCCGTCAGTGTGAAATAAGCTATTTGCATATATTTGCATATACATTTGCATGTATGTGCAACCACACTTAAGTTGTGGCCCTCGGCATGTGCTGTGAGTATCATTGTGGGCCCCGGGGCTTCCAACGTTGAGTAGCCCTGCCGTAAATCTTAATAAAAATGAAACATTTTTTTGTTTAAAAAAATTCAGTCAAGTCAAAGGTGTTAGGTTTTGAGGTTTTCTGGGGGGGGTGGTTTCCCCCTCTCTCTAGAAAGTCAAAATTTGTTGCATCAATCATATACTTCCAGGAAAACCTGTTGCTTAGAAAATTCAATTTTCTGTGGAAAAATACCATTTACATGCTGCTTTATGAGCAGAGGGTCTGATGCCACAAAGGGATGCCTTTATAGTATTTGCGAGATTCTGAGGAGCATAAGGCTCTGATTGGATCTCTTTGTGTAGGATCATGACCAGACATAAGATATTCTATGACCCAGAGAGCTAGACAATGTGGCCTGGTGTATATAGGGCACTAAATGGAGATTTTGAGTTCTGCCACTGAACTCGGGGTGTCCTTGCCCAAGTCACATGAGTGGTCTGTGCCTCAATTTCTCTGTCTGTAACAATGCCACAGATGAGGTCAACTGTAGTCCCTAACAGGCAGCTCTCTTGGAAAATGACATAGCTGACAAGGTACTGCCATTGGGCCCCCAATTATGGAATTTTGAAGTAGCCAAACTAGTTTGACTTCTAGTTTATGCTGCAAGCCCGTTCCTTTGATGTTTGTCCCTGCTCCCATTAAAACAAAGGAAAGGGAATTTATGGGGAACTAGTTTGGGAGATGTGGTGAGTTTATGTGGCACTGTAACTTTTGGTTTTTGTGGACCAGTTTCTTTTGTGCAGAGAAAAGACCATTGCATTGTTACAGCTCCCAATGTTTGTGTTTATCTGTGTGTGTAGAATTATCTATCAGGATGTCTCAAGCCTGAGGGAGGTAATATTTATATGTTAAAATCTAATACATTAATTTGTCATTTTTCAAGCGAAGAGACAAATGTTCTTAAATCTATTTCATCTGAAACTTCCCCACAGTTGCATCACATTTTCTGTCCGTGTCTGCCCAACATTGGCTTAAATCTGAACAAAACATTAATTAGATTCCCAGGGACCCCGGTCATGTGAAGTCCTCCATTTAGAAGGAGGATACAAGATGATTCCACTTAGCACTTTCGGACAGTCGGATATCAGCCCTGCAAATAATGGCAATGGGCCAATAAGGCAGCTGCATATCACAAAATGCTTACTGGCAGCACAGACAAGAAAATTAGTACGCTAACAGGGGAGGCTGCTGTCTTGAGAAGAGGCATTCAATGGTTTCAGGAACCACCACAATATTACGTTGTTTACATAAATAACTTTGTTACATGTAAACTAGACTTTCTCCCACTCCCCTCCATTAGTGTCCTCTTCACTCAGCTTTTTGTCTTGTTTCTGTCCATTCACTTTGACTAACTGATTGGCAGTGGACATCATTTGCAATGCTAATGTCAGATCTAAGTCAAAGTGGACAAGGAGAACTCAGTCCAGGGTCCCATCTGTGCTAGAACAACCCAGTCTGCTCAGGGGTGGCAGCTTGAGGGGAAGGGTGGTGGGGTTAACAGCCAGGAACATGATTTTATTCTCTGTTCTCCCAATCTCCCAGATCTGTTCCCTGCTCCCACTCCCCTCTGGCAGTTATTCACCAATAACCAATATCTGTTAGTGTTGTTCCAGTGGAAACACGGCTTGCAGTTTTTACTGCAGCAAAACCTTCAATAGTTGATGCAGGACCATAGGGTTAAAAATAGCTATAAGAAGTCAAGCCCGGAGCTCCAATAATATCACAGGGTAATGTGCACGTTTGAGATCAACAAGAACAAAAAAAGAGTATCCTTGCTGGAAAAAAAAGCAGATACCATCTTTAAATGACCACGTTACCATCACAATTAAGCTTATGGGAAGTGTAGTTAATTAAGAGAATGGCAGGGTGGATTGTGAAGAGGCCATCAAATTTAATTTGTACCTGTGATCTAATCAGAATTTGAAACTCCAGTAGGTATCCAGAGGTAGTTCATTTCAGTTGCAGGATAATGGCTTTGAACTGCCCTATACATGCCACGGTAATGCAAGATATTTGTTTTAATCTTTGTCCATTTATAATAGTTACATCCAAGGAGGACGAAGAGACTAATATAATGTTTAATAAGTATTCAAGGGTCAAGTCAACAATAGCCCTGCCATGCTTAGTGTCTGGGTGGGCACTCATTTCAGTCAGTTAGTGCAGATGCTTGAATACATCCAGGACTGATGTCACGCTAACTGAAATCAGGGGTGAGACCCTGTTGGACTTCACTTGGCTTTGGATCAGGCCTACTGGGCTTGTAATGCCTCAAGGGGAACACAGAAAAGTCCCAGGAGGAGATGGAGTACTATTTGAATAGCCATCTCCCGGCCAAAAGTAGTACTACTGCTTTGGAGAATCTTTCACTTAAGGAAGTTGTAGTTTCAGTTTGTTTGATCAGGATAGACACTGAGAAGTATTAAAAAAGACGTTAAAGCATAAGCTCTAGTTAAGGTGAAATGGAGGACAGAAAAGAGCACAGGGCTGAGAATTTAACCTTATCTGACTTACAGAAAGGATGCGGAAGTGGTGCTTTCCGCAGAGACAATCAATTTAATATGTAGGAGTGGAACCACAAGAATGGATCAAATTGCACAGCTATGGAGCTGGTATGGAAAGACACAGTGGCCCATAGCTGCCACGGGTGACATCTTGTTCTTGCCTCATGGAAGTCTATGGAAAAAACTTCCATTGGTTTCCAGTGTGGCCAGGATGTCATCGTAAAAAAAGCATTATAATCACCTATGCCAAAAGACAACAGTTGCAAAAAAAATCTACATTAGTGCAACACCAAGGCTGAGGACTTAACTGTGAGAAAGTCAGGAAGTGAAGTTAATCTCATTGCAGAGTGAACTTGGCCACCTTACAAAGCATTTGACTTGGAACAGTTTAATACTGCAAGGAGTTTGTATGTCAACTGAAGCTGCCTTTGATATATTTGCTTCTCATTTTAAGAAAGAGAAAAGGTGGTGGGGTTTAACCCTTTCACCCCTATCTGCAGCGCCATGGATGTGTTTTGTGTAACTCCATACATTTTAAAACAAGTTGTCCTGTGGCACCTTACAGACTAACAGAAATATATATAGTATCATGAGCCTCCGTGGGCAAAACCCACTTCTTTAGATGAGCTTAAGGTCCATACATTTTGACTTAGATACTCTATTTCAGGGATTACAATGCCCTCCTCCTCCCCACCCCCTCCCCAACTAGGAAAAGTTAATGACTGAACTGATTTGGTCCCATTTTCCTGGAGTCTTCACCTTTGAAAGTTAACTTTTTCTTGGAAGGGGGAGAAAGTCACGAGCCTGTGAACTGGGCTCAAATGGAATTTAACACGCACTTATTCCATTCTACTGTTGCAAAGGCTATGATAAACCAGGTTAATACAATTACATAAACCAGTTTTGGGTAAGGGGGGTGGCAGCCTGTCACAGAGCAACATGTCAAACACATGTAGCCAGTCTCATAACCTTTGTACTCTCCTAGATGAACTACTGACCTAGCTTTGGGGGAAAAAAACCCTGCAGATTTTAAGGCTTGAACATCTAATAGTGAAATACCAATAACCTTTTCTGCAAGCGATGTGGTACGCTAAGAGCACGGCAAGACATGAAAGATGCCCTGGTCAACCACTGCGCCCAGCCCATCTCCAACCGTCTCGACTTTAGTCCTGCCATTGGAGTAAGATGGAATCTGGGAAGAGAGAGTTCGAAATTTCAAGGGAAGCGATCGCACGGGGGACAAAAGAAGCGATACAAAGATACGCTTAAAGCCTCTCTCAAGTCCCTGGATATTGACACCACCTGCTGGGAGACCCTGGCACAAGACCGATCAACATGGCACACGCTGATCTACCAAGGCTGTCAAACATCTGAAGCCAGAAGGACAACCATAGCACAAGAGAAGCGAGCACTCCGTAAAGCCAGAGTTGCAAAAGCTGCAACAGTGGTGCCCACACGTCTGCCCGACCTGTGGTAGAACATTCCGTGCCCGTATCGGCCTTATCAGCCATTTGCGGACACACCATGAACAGTCCATAACCTGTTAGATGTCAAGGTCCTCTTCGAATACGATGGACGAACAACAACAACAACAACAACCAATAACCTAAAAAGGAGGTGACCGGTGTTAATAAAGCTCAGCTGTGGCAGAATAATTGTGGAAGATTGCTGGTGGTCTCCTTTGCTTCCAAGCAGAGGGAGTCTCAAGAAGAGAAGCTCCTTAGTAAGGAGAATACTGCAAGCACCATCATATGTCCTCATGATTTTCAATCAGCTCTAAGAGATGGACCTTATGCTGCCCTATAGGAAACTGAGCCTCATGTTGACTATAACTGAAGGGAAATAATAAATATAGTATTTTATCACTGTCGAGACTTGAATTGAAGTTACCTGTTTCAACATCTGTGAGCTCCCATAGTAGGAATAATTATTATTTCTTCACTTATTTGCTTTTGTGCTATTCCTCTGGCATAGAAGTATGATTATGGGTACCAGATATTGCCTACCATGTGCATTGAACTTTAATATACCTGGCTCTGATATAGCATGGTCAGCTCTGGTGGGAAGAAACATGGCTTAGGATATAACATGAGTGATGGGGTCTTCACATTGCTGAAATCACTTTGGCTACATCTAGTCTGGCATGATTTTCCGCAAATGCTTTTAATGGAAAAGTTTTCCGTTAAAAGCATTTGCGGAAAAGAGCGTCTAGATTGGCACGGACGCTTTTCCACAAAAGCACTTTTTTAAGGAAAAGTGTCCGTGCCAATCTAGACGCGCTTTTCCGCAAAAAAGCCCCGATCACCATTTTCGCGATCGGGGCTTTTTTCGTAAAACAAATCTGAGCTGTCTACACTGGCCCTTTTGCGCAAAAGTTTTGTGCAAAAGGACTTTTGCCCGAACGGGAGCAGCATAGGATTTCCGCAAGAAGCACTGATTTCAAACAGTAGGAAGTCAGTGTTCTTGCGGAAATTCAAGCGGCCAGTGTAGACAGCTGGCAAGTTTTTCTGGAAAAGCAGCTGCTTTTGCGGAAAAATTTGCCAGTCTAGACGCAGCCTTTATGTTTAATACTAGGACAATGACTGCTTTCTGAGAAGACCTGAAAAATGTTCAAGTGGTTATTAAGGAGGAATAGACCCAGGCATTTAGTAGTTGGCAGAATGTAGTGGTAAGTCTTTGGGCAGAAAGGCCTTCTCATTCTTTGAATACACATATAGCTTCAATCCTAGCCAGGAGTTAGAGATCCTAAAAATGTGTCCGAGGAATTGTAGAGAAGAAAGACTTAAAAAAAAAAAAGTTTAAAAAAGTTTTATATTTGGCATACTACTTGTAGAAAAATGTTTTAACAACAATTTTCTTGGCTGTTTTCTCCCTGAAATCTTTTCCTTTTTCACTCATAAAACAACCTCCTGCTCCCTGCGGTATATATTTGCTATCTTGTATTTGTCTTCTCCGCATCCCAGTTCGCTCAGTAAAATAAGATGGCCCATGTTAACATTTTCCACATGTTGAATACTGCAAGAGGACCTGACTTACGGTTTTCCAAATGAATTGGTCATGGACTTACTTCAAGATTGGATGTCTTCTGGTGTTTGCCACTTCATGTACAGTACACTATATATTGTGTATATTCAGGAAGCAATAGGAATTGAGACAGATATTAATTCCAATAAATATGCATTACAAAACCTGCACCAAACTGGAACAGATTAATACTCTGACTTAAATACAAAGACTGTTCCTCCTCTTTCTTTTCCCACCAGGAAAAGAAAATACCTATTGTTTGGCAATGCAGCGTGCAAGTTATCTGTTAGACTTTAATTCAATGGGCCCACTCGAAGTAATGGAATATCAGCATGAGCAAAGCTATGAGTCTTTAGCCCCTACGATCTGCTAGGATGCCCTTAGGAATCCAGGGCTAAATTCCATTCTCACTCATACTGATGTAACCTTGATGTCAGTGGAATTACTCCAGATTTACATCAATGTAATGGAGAGTAGAATTGAGACTGCTGCATGTGCCTGCCTAACAGCACTTCCACGATGGAGCTGTAAATGAAAACTGGACTGTGGCTTGGTTCCCATCATAAACACCCTCCTCTAATGGCAGAGCAGACAGATGATTTGTGTTCCTCTCAACTCTGCTAAATCTTTCCTCTCCTCTCAGCTAGCAGTCCCTTATACTGCAAGGAGCCCAATATTCAGATGCAATTAATACATGATCATTTAGACCTGATTTTTCCAGGTGCTAGGCACATCCCATGAGCTTTGTTGTGATGTGAGGATACTCCATAGCTTTCAGGATCAGGCAGGCCTTCAATGCAGATTAGTGCTTGGCTCTCACTAAGAACAATGGGGTAGGCAGAATTGGAAAACAAGGGCAAATACTGAGTCCCATGCGCTTCTGAAAAAGGTGGCCCAGGATTTTTAAGGACATGTTAGTTTTGTCAGTAGCTTTCTTGTGAGGGAATGATCTATGATGATCTAGCTTTGGCTGCCGTTCTCAATGGGAACAATTATATTTGCTTGTTGGACAAGCTAGTTTGAGATCCTGGCAAAGGGACAATGGGTCCCTACCTCCTCCTGCTTCCCCATATTGAAATTAATTCTGCTCCCAATCAACTCAGTGGGGATGCAGCCAATGGCTTCAATGTGGGCAGGATTAGGCTCTGAGTCTGCATCTTTATCCCTTTGTAACACAAATCACTACTTGGATCGCAATGCTGAGCCTTCACATGCCAGAAATTATCCATCTTCTATCATAAACATTGCAAGATTGCATTTCTGTCCTTTCAAACAGCGTCTAGTGTCATAAGGATCTGACTTTCTGCACATTCTTGTTTTATATTTAGAATGGGAGAGAATGCCAGCCTTAGACTTTCTTTGCAACAGAAATCTTATTATTGCGAATTAATGGACATGACTACTCATAGGTTCTCTGCTCTAACTCTGCCTCCTTAGAATGGTGAAGCAATTGATTGAAACAACAAAACCAATACACTTCAGTGGCCAATGTTCCTTTTTAGGTGCCATATTGTATTTTTTTATATGCTATAGACAGAGACGATAAGATCATGGTGTCCGTTTGTGCTTTGTGTCTAAGTAAGACATGAGGAAGCTCTAATGTACTTCCTGTTCATTTCTCAATGTGCCCAACATAGCTTTGTTGATGTGTTCTGTAGATCCTCGTAAACCAGTGACTAAAATGGAAAGGATTTGAAGAGGCATTGCTCATGGGATGCTGGAGGCGTGGCGCTATAGCAGCTTAGAAAACATTCTGACTTTAAAACAGTAACACCTATAATTACAGAGGCGTCATCACCTCCATAATTTTTTTTTATTTTTTACTAACAAGCTGCAGTCATAGCATGTGTACACCCTTACCCAAATCCGCCAAGCATTTGCTCCTGGGACTGTGACGATGGTGGTGGGGATATCAAGCGTCTCTTTCTCTAGGCACTTGTAAAACAATACAGCAGTAAACAATTCAAGTGCAATTAGCAGCTTGCCTTGGTGGAGGGGGAGGGAGAAATCCCTCTGCTCTTATTGTCTATGGAATTAATCATGTTTTATAGCGTTAATATACTGATTTACATTTGCATAGTTAAAAACAAGAGCCAAGAAGTTTGCAATAAACAAAAGTTTATTCTGGGTTTAAATGTATAAACATAAATACGTCTAAAGCATTTCAGTAAGGGAGGAAACAACTGCTATTTATGTGCAAGCTATGGTCTCAAAATTTGCACTATATATTTTCTCCTGTTGTAGTTTCCTATCACAAAACAATGAAGTAAAATAGAAAATAGATGAAAAATACCTTAATGATATTACAAAAATGTAACTGGCCTTTTTCCAATTGCACACATCTTTAAGATATTCTACTGTACATCAGGTGAGTGGGGTAGACTGAAGCCTAGCATTTTGTTGTTGCTTTTTGATAATTGAGTTTATTCAGTAATACAATGACATAATGAAATTATGTACTTACTGTCTTTGAAGATTCCTCTTAAAGTACAGCTAAACCATCTTTGTCTCTGCAAATATTTATTTGCAATGATTTTCCTCTTAATTATTTAAAATATAATGAATTAGGCATAAGTACTTTGCCATTAGTGTAATTTAAAGTGTAATTGCACATCAGTAGCATTTTCGAAATATGCTTCTATTTACTTTTTCTACCAAAAGGTGGCGTCCTACTACCATACCCTTTCTTTTGTGTGAAAATCTTCCTGCTTTAATTTGCCAAGAAGAAACTTCCACTTGATTACTGATCAAGAAATTAAAATGTGCTCTATATGAATGCAACGTGACAGTGTTGAAAATGAACAATATGTTAAGAAGCAGTTAAGTTCCCCACTAACATATAGTAAATGGACATGCAGTTCTTCACCACTTCAGCTGACTAGACACTGAAATATACAAAATCATATAGAAGAACATTTAAAATAAGCTCCCCCTCTTGAATCTCTTATTTCGAACCTGCTGAAAGCCCAAAATGAGGTGAATGCAATTACTAAAAAGCAAAGGAATGGTAAAAATGAGATTATTAACAATTCCCACTTAGTTGAAAGAAAATAGTTTCTGCTAACCAAGTAGGTTGCTCAATAATCCTATAATCAAATTGCCATCTAAATTGTTCTTCACAGAATGCTGCAGAAATGCTGTCACACTATCACACAGGATGTTTCCGGGTCCTTGGCATCTCTGAAAATCAGGCCACTGTTTTAGATACCTAAATGTAAGTTTAGGAGCCTAATTTTAAGCACCTTCTTTTATAAATCTGGCCATTATCTTTATTTCTCAAGGGGTGGGGGGGGGGGGAGGTGATACTTCAACACATCACTTACTGTAGATATGCTCATGGACCAAGTTGATTGTTTTAGAATGGAAAGGTAAAATATTCATCTTCAATCTACACAGTCGATCTCTGCCGGACATTCTATATGCAGCCCTCTTGAACATCAGAAACCAGTAGGCATTGTTCACACAGAATGAGTATAAAGGAGGTTGTGTGTGTATAGGTTAGCAGGAAACATTTTATATTTATAATTTTAACTAGTGGGATGGCTAACACCAGCCAACGCGTGGGCCTGTCACTTCCTCCCTCTGTGACCAGGGGCGAAATTCTGGCCCTGTTGAAATCACTGGAAGAAGTGCAATTGATTTCAATGGGACCAGCATTTCATGCGTGGAGTTTGTTGATGTTTTTTGTGCTCTTTGCAGTATTATATGTGTCTGACCCAGAATAACAGTTGTATAGGAGTAACTGTCACTGAACTGGACAACAGTCAGTGGTTCTAAAAGTCCAACTAATCTCCACCAAGGAAATGCCACTTTGCCATGTTTATTCTCTCTAAATTACAGCTATATCTATGTTTTAACTCTCATCATTTATGCCAGTGTGGTTCATGAAGCAGTGGATGATCTAACATACCACGTAAGTGCAATGGTCCTTGGGCATAACACTATTAGATATTAGTAGTGCTTTATCTAATGCTTGGAACAATAAGACAATATTTCAGCTCTTTTTTTTTTTTTTTAAACGCAGTAAATTTTTACCAGGAAGCTGTTGCAGCGATGAGTTATTATCTGTTAGATAGAGACAGAGGATCCAATTTTTCAGTCCTTCCTCAGTCAAAACTCCTATCAAGATCAATTGGAATTTTGTTCTAAATGTGGATTGCAGGCGTTGACTCTTGCTCCTGAGACAAGATCCTGTAAGCTCTCAAGTCATGCAAGTATGGGCATCTCATGCAACACTCTGAGTTAGCATTTGGTCTTTTCCTCTGCCTGGCACTGGTACAAACAGGACAAAATATTCATTGGTTATTTTAGATGTATTATTTATTAATAGACAAGTGCAAGTAATTCTTTATATGAAGCACAATAGCAAGAGAGGGCTTAGACCACAGGACTGGGTGGCAAGGAATTCTGGATTCTATTTCCAGCTTTATTACCGACTCATTGCATGATTTTAGGCTGCTAATGTAACCTCTCAGTGCCTCATATATACATGGATCTATAAAACAATTGTTCCCTACTTTACAGGGATTTGGGGAAGCATTTTTTTTTGCAAAGTGCTGGGAGCCTCCTAAAAGGTCCTGAATTATAAATTGGTTGTGCAAAATCATTTTTCAGTTTCTTTAAATGAATCAAATTTATAGTAAGGCCTGGACCATGTTATGGGTGAATATTAAACAAGAGTGTTTTTAAAAGGCAAAAAGGTTTGTGAGCAGCAAGACTGTTCCAAACTGCATGAATGAAAGAAATGCCCACATGCTAGTAACTAGCCACTACTGCTATGGCTGTAGCAATATGAATCTTCAGTGGTTCCCCTCCTATTCCCCCCCCCCCTTTTGTATCTTTCTTTTTTAAGGAGGGGAGTTAATTTAGTGCTAAGAGTTTAGAAATAATGCGGCATTTATTAAGCATCCCCGGCCTCCTTTATTGGATTTCTTTCAGGCGATTTAACTTCAAGCCTGGTTGCAACCCGCTAACAAATCTCATCCCTGTTTCTGAACCCTGGATGTAAAACTCCCCCCAACCCTTTCCTCCTGGCCGGAATCTCTGCAGTACTCGCAGGTAACTTGTGTGGAACAACTCGCCGTCCTAGGCGCTGAGCCTGTTCCTAGAAAGGGAGGGGGAGGGGGGCAACAAGCGACTCGCGATTTTTAAGGCACTTTCTCCTCGCTGGCAGGAACCTCCCTGGTGCCGCCGGCGCGCGTGTTCTAACCCCGCTCCGTGCCCTTTGTAAGCCGAGCCCGGCTCCTCGCACACGGGGGTTTGTCCTTCGGCTGAACTTTCACCTCCCGAACTCGCCGCCTTTCATGGTTGCAAGTGCCGAGGAGCCGCGAGGGGAGGCCAGAGCCGCTGGCTACGGCGCGGCCGAACGCTCGCCCGTGCGGGCTGCTGCTCGCCGAGCTCCCCACCCAGCCCCTGCCCCACCGCGCAGCTTTCGCACCCCGCTCCCAACCCCCCCCCCTTCCCGGGGGGGGGGGTGTTTCCCCGGCTCCCCCCCTTCGCCGAGCCCTGTAGCCCACCCCATCCTCTCCCCCGCGGCTGCGCTGCCCCCGGCTCCTCTCCCTCTCTTGCAACTGCGAGCTCCGCGCGCGCGTGTGTTGCTTTTTGTGTGTGTGCGCTTTGCACCGAGCCTTGTTGTTTACCCAGCAGGTGGATGTGACGTCAGAGACTCACAACAGCAAAAAATAACAACATCTCCCTCCGCGGGGGTGTTATTTTTCTCTCCCCCCCCCCCCCCCTCCCGCCGTTCCCCTCCAGCTTTGCCTCTCCTCCTTCCTCCCGCTCGCCAAACTCCGGAGCGGCCGCGCAAAGGCGCCTGGAGCCGAGCCGGGAGCGGCGGGGGCTGGGAGCAAGGGGGGAACCCGCCGGCCCTGCTGGGCTGCGTGCAGGCTCCCCTGGAAGCTAGTCCCGAGCGGAGGGCTCTATTGTTATTGATTGTGCGGCTGTTGCACGCTGTGCCTACTGCCCGGGCTCGGCGCATGGGGCTGCCCGGCTAGAGGGAAGGGAGGGGACGGGCAGGCAGACTCACCCGCGCTGGGGGGAGGCACCGACCGGCCGTCTCCAGCGGGTGAGTTTGGCTTTTTGGCTTTTCTCCTCCACTTTCCAGGCTCCTTCTTGTTTGTTTCACTTTTCCCTCTCTTCCTCCCCCCCCCCCTCCAACTCCTTCTCTGCCCCCCCCTTCCCAGCTCCACGTGCCCCCCTCTGCCTGCCGCCTGGCGGGGGGATGCGAGCTGGCCGCCACGCTGTTTGCATAAATCAGAGCGAATGCCCTGGGAGAGGCGGCGGCTCCTTCACCTCTGGGCTTGGTCCCTGCAGCTGGCGGCTGGCCACTGCCGCCGGAGCAGCCCCGCGCCGCGGCGACTTGGAGAGGGCTCGTCTGGCGGGCGCCCTAGCCGGGCAGAGACGCGGGTGGCGGGGCAAGTGCCGCTCCCCAGGCGCTCGGAGAGGAGGGGGGGGACCGCCTCTCTCCCCTTCAGTTCTCACTTTGGAAACTTTTTATCCATCTCTGCCCCCTGCGTCCCTTCCTCCCGTGAACTTCACGCACAGGCCCCGGGCGCACACCCCCCTGCGCACAGGCAGGGGCTGGGCTCGCCTCCCGCTCGCTCCGCTGTCCCGCCGTGGTGCGCTCCCGTGGAGTTGCGCCCTGGCTGGGGAGGAGCGCGCCGCCCCCCCCCCCATCTCCCCGGGGGAGCCCGCCAGACGCGGGGGAGGCTCCGTTCAGTTCCAGCCACACGCGCACCGAGAGGCGCTGCCCACGCTGAGTTTCCCCGGGACTCGGCTGGGCTTGTTTCCCCGGAGCCGGGACGGCCGCAGGGAGTTGCCCTCCTGGCTGGGGGCTCTGGCTGCAGGGGCGCCCCCGCGGTGCGGTTGCAGGCAATGCGCGGAGAGCCCGCGGCGAAGTTGCGGCCACGGGTTGTCACCTCTCCCTGTCGCCCTCCTCCCCCCCAGTGCGGGGGGGGGGGGGACGACCTTGATTCCCCCACACGTCATTGAGCAAGTCCTGCCCCCCCCCCCCGCATACCACCTGTTGTCGCTTCTAGATCAGTCAGCCCAGATGTCTGCGCCGGAGTCGCCCGTGTCACATGCGCGCACGCCCAGCCCGGTGCATCGTGCCCAGCCTTCGGTGCCGGCTGCTTGGCTAGCCTCTGCCTCGCTCGCCTTGGACGAAGTGTTTGAATAAACATTTGCAACTCCAAACCCGACCCTTGCCACTCGCCCCTGCTGCCTCTCTGCAAGCGCGCATCTCAGTTGCCTGGGGATGAGGGGAGATTTTGAGATCCTGTTACTTACTCAAGTCCTTAGATCTGTTTCCTGATCCCGGTGCTTGCAAGTGTTTCAGGGCTCCTCTTCTTCCTCTCCCTCCCCTTAAACACAGCACACTCTCCCCCTTCCCCCTCCGACCCCTTTACCAAACCTGCCTTCCGGAGACTTGTTGAAAGAACCCCTGGTTTCTTCTCGACCGTAGAGCCCAAAGTTTTGCCTGCCGGAGCAGCAGCAGACTTTACTGAGAAGCTGTGTACTGGCGTTCGTTCACTCTCAGAGCCTTTCTCCCTGCTGTCTCCCGGTAAGTATAGGAAAATCAGCGGAGGCTTTTTACATATAAGGGTATAAAGGATCTCCCCCCCCCCACACACACACACGTGTACACAACTTCCCCGCTCCAACAGTAAACTCCCAAATAAAGAGAAACCAGGTGAACATCTATCGTAAAGGGCACAGACCAGCTTAGAGAAGCTAGAAGCTGAAGCGTTTATTTCAGGTCAGTGAAACAGAAGGGGTGGGGAGTACAGGCGGCGAGATGTATTAACACGGAGTTATCTTTTTTTTTTTTTTTTTTTTTTTAAATAAGGAAACCTCGGATCAGAGTTTGGCTAACAGTGTAAGTGCTGCTATAAAATATAGTGACAATGAGTCCTTTCCCTCCCCCACTCCACTTTACAACTGTTAATTATTTCCAACTCATTGTGTTTAAATGCCATTGCTTTGCCGATTGCAAAGTGTGTTGGTTTTAGCCTGCCTTCATTCTACCCATTGGTCTTAAAATTTTGCTTGTAGTGAACCAAAAAACTCCTAAAATGGCCCTTTTAAAAAAAACCAAAAAAACGGCGGCTGTCAGTGTCAACTCTTCAGACATAATGCTCCTACCAAGCATTTCATTTAAGAGCTACACATGCTTCTGAATTCCACTTTAAAGAGTTCTGGCTTAATCTCCTAGCCTCTCAAAAGTTTAGGGTTTCACTTTTAGTAACTGTTGTGTGAATGAGTAATGTGTACAATATTTGCACAGCGTGTGTCTGTATAGGATACAATTCTGAATCCTGTGGTACTGAATAATTATACATATTTTTTTTAAAAAATCTTGCTTTAAATTAATTTTTTTCTGTTTTTATACATTTGTTTTGGTTATCTAACTTTCAGAATGTCAGTATAATTAATTTAATTCTCTTAACTAGGCAGATAGTGACTTTAAGTATGACTTTTAAAGACAAGTCCTACTCAGGCTCCTTAAGGTAGTAGTTATCTTTGGGTTAATTTTGTTGGAGGCAGAAATAGATGTTTGAAATACTTAATGGTATTTTGCAATTTATATGATTGAGAAGTGAAATTCTGTTGTTGGTTTTTTTTCTGCAATGTTAAGCCTGAGAGATTTTCAAATATTTTGAGTTCTACAAGAACAAAGTAGATCTCAGAAGGGAGTGTACTATGCATCTTTGAAACCATATTGAGATCAAGGGAAGGAGGGGAAACTTGGACTTTTGGTTTCAAGTTCTCTGTTGAAAATCCCCCTCTCTGCCCCAAATTTTATTTGAACTATCGCACAATTATATAGAATGAAATGGTGATGGGTGGGAGACGAATCTCCACTAGTCACCATTCAAAAGGTGGCGGCCAAAATCTCACTGCAAAAAGGTATTGTAGCTTTAACATCTTGCATTGGCAGCATTCTTTCCCCTTAGTCTTTGGATTAGTCATTGTATGAGAGAGAGAGAGGGGAAAAATCGCTTTTTTGAAAAAAGTAAGTAAACAGCCTCCAACAAGTGAACCTTGACAACCCAGATTAAGGAAGGCAGTAGAGATCAAACAAATCTGCTGCTGGGCTGTTGTCAGGAGCTGCCTCTCTGAAAGCTTTGGACTATTCGATCAGGCAGCAAGGTTATATGTTCACTTATCCAGAAATGGACCATTATAAATGCTGATCTTTGTTGTGAAACCAAAAAATAACTTTTGAGAGAAACATCTATAGTATTTTCAATTCAGTATTTTTCCTATCTCTTCAGATTCTGACTTGCAGAACTAGTTAATGAAACAGACTTTGGGACTGTGGTGTGTCCAGTTTTAAGTTGATTTTCCTTTTGATATTATTTACGATAACTAGAATTATAGAGAAGAATTATGAAGTTCACGAACATCATGTTACCAAAAACTTAAAGTTTTATGAAGTTCACCTCTAAAGTTCAGTATTTCTGAATTGCCATTAAAAGAAGTGTGCATGTAAAGGTGGTGTTCTGGTGTAGACGACACAATTTTTTTTCTTTTTTTAAATGTAACTCAACTCTTGGAATTTAGAAAACAGGTGATTTTTCTATATATAATATCAAGCAAGGTTTTATCTTTTTGGCCATGTCCTAATTTTTACAAAAATCTTTAGATAAACTTAATTATTACTTTCTTTACACAAAAAGCATAGTACCAAATGTCAGCATAGTGTATTCTATTTTGTTTTACTTTGAGAAAAATGTAAGTGTCAACTTGTCAAATTACATTATTTATATTGCTTTAAACCTTTTGTAGGATTCTGTACTCCTCTTCAAACACTCTTGTGTCAACTCTGCAAATGTGATTCACCATCTAGTTTCTTGATATAAAATATCTTAAAACAATGGAAATAGAGATTTTTCAAATTAAGTAAAAAGCTGCTACATTAATGCATATTAATCAGGAAATTACACATATACATGTATTGCATAATAAAAAGCCTGCACCAAATAAATATTTCTTTAATTGGCAGTAAAGACACACAATAAGCACGTTATACTGTTTTTTTATAACCTAAGATTTCATCATCATCCTGCACAACTTATTGCAAACCCAGTAGCTTTTTATAGCATATACTTTTTATTTTCTAATTAAAGTATGCATGTTAAACATACATATGTATGCTGTTAAGCCATTTTGGATAATACGTAATGTTTATAGCTGTTAAAAAACATTTTCTCCTTAAATCAGTTCCACCAGGAATAGTAATAACAACCCAGCTGGCTTTTATACTGGTACGCAAAGGAAAAAGAGTTAAGTGAAGAATTGTACATTCAACACTGTTGTATTGCAAATGTGGCATAATACTGTTTTATTAGAGAAGATCGCTGTTTAACAGAGCTTAAACTTGACCTACATTATTACTATGAGAATAGTGTAAACATGTAAGGCTCTCAAATCTATTTTGTTTCATGATATTGTAAAAGAATAAGGGAAAGGTTAGTAGTAAACAGGAAGGTTTTTTATGGAATACAGTTAAGTATTAAGTATTCTTGTGGCCTTTTATATTGATAGTTTGAATTGGATGACTGTAATTTCATGAAATATTTTTTCTAACCTGTATGTAAAATGTATATAACATGTGCACTTACATACAACATGTTTTTGTGATACTTTTTTTTCCAGCAAGTGTGTTCAGTTATTTATATTTTGTGATGGGGTTCTTGTCTTTGTACATTTTCTCAGAAGTGCTTTAATAAAATTTAAATAGATCATATGCTGTCAGAAAATAGTATAAATTTTGTTTACGATTCAGTTGGTTTAAGGTACTTAGAGTAAAGAAGCTCATTTAACCCCAAGACTGAGTAGCATTAAGTGGCGAGAGGTCTCATGAAGAGCTTCTACTGCCCTTTGCACTTGTGGTAATCTTAAATTATTACAGTTTAATTGCAACTTCAAGGGCCTGAGCTGAAATGTTTTATGCAGCTGAGAAAGAGTTGGAGAAAAGTGTAACTAGATTGGCACAGGTAGTTGGTTTCCTTTGAGCAGGAACTGCATAGATTCAGGCCTTTTCTTACCTTCTGTAAATGCATGTTGCACTGAAGTTTCATGTAAGGGCCTATCAGGTTTCACTGAAAGAAAAATCCAATAGCAAACCTTCTATCAGACTTCAGTGAGAACAGGATTGGGCCCTTATAGAAGCGACTGAGCTTAATGGGTGAATACATATTTTGCACGTTGTCAGTGGATTATGCATTTAGGTAACGATACCCCCCCCCCCCCCCCAAACATTCTTTACTGTCTGTTTTTCATAGTCACCTCAAAAAGAGAGTTTTTTTTGAGGGCAAAAGTTTATTTAAAAACCTGAAGGAAATAATGACTGGTTTCAGCATTAAGGTTGTGATAACAACCAAAAAAAAATAAAAAATGGAAAAACAACAATAATGGCTTGCACTCTGTCTGTACTGCAGCTTGTTCCTTTATGACTAGGCACTGCAAGTGTCTCAGATGAATATAGCTTGCTATCTCGCACATGTGTCACAATACTTGCTAAATGACTAGTCAAAGACGCTCATTAAATGAGTGGGTCTAATTTGTAGACATTTTTGCATTGGACTCTTCCAGCATATTTGCAGTATAGGTGGTTATTCTCAGAGAGCCTGACCCAGCAAAGCAGTGAAGCCTGTGCATAACTTGAGCACTAGTGGACCTAGTGACTTTGCATGCTGAAAGTTATATACTGTACATGCCTATTTGGATCTGGGCCATGGAGAAGTAAAATCACGATTTGAATGGTTTTGTTAAGCTGAATGCTTTGCATGTGTTCTTACTGCAGTAGGAAATTAACAAGATTGGCTGTCTGTAGGATTGTTCTCTTTTGCTCTTAACTGAAGCACCGCTCACAGTTTACTGATCTCTTAAACTACTACATAGCTTGGTTCCCAGAGCTATTGCTGTGTTCGTAATGGCAGCTACAATAGGTCATACCCAGTGACATCATTGTATTCTGAGTGGAGGAAGTAAAAAGGAATAAACAATACAGTAATCAGGAAAGAGTTAATGATACAAACTTTCTGATTTCCCTAATGTTTTTATTAATTAGATTTTTTTTTTACCCAAAGATTTAAGGAGCTGCTTCAGTTTTAGAAGATCAGACATTTATTGATTGGAATGTCTTGAGTACTTTAACATTTTTTTTCATTTTTCTTTCTTTTTTTTCTCTTAAATCTACCTAGTCCCTGAAGCTTCCAGGCTTTGCTACAAGTGAAATCTAGGGTGTTCTGTCTTTCTGTTCTCCTGACACTAATCTCCTGTATACCTGAAGTGCACACTATTGTGTATAACAAGGTGTTTGTGAGACCTGTACTCAAAGTAAGCTGCATAATTATTTATTCAATCCAGTTTTGAAAATAATGTTCCATAAACAACTGAGAATACAGGAAAAAAATGAACAAAACCAGCTTCCGCTTAGAAAGAACCTAGTACCTCATTAGGGCTCTGATTCTCCCCTACCACTGACCCTCCTGCTATTCAGAAAAATCTCGATTTAGTGCCTTGAAATTGCAATTAAGTTGTAGTAATTTAAGATTATTGCAAGAGTGCAAAGGGCAATAGAAGCTCTTTAGAAGTCTCATCTCAACACTTAATGCTACTCAGTCATGGGGTTAAATGAGTTTCCTCAATGTAAGTACTTAAAGTAACTAAATCGTAAACAAAATTTATACTATATTCTGACAACTAATAATCTATTTAAATTACATTAAAGTTTGAGTGTGAAAATTTAATTAAATATAGAAGTACTGTCAAACCCTGTAAATATCTTGACAGATCTACTGAAATGGAAGCCGTATAATGAAATATTTACTTATGTCTGTGTTACAATAGATGCAAGGTGATAGACCTTTCCCAATCTCCCATTTGGTAGGAATGGTCTCAGAAAATATTATGAAGAAATAGAATTTTTTTTTATTCAAATGAACCTCAAAGAGGGTGTTCACTGTTAATCACTCTTTCCATGCGGTGCTTGTGATTTTTATGTTTTTATGACAAGTGCCTATTTCCTTAATGACTTAGCCTGTTAATTCACATGTAAACTCTGTTAAAACAGATCTTATGCAATGCAGTATTTCATAGTGTGCGTGGTGTGGTTGTGCTGGATGTATAATTTTTAAGTCAACTTCTGTCTGTGGCTAGGTTGAAATGGCCCAGAGCACAGCACTGCAGTAAATGCTGCTATTACAATTGTTGCTTTGATTTTCAGATGTTAAAAAACCCCAACTACAAACCCCTTTCTAAAATGTGACACCATTTTGTGGTGGGGTGTGTATGTGTGTGTGTGTGTGTGTGTGTTTTTAAAGACGCAAGGCCTGACTGTCCCCTCTCATTCTTGTAAATCAGGAGTAACTCCACCGAAGTCTGTACTGTGCTGGTGTGAACAGGAGGAGAATCATGCCTGTGTACTGTGCTCTGTGCCAGCATGTAGGAAAGCTGAGTTTGGGTGTAACACTTACAGCCCCATGAAGACTTTCCGAGTGCAGGTGTTGCTATCCTCCCGATAGCAAGGGCACAGCATGAGTGTTGCTTTCTCATGCTGTGGTGACTGGTTGACAGATTGGTAGGGCAGTCTTGCTCTCCCAGGCTCTGAACAAGTGCTTTGGTCAATCCACTTGAGTCGGCGGGGAAGGAGGATGAGGAAGAAGAAGAATGAGGGGAATTAAGACCTGTAAAGAAGGAGGGGAATTATGTGGACTAGACTAGTCTGTTCAAAAACTCGGGAACTACGTGTAGGCTGGCTTTATTATGGAAGAGGTGGGTGTGAGGTGATTGCTTTCCTTTGGCATACACTCTTGTTCCCGCAAAGGGCTAAGGGGACAGTTTATACTTGGGTGCATTGGCTTCTCTGCTGCTAAAATAGGAAGTCATGCAAAAGGTGGCATAGTTGGGCAAGTTGATTTGGAGCCACTAACCTCCTTATTAGTTTCACCCCTAGAATCCAGACATTTCCTTTCATGTTGTGTCTTGGTTTGAGCTGTGCTTCCCAATTAGTTTTGTCATGTTGTTGCTAGCAATTAGGGTCAAATGTCTTTCCTTGGGCTCTCTCTACTTTTCTTCTTGGTATCCCTCCCCTGGGTTCATAAGGCAAGCTGTTTATTCATTAATTAGTAGATTAAGCATATTAACACATCAGTAAACTAAATCAGTCATACTTCCCAAGGCATCTTGGGAAACCCTCTGTAGTTTTATGTGATTGGACATGCACTGTTTCTAGTTTAGATAGCAGAACCAATGATGGCAAAGTGTTTTTAGGAGAGAGAAATAGAGAGAATGAAAGCAATAGAATCTCATGTCTCTATTTAAAAGATTGTGATAAAGGAAGAGAAAATGATGAGGGGGCTTGGTTACATGTCCAGAGTTTCAGCTAATTATGAAAAATCAACCTTCTCAGTATGTTCCTTTTTTTTCTAACAAAACCAAACCAGACCTACTTTACAATGCAATAAATGTGGTGGTAGCGGAGTAGGCTCTTCAGGTTCTCTGGTTGAAAAGGCACTGTTTTGAACCGTGCCAGAGAGTATGTCTACACTGCAACTAGATTTTTTTGTGGGCCTATGCCAGCTGGCATGGAGCTGTGTAATTGAGGTATATAGATGTTCTGGCTCAATCTCCAGCCCAAATTCTGGGACCCTTCCACCTCGCAGTTATAACAGCATCTTAGACAAAGTAACTGACGTGGGTCAGCCAGAGGTTTTTAACTGCAGTATTAGGTTTGTCTAAAAGAATTATGCACCCAGCTCTTTTTAGAGGCTACTGAAAATTCCATCCTTAGACCAAAATACCCTTTTCTCCTAACACTGTAAATACACTCCTCATTTCGGCACATGTAGCCTTTACCCATTACTCACTGTAAAGGTTATTCATGTTGTTCCATACTCACTCCAGAATAGCAGCATTGTTTCTCCTTTTACATTTTCTTTTAAGGGCATCACAATTTTAATACCTCATTCAGATCTGAGGCAAGATTCAAGCTGACCCATAGTGCTGGACTAACTCTTTGTTTTTGCTCTCAGGACTGTGCATGTCTGGAATGTAGCACTTGGTTTCACAACAACAACAAACCAGCAAGGCAGATAGTTGTGTCAAGATGTTGGAGCGCGTTTCGGTTGAGGAGGCTGAGTAAAATGGAAAATGGAACTGACAAAAGGAGGGGAGGCAGCAGTGCAGAGGAAGAGTAGTGTTAATGTCACTGCCTCTTCAATGAAACTTGCAATGTAATGTTAAATCATTTCTGTCTTCTTCGTTGAAAGAATGTTAATCATTTCATTAGGGAGAATTAAGCAATTAACTGATATTTCTTAGGAAGAGCAGACAGACTTTTAAAAAGCATCTTATTAATTAAATCGTGTTATTAAGAAGTTTACCACTTACCCTTAGTTACCCTTTGGTGGTAGTGAAGTATGTCTACACTGCAATTAAAACCCCATGGCTGGCCTGTGCTAAGTGACTCCGGTTCAGGAGAAGGGGTTGTTTAATTGCCGTGAAGATGTTGAGGCTTGGCTGCAGCCCTTAACCCTTCTCCCCTCTTAGCATCCGAGAGCCCAGCCTTCAGTCTAAGCCTGAACGTGTCTGGCACGTAGCAAAGCCCCTTAGCCTGAGCACAGCAAGCTTGAGTCAGCTGGCACGGGCCAGCAGCTGCACGTGTCTAGTTGCAGTGTAGAGATCCCCTGAAGAGGCAAGCCAGGGAGAAGGCCTTCAAAGGATTTCTCATGATGTTGCTGGCATAGTAATAACTGTTTTTGTGATTTTAAAATATGATGGTCTGATAGAAAATGCAACCTGCACAGAAGAGTGTTTTCTGGCTTTTGTCAGCTGCGGTGTTGCAGATCTTATTTTCTGAGCACTCCGGGATTATGAAATTGAAAATCTTAATGCGTTCACCTTGGGTGTTTTTAATAATGGCTTCTTTGTTGCAATGATAAGCTGGTTGACAGTGAGCCAGGAGCTCTGTCATCTTTGAATGTAAGACAAACTTTGGTTAGCGCTAGAAGCAACTCATTGTGTTCTTTGGGACTCCATTCCCACGCTCTGTGTTCAGGGAGAAGTTCTGTTAATGTCAGTGGCTCTGGCATCCATTTTCCATTGTGCTGGGTGTGTTTGACCTGCAAGTTCTACCACAGGCCCTGCCCACACTTCATCCCTTCCCTCAAGGCCACACCTTGTTTCCACTGGCACCCTGCTTCTCTCCACCCAGTGCCACTCCCATTCCAGAGCGTGCCGTGTCCTCACTCCTCCCTCTTGCTCACCCCGCCTGTCTCCCACATGCCTCAGAGTAGCTGACTGCGTCTGGCAGGAGGCACGGGGAGGGAGGGAGGAAGTGCTAATTGCTTGGGCCAGCTGCCAGGCGGGAGACTCTGGGGAGAGGGATTGGAAAGCACTGGGGGGCGGGAGGCTGCCAGTGGGTGCTCAGTACCCATCATTTTTTCCATAGGAGTGCACCAGCCCAAGAGCACCCACGGAATTGGCGGTTATGGTCAGTGGTCTAAATTTCTTAAAAGCAGTGTCTGTGCTGTGGTCATGCTGTGCTTGATGGAGGATAGCTGTGTGGAGACTTTAGGTGCCAGGCACGCTGTAGAGTAGCGCCCACCACTAGCAGTTTCTACAGGGATTTAGGCTAGAGCAAGGTAGGGGTGGAACAGATGTGCGGCAGGGACGTGACCGTGAAGCATACTAAGTTGGTGAATCACTTATCAAGACCAAACTGGAGGGGTGGGGGAAATGGTGAAAATCTTCTTCACTAAATTTGTGCACCAAAACTTCAATTTTTTTTTTGGTTTTGATGTGTAAACTAGCTCTTATCAAGCTGTATTTTCAGGAAATGTTGAGGAGCATCTGATCTAGTGTACGTGGCTGGGCCTTGTATCCCCGTGTGTTGTCCCCTACTTTGGCTTGGGCCTGCTGGGAGATCGATTATTTCTGTGTAGAGTGCAGTGTGTGGTCCTCGTTTGTGAGGTTGCTGTAGTTCCTTTTATAATGACAACCATTTCGAATACCCTGGAATTTGACACACATCTGAGTTCACCTTGAGCCAGGCAAATCGCATGATGTAGTAGTAGCAGCAGTGATACTAAAATGGGCACATTCTACTTCCATAACTGTTCTTCTTCCAACAGAGAGGGCTCCTTTTGTTTTACCCTTTACCCATGTAATGCAAACTCTTTGTTAAAAATCTATTGTATATTGACAGAGTGGATGGACTTCATAAATAAGTGCATTTCAGTGCATGGGAATATATAGCAATGGGGCTGGATTCTGTTGCCTGTTATACTGGTATAAACCCAATGGATCTCCATTTAAATCACTGGGATTACCCTGGTCCAAATTCTGCTTTCACTTAACCAACAGTCTTGATGCCAGTGCAGAATTATAAAGATGCCCTTGGTCTGTATGTCTCCCAGTAGACTCGGTTGACTTCATTCAAGTCATGCCATGGATAGATTTGTAACACTAAGATATTAACATAATTACTTTTTTCTAAAACTAAATGCTTGTGACAAGGGCCCAGTTCTCTTCCACTGAAGCAAAACTCCATATTGATTTAAATGGGGGCAGGATAAGGCTCTCTCAAATTGTCCATAGTAAATCTTATTTGTCAGTCAAACGATGTTCTCCTGTTCGTTAACTTTGATGTGCACTCTGGTGATGTTGTATAGTAAACATTTTAAAAATAAAATGTATTTTTCTAAAGAAACATGACTTGCCCTTCCGAATGGTTTGAACAAGAATGTGTTAAAAGCATGCAGCTCTGTTATGGTTAGGATATGTATTATCTACAGTACAATTGTGTGGGTTTTTGTTTGTTTTTTGATTTTGTTTTTTAGGATATGTTGTAAAAAGCAGGTATCACACTGATTTTGTTTTGGTTTGTTTTTTACATCCTTCATTTCAGTACAGGTTGAATCTCTCTACTCCAGCATTCTCTAGTCTGGCAACATCTGTGGTCTGACATGATTTTAGTTAACCAGATGTCCGCTTATCATGGGTGTAGCCAAGTTCCCTGCAGTCCCATAAAGTTTGCTTACAGCCACCAGTTCTGGCTCTGTGTTCTGTGCTGTTATTTAGCTCTGATTTACCCCAGACACCCAGTAAGCAATGGAAGTGTTGGTAATACAGTTAGACAATATTGACCTCCTGTGATCTGGCAAATTCTCTGATTCGGTACCAGTGAGGTCCTGAGGGTGCCAGACTAGAGAGATTCAACCTGTAACAAGACCTTTTTGAGATTCAAATAGATACTCATCACAATACACTTGAGTAAGTGATGTAAACACGTTGTGACGGAATCCATCCCCCCCCCGTTTTGAAATCCTACACAGAATGGTAGTAATCTCTGTACAAAGTCTGCCTTGTAAGGTGTCAATTGAAAATTCATAATTTGCTGGTCATTATTGTCTTGATAAAATGTGTGGCACCATGGAATGTGAGGTTATGAGATTCCCCTGTATGATATTAACTAGTGATGTGGCAGGTTAACCTGTAAGCATCACCCTAAATGGTTAGTGCTTACCAGTTCCGGCTAACCAGTAGGGGGCTGGAGCAGTTCTCCATCTGCCCCATGTACAGTGCTGCTCCTACCCCGTGGGGCTTACTGCAGTCCGGGGTTGCTCTGGCGGCCGAAGCAGCCCCTGTCCATGGTGGGCTGGCAGCTCTTCTCCCCTCTCCCCCCCCCCCCTTGCTGTAGATTACACGCTGGTTTCCCAGGAGCCTGCAGTGAACCCTCTCCAGGAACAGGGCCCGCAGTCCTTGCCAGTCCCGCTTCCGGGGAGGCAGCTTCCCTGTGGCAGCAACGAGTTGCTCTGGAGGAAGCTTCACTGCAGGCTCTGCAATATAAAGCGTATTTAAGCTTTAACCCGCAGAGCCCACAGCATGTCACCACTAAGATTTTTAGCGGTTACCCGGTTACCTTTTAAAACAAATTTTTACATCCTTAATATGAACACGTTTCAAAGCCCTGCCCAAGCAGACATTGTCAGCTGGATCTGTCCTAAAGAAAGAAATGTGAGGTCTATTTAATTTGCATTTAAGTAGCAAATAGTCATCAAGCAGGAAGGGAAAGAAAGCTCAAAGCGGTTAAAAAAAACCCAGCAGGGAACATCCTTCCATGTAGACTGTATGTCTCTTGGTTCTCAGCTGGAAATGTTTTTTCAAGGGTGGGGAGGACTGGAAAAAAACATGGCACACCAAGACACTCTCTCTATTTCTGGGATTGTGCCTAAGAAGTCAACAAAGGCAAATAGCCATTGGACTCTAGTCAGGGATCATTCTCTGTCCTGACCTGAAAGTTTGGGCACTAATTTGTTGAAGCATGCTTTGCAAATAACATAGTTTAAGTAGCTTGAGGGGGTAGCTGAGTTAGTCTGTTAGGGTATGTCTACACTACCCTCCTAGTTCGAACTAGGAGGGTAATGTATGCATACCGCACTTGCTAATGAAGCCCGGGATTTGAATTTCCCGGGCTTCATTAGCATAAGCGGGGAGCCGCCATTTTTAAATCCCCGCTGCTTCGAACCCCGTGTAGCGCGGCTACACGGGGCTCGAACTAGGTAGTTCGGACTAGGGTGCCTATTCCGAACTACCGTTACTCCTCGAACTAGCGGGGGTAGTGTAGACATACCCTCTCAGAAAAAACAACAAATGGTCTGGTAGCACTTGATAGACTAACGAAACATGTAGATGGTGGTATGAGCTTTCTTGGGCACAGCCCACTTCTTCAGATGACTGGAGTTATGAGTTGGGGATATGAAAACTCGAAATAAATAAGAGAGGAGAGAGAAAGAAAAAGGGAGGGGGTGGGAGACAGAGCATCAGTAAGTACTTTATTTCTTTTTCTTGAAATCATTTTTTTTACTTGTATGCCTCATTTAAAATCTTTTTGTAATAGGTCAACTAGTTATTGTTTCTAATCCAGTGAATTTAAGTTGAAGTATCTGGGTAATGCTATTTAAGGTAATAAAATGGTATATTCCTCCTTAGAGAAATGGCAGACTTAGAAATATTTCTGTTGCGCAGGACAGGGCTGGGAAATACAGGTCATACATTTCTGGAGAAGATCTGGGAATGGAAGTGTGTTGGGGTCATGCTGAAGTATAACACAGGCTGGTGAGAGTCAGCGTGTAATTGTCAGGCTGTTGTTACATGTAGACATGCAGGGCGTGGCTTGCATGTTGGAAGGCTGTTTGTGGGCAGGCTAGGTGGGAGTTACTGGAGCAAGTCATTTTAAAGCACCCCGAAGTTGCAGGGTAGGCGTGACTCAGACCTCTGCTGGTCTGAATTGTGCCGTCTTGCATCACACTTGCTGTAAAAACAGTATCTACAGCACGCATTTTAAAAATTGAAATGCAGTATAGTACCTGTGAAGTAAACTTAAATATTAAGACAGTTCTCCATATTTCTACTACTTTAAAAATCAAATTGGAGAAGACTAGATATTCTATTTATTTTAAAGACTAGCTTAAATATACGCTTACCAGAAAAGGGCACTTGCCCAGTTTAAGTGGCTCACTGAGTTTTTAGTGAGTGCTTTCTGTTTGCTTATAAATTCTTGCTATGCATAAGCATGTTATTGGAAATGGAAATTTATTAACTAGGTTTTTTAAGGATTATAATAGACTCTCACGGACGTAAACTAGTCAGTCTGAACAATCTGAAAAATAGTAGATACAGGCTTCTAGCTCTGTTATCAAACTTGCTGCATAAGCCAGAGTTTATGCACTGTGATAATGCTAATGACCAACAGAACCAATGGTGCATGACTAGAGGAAATCAGTGGTATAATCTGAGAAAGTTATCAGTTTTTTGTCATTAAATATTAGTGATAAATAATACACTTCATTCTGAGTAGATAGAACATATTTAATTCTGATGTACAGAGTTTCCAATTTAATAAGGGTCATTGCTGAGTAAAATGATCATCTTTTGTAATTTAAAAGGAAAGATAAAATGCTTTGGTTTCAGCACAATCTACTGGCTCTGGCCATTCAGTGATGTTTGTCTTGGACAGCCTGTGATTGCTAGATAGTTTTTTTGTGCAGCTACTTGGATTGGCTATATTTTATTTAAGCGTCTGGTTTGACAGAAACACAAAAAGTTAAATATATGAAACTCAAACCAAACAGTAGATTCTTAGTTTGTATTAATCAGGCCCTTCCATTCTTTAGTATAAACTTTTTGTAAAAGAAGATATGTTGCCCCATAAAGTAGCACCTCCCCAAAACCAATGAATAAAGTCATAATCTCCACCCCCCCACTTACATTAAGATTAAACATACAGTATTCACTCTGCTTAACTTGTACAGAAATCATGGAGTAAGAGATACAAATTTTACAGAGAGATCAAGCAAGATAAGCATAACACAATTCCACTAAGATATTAATAGGGCTCTATTTACTAGGAAAAAGTCTGATTTGTTAAAGAAAATATTGTATAGCGAGCACAATGTGCCATTATCAAAAGTATTGTATGATCTTAAAAACTTCATTCCCTTTTTTGTCTCTCTTACTGCCTCTGTTTGGTTTTCCTTATCTATACCTCAGTTCTGATCTGCAATATTCCAGCCCTGTCTCACTTGGAGAGCATGCCAGTTGTGCCAAATGGGTGTGTCTGTGATTTGGACAGCTCAGACCACCTCTATCCATGTTCTTTTCCAAATATAGAATCTGATCTCGGCATTCCGATTCTGGAAGCCCAATACATTTACTCATTGTGCTTTCTAACTTCCAGGCTTTGCTAACTGCTCCACATATTGAAGCAAATCCTGCTGCCTTAATATAGTCCTTACTCTCAAGTCAAATTTTCCATTTGTTCTGGGTAATGGCTTGATTTAAGAAAGGACTTCAAAATGTGGCTCATGGCTCACAAAATGTAACCCTCCCTTCGGTACCTAAATATAATGGGCCAGATTGTTCTTTTGCATAAATACAGGCAGCTCCAAATGACTTCAGTGGGAGTTGCATGCATGTGTCTGAGAGCATTTCAGACTGGGGTCATGTTGTATTAGAAGTTTTCTGAAAATACTTTGTTCTAACCACATTCAAATATTTCTTTTCTCGTAGCATGATTTTTTCCTCCTGTATATGTGTGTGTCTCTACCTGACCCCTACCAATCTACCTTGCCATTTGCCTACATCCTCTCTCGTGACATAACTTCAGGTTCAAAGTGCTTCCACTCCTACTGACCAACTAAAATTTGTTTTGTTTGGGGTTTTTACCGGTACTTTACATTGGTTATGGAGGCTTGTCTGTGCTGGGACCTCTTCTTACTGTTTTGATGGCAGGCCCTTCCCAAAGAGCTGGATATGTTTTAGCACTCTGCATAGTGCTACAGACAGAGTGGGGCTGCGGGAATGTAGTACGCAGGACAGCAAATGCCTCGAGAATTGGCACACACAAATTGCACTCCCAGCATATCAGTGACTACCAGACTTACCTGCGTTGCCCAGGTCTTCAGGGTAGAGCTTTGGGGATGTGTATATGCGGGGAGGGGAGTCCAGGAGGCCAGGGGCCTGGGACCTATTGTCTCGCAACCCGCCCAGCACTGTGGTCAAGAGCTGGGAAGGGGGAATGGGTTTGGGGTAGGGGGTTACTTACAGTGTGCCACTCGGTGGTGCGGCTGCCTCCAGTGGACACTGCACATAGTTCTCCCCTGCAGGCTCACTGGCCCCAAGGGCCATTTGTCATATCACATCCCTCGAAACAGCAGCCCCTCCCTTTGTATGCTATGGAATACTGTCCTTTTCCTGGGGCTTCCAGTTGTCGTGGCACAACCAAACCCTGACCTTCCTTTAAGTTAGGAGACGAGGAATCTGTATACTAAATTTGGAGGCCTTCGCTCTTACCATCTTATCAAGGAGTTCTTGAACAAATGGACTTGTAGAGAGACAGACAGACACAGAGAGAAGGAGAGATTTTTAAATCCCCCACAGACAGGCTGTTGCACCTGGCTCATCTATGACAACAGGCCAGTGTTGTGGAGTCCCCTGTTCCTGACGCAGTCTTTCTCATGAACACATGGAAAGATAAAGATTATGCCCCTAAGATAATGGGGACCCAACCCTATATTTGGTAGAGGGAATTGGCACACCTGAGAAGCATTCTTGTCAGGCCTTGATAAGTCTCCTAGGTCCTTTGCAAAATTGTTTGATGCTGAGTTTTTAGAACTCTCAATTTTTTAAAACTATTACATGACATCTGATAATCACAGTGTTGTGTGCCTTGCCATTGCTACTCATTGCCTGGCTCAAACTGTGGACCTAACTGTCCAGTAAATTAGAGAAGAGTTCAAAACGTGGTCAGGAGAGAAAGTGTGTTAAGATCGTTATTTTGAGTGTTCAGCCTATCACATGCCAGGGCTTTTGTAACTTGTAACCAGAGAGAAAAGTTCTCTGGTTTCCTTGCAGTTACTTAACTTATAGAAAAATCTCTTTTCCTCTATGAAGATGGTATTCCGAGTTCTGTAGAGAGCAAGGACCTTAATAGTCAGTGGTTTACAACCTCTGTAATCCCTTCTGTTTCCATGAGTGGAGGAGAGGATTTTGTCTAGCAGTGCCAACTTTATGGCATGTTAACACCTCTATGGTGGCAGAGCAGGAGAGAGGTAAGATGAGAGCCAGCAGAATCCTTTGGATTTGTCTTTTCCCAAAGCTCCAGAGGGAACTAGCACAAATGAGAACTTGCCTCTCTTGGAGCAGGGCTTCAGGAGCAGCTGTGAGAGGGGAGGAAACATAGGCACAGAAACTAGTGATGCGGGGCATGCTGCAGCCTCCCTCCCACCCCCCCGTCCCGGCCCGGCCTATCGCCTAGACTCTCAACTGCCTTCCCACGCCCTGCAGGCTCTGCTGTTGGCTCCGTGCTTGGGGTCCTGACTAGAGATGTAAAATCCCATTTAACTGGCTAGCAGGTTAAACATATTTCACTGGTTAACTGTTAAAGGGAGGAGAGTCGGGGAGGGGGGCTGCTTGAACCCAGCTAGAGCGCTCGTCCCCTCCCCCACCCGCCACTGGGCTAGCATGCCTCCTTCCAGTGGGATACCAGGCCTTTACTTCCCACCTCAGCTGAGGGGTGGGGGAAGAAAGGGGTAAAGTGAGGTGTCAGCACCCCCACTCTTAAAATCTTCACCACTTGGAGGAACTGTGGGAAAAGCGTCTGGCTTCTGGAGTAGTTTCCTGGGGCCAAAAGAGTGAGTGAGCTGGATGGAAAAAAGGAAGAGCAAAGACCATCTAGTTGGATGGTCAAATCTCCTGGTGGTCCTCTGAGAATGTTAAAATACAATCTTCCTGATGGCTGTACAGAAAAGAGACTCGGCAGTGTTTTTAAAGAGTTCCCTACTGAACTTTCAGGCCTTTCTGTGTGCATCACCAAGAGGCAGCAAAGGTGCAAACCCAATTTTTCTTGTCCTTGATCCCTCACCTTTCCTACCTTTCATGCATTTCTCAAGCTTCTCTTTTGTGCTTGCTGCTGAGGTAGATGTCTGCCCTTAGCAATAGCATCAGGTCTATACAACTGATACAAGCCTGGCTCTCCTTAGTGTTTCCCTAACAGAATGCTGTCAGTTACTAAGGTCACTGGTGTGCTCTGGCTCAAAAACCCAGTGCATGATTTTGGTTTTCTTTAGTTGCAGACTTTCCCCCCCCTCCCATTGCTTTTCCCTTAACGGTAAGTAGGTTAGCTGGTCTGAAGATTGGCTCTTCTTGGCAAGGACTGACTATTTCTAACTGCTTGCAGCTCTTCAAAGCCTTAACTGGATGATAAGCACATGCAGTTACACATGAATCTATGAAGCAGCCTGTTAACTACTTAGTATAGCTTTCAAATAAAAAAAGAGAAGTTGGCATGGAAACAGGGCCAAATCCTCTATTGGTTTAAATGGATGTGACTCCCTGGAGTTCAGGCAAGTTACTCTGACTTATACCATATGAAGATTTGTCACTTTTATTCAGTGTGTTTTGTCTATTGTGTATACAAAACTGTATGTAGAATATTAGCTGAGCTGGAAAGATTGAGAACATGGTTCAAACTGGAGAATGATTGCTCCTGCTCTGCTCTGGTATCTGTACACGAAACCTTCTGCTTGGCCCTATGTGAGGACCAGCTGTAGCTGGAGATGTTCAGTGGATAGCATGGATGGTCGTCAACCAGTGTTAGGTTTGCTCAGGCTTATTTAAAGCTTTGCTCCAAAACGCAGCGTATGTTTGATGCTTTTATGGCTTTTGAAATTGGTGCAGGTGCACGCTAACAGGAAGTGAAATGCTAACAGACCTGCGGGAGCTTCATTCAAATTGTGCCAAGCAGGTACAGTATACAAGTGTTATCACCTTACTGATAATCTGGCATAGTGTAGGTATTCACACGTGTCACAGGGATTATAGGTGGTGAAGTCATGCTGCAGTTTGGCACAGAGCTAAACCATTTGTGAAAAGGGTCAGGAAAGCTATAGTACTCGGGTTTGAAGTTTCCTTGATTTTCTTCACATGCGAAGCAAAACCAAACAGGAGTTTTTCTTGTTCAGGCTTCCCTTTCTCTCGGAAAACCAGTCAGCTGAATAGAACGAAATAAAATGAATCAGAAGGTAATGTTAGACCATTTTAAATTGATAGTAAAGCAGCCAGCGGATGCGGTTGCGCCGTGGCTCAGTGACTTTTTTAGCCTTTGTATTCCAGTGACCTGTTTTTTGTGTTGCTCACAGAGTAAATGAGATGGTGAAATCTAGTCCTCAAGTGCTGTCACGCTGTCTGGAGTGCCTTACAACTATGAGTGCCTGCCTCAGAACTTGGTGGCATGATATATAATTGGTTTTCACCAGCCCAGTACCAAATGTGAACTCCTAAAGTACTACGATAATCGTATAATAGTTCCCTCCAAAAGACACTCTAGTCTCTTGCCACTCATGAAAGCTGTGGGATTTGAGATTTGCTTACACCAAAAAATCATAATGTGTTCAGATGGTGACCGTCATAATATATTCAGTCACTTAACCCAGATCAGTTGGTATCCTAGATCTCATACCAAACTTGGTGCTGATAGCCACTTCTGCAGTAAACTAACTAAAGGTTTATTAAGAAAAAGAAATGAGTTATTGAGAGGTTAAAGCAGGTAAAATATATGTATAGCTGAGTCATAATCTGTACTTTCAAAGAGTAGCAGAGATGTCGTAATCTGCCAATTTCCCAAAAGCCTTTTAAGGCTACCAGATTAGCTCTGGGAATCTCCATCTTCGGTTATTCTGCCCTGTTAGAATCCACATAGTCCAGAGAGGATGAATTTTTTTCTTGCTTCCATACTTATAACTTCTCACAGAAAACAGGATGCTTATCCATGTGGGCTCTTTGTGAGCAGAAAGAGAAGAATGCCCTTCCTTTTAATTTGATCTCTGATTATCACACATGATGACCAGTTCCCTTTAAATGTGCAGGAATCAGCATTTTTTGGTTAAAGTTTTTCCTTTGCATTACACAAGGTGGCTTTCTCCTCTGATGGATTATTTAGTTACAGAGGTATAAACAATGTAAATTTTTGCTATTACAGTCTAACAAGTTACAGATAAATGAAAACAATGCATGAAGCCTCCTATGAGTTCTCATGAAGTTTAAACAATAAATACACATTCTTATCAACTTAGCATTATCAAAATATTATCTGTTAACACACAGGTACGCAAAACTGGTTTCCAGCTATGCCTATGTAAGTATTCAGTGAGGCCTGTGGCCTTAGCATGAGCTGGCACCTGGTCTGCTAGCGTCACAGGTAAAATCTGCTTGTATTGGCCGTTTAAGCATGACTGGAGTGTTAGGGGCCCAGGACTGGAACAGTGTAAGTGTGTGTTCCTCAGCATATGTGAGGAAGTGTCTAGTGTCTTGTCTAAACAAGGCCTAACCTCGGGGGCGGCCCGTGACTATAGGCCGACTCGGCCGTCGCCTAGGGCGCCGCCTTCAACGGGGTGCCTGGGGTGCCCGATGATGATGTCACTCCATTGATGGCCATGCAGGCGGGGGTGCTGATCGCGCGTTCTGCCTGGGGCCAGCTGCCGCAGCCCACCTCAGGCCACTCCTGCCTAACCTTAAACTAGTAAATCCACTAGTGCCTGCAACTATGTTCAATATAAACTACTCTGCTTTTTTTTTTTTTTTTTTTTTTTAAAGCAATGCTGCTGTGATTTGGGTTACTCCATAGTAATAGGGTGCTGAAACACATTTTTTTAGTTTGAAGTAATATATGTGGGGATTGAAAGAGAGTCCCATTTATAATCTCAGGGCCTCCCCTTTCCAAAATGATCTGTCTCCTCTAGTCCAGTGTTTCTTAAACTATGTTCTGTGGAACACTCGTGGTCCATGAACAACTCGTAGGTGTGCCGCAACCTCTTTTTTGTTTTTGGCTTTTTTTTGTCTGACAATTTTTTTTTTTTTTTGAAGAAAATTTTCAGAGGTGTTCCGCAGTAAAAATACTATTCTTTGGTGTTCCATGGTCTCAAAAGTGTAAGAAATACTGCTCTAGTCGACTTACAGCTCTTTTACTCCCCATTTTTTTTAAAATAATGTCTCTTCGGTGAATCTGAATCCAGAGCCCAAGAAGCAGGGAGTCCAGGTGTAAACTCTTGACTTGCATACTTTATCTTTTAGGAAGCAAGTTGTTTTTCCTTTCCCCTTTGCGACTAGGAATAATTTGCCCATTGGAGATGGAAATAGTTTTTGGCTCGTTCCATTCCCTCTTGACTTCATGTCTGACTGGCATATTGGTCAAGTTCAACTTCGACAGTCCTTTCCCAGGCAGAACTGCAGTCCTTGGCTAATAAGGTCTGAGGATTCATTACAGGGTAGTGCGTTACCTAGTAAGGCAGGGGGTGGGGAACCTGCAGCCTTCAGGCCACATCTGGTCCACTGCTTCATGTAATCGGTCCTGGAAGTCGTGAGCCTTGGATCCCCGTCATGGGGCTGAAGCCATGGATGCTGGCATCTCTGAGCTTCTAGGTGCAGGGGCAATCAGGGAAGCTTCATGTGCTTCTCCCTCTCCCCAGCGCTGCCTCTGCAGCTCCCATTGGCTGGGAACTGTGACTAATGGGAGCTGCGTGTGCCTATGGGTGGAGTGCCTGTAGGCACAGACCACATGCACAGCACAGGGCCACTTGGCTCCTCTGTCTAGGGGCTGGACATGGTCGCCTCTTCTGGGAGCAGTTTGGTGCCACAGCAGGCCGGGAGCTTGATGTAAGCGCTGCCTGTTCGGAGCCCATATCCCTTCCTGTACCCCAGTCCTGAGCCCCCATCTCTTTCCTGCCTTCTTCTGTACTCCTGCCCCAGCCCGGAGCTGCCTTCTGCACCCATAGCCCCATATTTCTGGTCCCACCTCAGAATCTAGAGGAAGCCCCGAGCCTTTAGCACCCCTTCCCCCTTTGCGGGGCTGTGTGGTGCCCTGACAAAAGGTTCCCCGTTTCTACAGTAAAGGTTGCAGCTTGAACTTCATATTGTGAGAGTAGAAATGCCCTATAACTTTTTTTTTTAATAACAAAGGTGCCTTTTTTGTCTTGTGCTATTGTTGTATAAAGACATTGGACAAAGCCTTATTTGTTTAAATGTTTTTTCTACATCATGAGTTTGTTCAAGAGAGCCAATAAAATAGCATAGACCTTGCCGTTACCCAAAGTTGCATTCAGCGTGAACATTCAAATAAAACCCCAATACCTCCCACTCCCCAGCCATTGCAAATTTAGTGCAGAAGGCCTGGAAGAAGAGAGAGTCCACAATATTTGTGGACTAAGCCATAGTGGTTCTTTGAGTGAACAGAGAGAAACTAGAATTGGATCTCAGCTTTAAGTCACTGAAGCTGGGTTTTTACACCTTTGTCATAGTTTAGCACATTTAAAGTACATACGGCCCTGTCTGTGATCGATTTTTTAGCATGCCCTGTCTAGCACCTTTCTAACACACCTTTAAATCCTAGTTGAGATAAACCATAGGGTAATAAATTTAATTCTAGTTTCGGCTCGTGAAGAGGTGTTTATATCATAGCTGAATTTGGCTGCAGGCTTTGTAATTTCCCAGGCCTAACAGTGGAATATTATTGAGTCTGTGTTTGCCGTTCATTTCTGGGTAATACGTTTTTGCCATTGCTGAGGTAAATGCAAAACTGAAGGTGGGAATGGCTTTTCTATTCCACAGTGAAAACAAAGCAGTAGCGAGGAGGTCTTTGATTTTTGTAGTTCTCTGTAGTATCTGTTACTTTCCTAAAACACTTATGTTTCAGGGTAGTGATTTCTTGGTGGCAGCTCAGAGTGTTGTTACGTCATAGATCTATTCAGTAGTGACAGTAGGTCTTGTGCTCCTAAGGCATAATGTAAGGGTGATCTTAGCAGAGATGTTTTATGATACTTTCAAGTGCTCTTGGGTGACTAGTCAATCCATGAAGTGCTCTCCAAAGAGGTAGAGTGACCTACACTCACTGTCACATAGGCAGTGTCATGAGCTCAGCTGTGCCTTGTATGCAGGGGCAGATGAGGATTTTGCGGTGCCCAGGGCAGCACAATTTCGCGGGGCCCCCCTTTCACACGGCGCATGCACGGTGGCGCCACGGCGCATGTACAGGGCTTCTTGAAGCGCGGGGCCCGGGGCGGCTGCCCCGATCGCCCTGCCCTATATCTGCCCCTGCTTGTATGCTCTAAATGCATTTGTACTGAGCATTTAAAGCAGCTTATGGTATGCTATGGGGATAAAGAGGCAAGTGAAAATCTTACTTTCACTTCCCCAGTAACCAGAATCCTTGCACGACTGCAAAGAAATTGGAGAAACCTGGACTAAAAAGTCCAGAATCCGACGTTCACAAAATAGAAAGCATTTTCTAGTCTCTGTTAAATGCAGGCAAAATTTGAGGAATCAGGATTCCTACTTGGTTTTAAATAAGTATAATACTGGTTTTAAAAAAAGAAAAAGTATTCTTGAAATTGCACAGCATTCCTAAAATTATACACTGGGATTCGAAATGTCTTCTGTTGGTACTCTGGACACACAACTAAAGCATTTTTAAAATATATAGTACTTTGTGATGAGTACAGCACTGTACTCCGACTGTGCTAGTTAAACATCAACATGCATTTTTTGCAAGGAAAGAAATGCACTTGTAACCAATCTCATAATCATGGGAAGGAACATTTTCTACAAACAAATGTTTTCCTTAGTTGTTGTCTTTGTCAAGGCCAAACCTGTACATGTTTTGCTGAGGTGGCTGATGGCACCTTTTTTTTTTTTTTTTTTTTTTAAGGGGCAAGGAGCTTATTTTTCTAGACCTTTAGCTCTACAGGAGAAAAGTAACTGGAAATGGCTGTAAAGTATGTTACTTATGTGATGTTTGTACTAGTGTGATGGTCTTGCATCCATTAAAAATGCTGCCATGCTTGGAAGTTCTGCATTGTAAACCATTTCTGAGTACAAACCGTTTAGGCAGTCTATATTTTCCCAAGGATCATTTGGTCAGGCTCTCAGGTCTCCTCCCCACAGAAACAATCCAGAATATTAGGCTTATTCTCAATTAGAGGAGTTGAGAAAGCACTGTAATTATCCGAGCACATACAGGTACAGCTTAGAATGCTGTGCAAGCTGGGATTTGTTACTTAGGATGTTGCAGAGGCTCCTAAGTTTCATTTTCTCTGCAAGGAATTGGCACGTGGCCACTATGCCCTGGAACACTGCTGGCATCTCTCCTTTTCTGACAGTCCCCCCCCCTCCACCCTATTATGTCAGCTGTTCCTGTTCTTTATTTCCATTTTATCTTCCTCTCTCACCTGCCCTGCCGCCTCCTCCTTCCTCCCACCCGTCTGTTTTATGCCCTTGGGGATGGGACTGGCTTTTATTTTGGTGCAAACAATTTTTTTTTCTGCTCTTTTGTGATCAGGCTCCATGCTGCTGTTGTATGGGGTGTGTTTGTTGGCCTGTGTTACTTTGGTGAGTGCAGAGAGATTGTGGGAGCAGAGAAGAGAAGCTTCTGAGAGAGTAGGATGAGACATGACCTGCAGCTCTGTGCACATAAGCCACTCCTGTGAGAGTATGGAGCTGTCTGTACTATTTGCAGTGGGGTGCAAGATGCATTGGTTAATACAAAGCCTCTGTGCCCCCACTGGGGTAGTCTAGTGCCTCCTAGGTGTGATGTCACAACTGCATGATGATGTTGATGGAGAAGCTTGCAGGAAGGTCATTGCACAGTCCACAATTGATGCAGTTTAAAGTAGAAAAAATCGTGTAATGTATTTAAAAGTAAGGATGCAAAAATGCGTTTAAAAAGCTAACTGCTAACAATTCTAGCAGTTACATGCTGCAGGTTCTGCAGTATAAAGCGTAACTCAGCTTTATAGTGCGGAGCTCACAGCAAAACCTCCCTGGGAGCGGAGAAGAGGCTTTGCTGCCGTTTCCCAAGGAGCAGAGCTGGCAAGAACTGCCGGCCTCGCTCCCGGGGAGCCAGCTTGTAACATAGAATAATAGGACTGGAAGGGACAGGCAGAGGGGCCAGGCTGGGCCCATCACAGACGGAGCAGCCCCCTCCCTGCAGTGGGCCTTGGAGGGCTGGAGCAGTCCATGTGCTCTGGCCCCTGCCCGTTGACCAGAACTGGTAAGCATTACCCATTTCGGTAACCAATTAACCTTTCACATCCCTAGTTAAAAGCATTTCAAAGAGTTAATCCTGCACTTCGATGTATTGCCTACTACTGTCCTGTGCCACTTCCAAATGATTAAACATTTGCAACCGCCTAATCCTCTGTGTTCCTGCCTATACTGGGGTTGCCAGATGAAAGAAAAATACCCCCCCCCTCCCCCCAAAAGCACTGTGAAAAAAATTTATTGCAGGGGGGGGAAGGGGAGGGGCGGGGACCAAAGTTGTTGACCAAAAAAACCCAAGACCTCTGAGAACCACTGCTAGGGGTTACCAGGTAATCATTCAAACAAACAAATAAACAAAAAAACACCCACCACACCCCGGACATGCTTTTCGGAGGAGGGAGGACCGGCCTGGCTGGGAAGGGGGAGGCCTGGAAACAGCTAACGGGGGGGGGGGGGCTGGGGAGATGGGGGTGCCAACGGGAAGCAGGGCTGGTCGTGCGGGGGCGGGTGGAATGGGGATGGCTGCGGGATATCGGGGGAGGGGGAACCGGCTGGAAGGGTGCGGGGCTGGCTGGGAGGAAGGGGGAGCCGGAAGCACAGCTGGTGGGGGCGTGCAGCGGGGGGGCCGGGAGGAAGGGGGGGAAGCAGAGCTGGCGGGGGCGGGGAGAGGTGCAGCGGCGCTGGCCGGGGGAGACAAGGAAGAGGAACGGGCCAGCGGGAAGCAGAGCTGGGGGACTGCAAGGGGGCTGGCCGGGGGAGATCAGGAGGGAAGTGGGGGAGGGCTGGCCAGCTGGGAAAGGGGGAAGTTGAGTAAATTGGCCAGCGGGGAGCGGGACTGACCTGGGCACTTGCTGCCTGTCCCACACAGGCTCCCGGCGACGCACGAGCGAGGAGGCGGCTTCCCTTTCTCCTCACACTCAACCGATTGAGGGCTCCCAGTAGCAATCGTGGCCCTGCCTCACAGTCGGGATGCCCAGCCGCTCCCCCTGCCTCCGCAGGCTTCTGTCCGGTGCGCAGCTGGAAAAATCAGAAAATACTGGGCATTGCAAATGTCTGGTATTTTCTGATTTTTTTTTACCGGACATAGCGCGCAAATACTGGACTTTCTGGTACAGTACCGGACACCTGGCAACCCTAGCCTACACCACAACACATGTAGGATTCTTCATTACTTTCTGCTGGAACAATACGCATCTTAGGATTTTTGTCTCAATGTTCATGCAGTGGGAGGCTCTACCAGGGCACTCATACATCAAAAGAGGACAGTTGCAAAAGTGGAGTCTGGGGACGTAGGAGGGCATGCACCCTGTGTTCACACTTTACTGTACTATTGTACAGTAAAACCTGTGTTATCTGGCATGCTCGGGGATTAGGGCGTTCCAGTTATCTAAAAATTCTGGTTATCTGAGGGTCCCATCAACCTAGGAAAAAACAATGGACAATAATAGTAAAACTCAAGTTTTTAATATGGGTAGTTTTGTAATGTGAGGCAGTTGATCTCATAATTCTATTTTGAGTTAAAGATGATTAGTACTTCTTAAATAAAAAAATAAGCCAATCATGGTAAACCAAGCCAGGCCTGTGCAACTGAAGATGTGACAGTACCGTGGCTGTGGGCAATGCTGATTTACCAAGTTTTCTGGTTAACAGAGTGCCGGATAACAAAGGTTTCACTGTAGTAATATTTGTGCAAGGGATGCCTTGTAAGATAGCATGTGAAAATTCATAATTGGTTTTTAAGTATTGTCCTGCTACAATATATCTGGCAACATAGAAGTGACCACAGTTCCCTTATGATGTTGTTAACGTCCTTCGTGGTCCTCTGTGTGGAGTGGGTGGTCCAACTCTAGGCTCACAGAAGGGGTGGGGCTGAGGGCAGCCAGTGCAAGGCTTGTACAGCACTCCACTGGCAATTGAAAGGGCTTGGGGCAACTGCCCTCTTGGGGGCCCCCTCTGTCAGTGGGCCTGCACATAATCGAATCCCCACAGCCCTGCATCAAACAGGCCCGTCCTAAATGAAAGAACGTATTTTAACTTGCATTTAAGCATTAAGCAGAGCATGAAGGGGAACAGAAGAAACTCAAACAGGGAATAAATATCAGGGAACATCTTTCCACATAGACTCTTTGTCACTTGGTTGTCAGCTGAAAAAGTTTTCAAGAGGGGGACTGCAACGGTAAAAATGAGCGGCAAACGCTCCAAGAGTCTTCCCCTCTCCCCCATTCCCAGCCTATCACATTCACTATACTTGGAAGACAAAGGAAGTAGGCATTGGAATCGGTGAGGTAGGGAGCGGTTTGTCTTGACTGGAAGAGCTTGGTTAGTAATCTTGCTGGAAGCATGTGGTGAGAAATGTTGCTTGAATCTGAAGTAGTTTTATTAGGTGTTAGTAAACGTTTTATCTTGATTTTTCTTGTAACCCTTTCTGACTTTCTCATTCCATGTACTCACTCAAAATCTCTTTGTAGCTTAATAAACTTATTTTATCTAATCCAATGTGTTTAAATTCAGGTGTGTAGGTAACTCTGTTTAGAAAAGCAAAGCTATTGTGCGTTATTCCTTTAAAGGAATTGACAAGGAATAACACATTTAATATATTTCTACTGTGTATTGAGGATCACACTGCTGTATAACCAACGGTGGTGACTGACAGGCTGCAGTTCCATGTTGGCCACCCGCTGTTCTGTGTGCTGGTGGCTGCTTGTGAGCAGTTCAGGTTGGAGGCTACAACAGGAAGGCATTTCAAGACACCCCAGGTTGCATGACGGGATGACATAATCTCTCCTCCCCTAGTCTGGATTGTACCCTGGTGCTTCATTGGGAGATGTGTGCTATTTCCTTTTGCCCGGTTGTTCTGGACAGCTGGTTTCTGACTTCCCCTCCATTGCTGAGCTGCACTTGTAGTACACACTGGAGGATGCTGCTGATTGTTTGGAGATGTGCTATGAGAAGAATTAGATTGCACTGCATTTATGTCCCATTCTCTGATGCTGTGTTGTGTTTGTCAATAGTTGGAGCAAGTTCTTCATGAATTTTTCCCATTTCCCATTAGTTATCTTAAATTATTTCTGCACAAGGGATGTGAATGGGTAACCAGTTACCTGGTAAGCATCATGGCCAGCAGAGAGCTGCTGTAGCTGGGCTAGCTGACTGTTTAACCAGTTAACTGATTAAATGGAATTTTACATTCCTAGTCTGCACTTGCTTTCAAAATGGAATAAGGAAGGATAAGTCTGGCTCTGTAGAATCTCAGGAACTTGTATCCTGTGTTCAGTGGACTCTAACCCTCAGACTGGGTTCTTGGCTCTTCTTCGCCATCAATCTAGCTGCAAATGTTAACTCCACAGTTCATAATGCATACCCTTGTTACACTTTCGTAATACAAAAGGATAACAGACCCAGCATGGGCTTTTCCTTGTAGTCTTGGAAGAAGTTTCGTGTCAAGATGTGTGTGCAAACAGCTTATATTTCTATGAAAAGGGGGGTGGAGGGAAGGATTGATGACTATTGGAAACTTAATTTCTGAAAACTAAAGAGTCCCAAAGAGAAACCCACTTCAGAAGCTTTGGTTTTTACAAAGCATAGGTTCGAATGCTATTGCAGTGGTCTATGGTTTCAGCCGCTCTCTTTGATACATGTGCGTGAAAGCAGCGGTTGTGTTAGACAGAAGGAAATGATAAAATCTAAGAATTAAAGCATTGGATGAGAAGGGCAGTGAGTAGCATGAAACTGAAAAATGTTAGCCTCTGAACAAACATTCCCATAAACAGATCATAGTTCCTCACCTCATTACTGGTTGCCATTGTTTGATTTGTTTAGTGACTTAGGCTGGGTGGCTAACTGAGGTGGTGGTGGTGTGTGGTGTGTATGTGGGGGGGGGGACTTCTGGTTTTTAACCTAGCTACCATTGGTTAGCACAAATTTTTATTTCTAAAACTTGATTGCATTTGAATGACCAACATTAGAGAAACTTCCAAGCTCACATTACACTCTAAATTTCTTCAATTTATTTTTGAAGTAGAAATTTTGCAAGCTGACGTTTTTGCAGCATGCGTAGTAGAATCTGGCTGACAGCATTGTCTGGCAAAAGAAATAACCAAATTATTATTCAGTCATGGGTTTTTAACAGCCGCAAAGCAAGTGGATGTTAACTAAATGATGCAATTTATTCCCTTCCCACTTATTGCCAGCTTGCCTATTACAGAAAGACTGCCAGCTTTAAATAAGTGGTACCCAGATGGTAGTCGCATGACGCCCACTTGGTTACAGAACCTAAGCAGGGAACAACTCGGCAGCCACTACAAGCTGTGGGTCAATTGAGGGGGAATGCCTGTTGCTTCACAGTTTTGCATATGTAAATCTGTTAATGTTATGTCAGTATTGTGCGGTCTAAACACAAGCATTGCCTTTCTCTGGGGCCCAGATGAACTTGGATTACAGCCCAGTTAATGAGGATCTAAGAGAGATGCTTCAGTTTGAGAATGCTGCTGCAGTTTGCTTCCTCAATGTGAACTCATTGCTTCCTGGATGCTCTCATTTTCTCCACAGCTGAAGTTCTATTCAGGAAGTTCCTCTGATAGGCGGACTCCATAATAGGATAGACAGATGAGGCTTTATAAGGTTGGAGGAAGAGATTGTATAAGCGTGAGTGTGTGTCTATTTTTAGTCCCTCTGTTGAAGACCATTCATTTGGCCCAGCCTGTGTCTGTGTCTCTCACACTTTCTTTCTCTGTCTGCCACACTTCTGCACTCTATTTCATCAACTACAGATGTGGCACACAGCCGTCTCGGAAAAGTCATGAACTGTGTCGTCTGCACACTTTAACAGCCAACATCTGCCGCAGCAGCCTGATGGAAATGGCATGGAAACAATTTTAGGGAAAGTGCTAAAGTGCTTTAACATTGTCTTTAGTTTGGCCCCTACAGACAATTATTTTTACATCAGTTGAATCGAGATAACAAATAAATGAGGTGGTTTCAAAACCGATTCTCTTGTTTTAACAGTTCCACTTAAAAATGTTTGACATGGAAATGCTTTTTACTGATCATTTCTTGTTCTAAAAAGCCTATGAAATAGATGAAAACAGCAACCAAAAATACTCAAAAGAGGCAAGGCCTAATATGCTTACAGGCTAAAATGTACCTTTAGTGTTGATTTACCCAAATAAAATCTTCCTAGAGGTATTGAAAATTTAATGTGCCAGAAGAAAAGAGTTAAGCGTGTGTTTTTTCATGAGAAAAAATGTTGTGATTTTAACCATTTTGTGAACTATGTTTAATGCTACCGTACTGCTCAAAAAGTTTTGAATGTGTTCCCACAAATGCCTACTCATATCAGTAGATATCATTAGATATCATTGGACTTGCTCATGTGAGAGGGGAATTTTAATGGGTTACCCCTCTGGTTGCTCTGGAGCATTCTGTGTGAGCATGATTTATCATTTTACATGTAATGTACTGTGAACTGGCGTTTAATATATCGGACTTGAAAAACTCTTGTATTCAAAAGTCTGTCACACATCGGATGGTGGCCTGTAGATAGCCGGGGATTGATTGTAAGGTATAAACTTGTGTGCAGTTATATTAAATACTTGATTATAAGAAGAAAAAATTGAGGGAAAGGCCAGCTGATTTAAACTGTGAACTTGACCATTTTCCCTAACTTGCTAATTATTTAATCGTGGAGATACTCACGAGGGTGATGTTTTTTAACTACCGTGAAAGTAAAATTTTCGGCTGATTAGAAGTATTCCTTGGTTTAATATTCGCTTCCCTAGCTAATATGTTTCACTGACACTTGCTAGTATGGGTTGTGCAGATTAGGTATGTGAGGGGCTACTCATGTTTCAAGTCAATAGGCTTTGTTCTCTAGGACCAGATGGAACTCTGCGGATCATTCTTTATCTCTTCTCCTTTGCACGGTAACCTGATCTCCAATATAGCTAGACATCTACCCAAAATTTACAATGTGGAAATAAACTCAAGGTTTAAAATATGAACCAGCAAGAAAGGAAAGTATTTTATTTTTTTCCACAAAGGACCCAAAAGGACATTGGAAAGTCCTACAAAAGGTTTATAATCTACAGGATTCTAGCATCTATATCTCTCAGCCTTTGACAGTGATTTGTTGAGCATTACAATCTATTTTTGAACTGAAATTTCTTAGTAGATTTGAAAAATCTGTAGTAAATTGCTAATATTCTCAAATGAAAGCAAGCCATGCATTAGTTTATGTATGTTACTCAATTCCTTATATTAAGAGTACAATAGATTACTCTCTTAAAAACCTGATCGAGGAAGTAGAATATTATATTAGCAGACATTTTACAAACCCACCCTGTTGAGGACTAGATCTAAATAAGACTTAAGAGTTAACTTGAGGGACATTAGCTATTTGTAATTTTAATAGCAATAAAAAAAAAAACTCTCTGGGGTTGCCATTGTGGTTTGCTACTCTTGTGCCCATGGTGAGCCCAGGTGACAGTTTTTAGTGAAAACCACAACATTATCCATTTAGTGACAGTGTAATCCCTTCAGCTCTATGCTACATTATGTGAGGAGACTTAGAAATAATGTTTGGAAGTTGATTAAAGTCCTTTATAAGTAAACCAGCACGACACAATCTGTTTTTGCGATGAAATAAAGAAAAGCTAGCAGACGTGCATCTGCTATGGGAGAACAAAAGCGCATGTGTGTCAGATTTCAATAACATGCTTTTAGAATGTCCCAGCCATAGCTGTTGTGTAGTATGTACTTTATTGAGAAATAACAGTAGGAACAAACGGCAACAGATACACTAACTGGAGATACCCTGCTGTGAGGGGCTGTTGAAAAAGGTTCAGGGCCTAGTATGTCTTAAAAACTAGGCCGGTTTTAAAATAGTGAATTACAAGACCAGTTTTCTTAAATATTAATAAATAGCTCTTTTTCTTAAATGAAAATACAGCACTTTCAGGATTTATTTTTTGAAAAGAGGGGTCTTTTGGCTAATGGCGTGAAGTATAGCCTGGAAGTCAGTAGTTCAGGTCTTATCTCTGGGAGACAATTAACTTCATGCTAGTTCCTTAAGACTGGTGTGTCTTTGTCTATAAGGGATCATTTTTGTTACTAAAATACCTAGGAGCGCTTAGTACGCTTAGTACTGTACACAGAACAAAAATATGGTTCCTGTATTATGCTTCAGTAACTGGGTCTTAGTGCTTACATAGTGTTTCTGAAGTCCTTTGGCTAAAATTCCGTAGAAGAATAAAGTGTCATTTTTATTGATTACTGCCCTTGTTTTCTGTTCAAGACATGCATGTATTTTTTCTCTCTCATCTTTTCCTCTTCCCTCAAACTAAAAGGTCTTTAGTGATATTGGCACAGCTTTGGAGTTATGATTAGTATCTTAACTTGGCTTTACCCTGCATTTGCTGTTGTTGCAATGAAGGAACGGTGCCTGTATTAGGGATGTAATAGTGTAGTCGATGAAATGATTAACCGATAAGCAGGTGCTCTGCCTGCCAGCACTTAAAGGGCTTGAAATGCAGAGCCACAGTGAGGGTAGTTGACTACATGATTAATGAACTACATGCGTCTAAACATCCCTAGTCTGCATGCTTATTGAAAGATTCCCCAGCCTCTTTCACTCCTCTCCTCCATGCATCACTCCTGGTACAATTGCCACCAATGGCAAATTTTAAAAATAAAATACTTGTATAAAGTTTGGAGAATGTTCAGCATCAGATCTGAAGTATTTCGAGGTTTTTTTTTTTTTAATGTGGGTCAATCTTGTGCTTAAACTGAAGGAGATACTCCTTTAGTCTTACAAAACAAAACAAAAAATGTACAAAGTCAGTCTGGGGGCAGACTGGTAAAAATGCAGGTATCACAGAGAATATCTTGGGTATAGAACTCAAAACAGATGTGAACCTTTGTAACAAGGCAATCAGCGCTTGCTCATCAGATGAGAGTAATGTTCCAGAAAAGAGTGCTTACAAATCCTTTTATCCTTTCCTTTTATGATCAAGGGAGCTTGGAAGGTTCTCTCCTAAACAGAGAGCTAGTAAGCTTCTCTGAGATCAAACAGGAAGTAGACTGGTGGTTAAGGAGAAAATGAACTTGGGAGCATAAATCCAGAATAGAGGTAAGAGGCTTTCTCCATTATGGCCAAGATGTCAAAGATGACTAGTAATTTTGGATACTCTTCTTAAGCTATTGTAAGAGACACCTAACTTTCAGAAAGTGAAAATCATGAATTTGAATGGTCATAAGTTCAGCATCTGAATAGCAAGCCACTAAAAATCACTAGTTACATCTGAATACCTTGGCCTGTATTCTTTACACTAATGGAACATTTGACCTTCATAATAATTAATCCATCTCCCCAGTCACCTGTGGTTATTATAAATAGGATTCCTGTCTTAAAAATCATGACTCTGAGGTGCAAAGATGTTAAGTGACTTGACAAAGGCCACATAAGGAAAAATCCATGCCAGAACCAGGAAGACAATGTAAGAATTTAAAAATTCCCATATACTTGTGACCCTGAAAGAGAATGGGACAACATAGCAAATTGACACTCGCTGCTCTGTCAGTCTTTTTGACAGTAAATGATTTCTTAACAATCCAGTACGAGAGCATCTTGTACTAGTGGCTGGATTCACTGCATTCATGTTTTTTGCTGCCTCCTGTAACTCCTCATGCAACTCCCTGAGAAATTGAGTTTTTGGCAAGAAAGTTACATAATCCTTCAGCAGGTTTCGGGACTTAATCTGTAGACTCCTGGTTGCAAGGAGAGAGAAGCTTTTCACCATGCTTCTAGAGCTCTTTCTTTATGGGCTATGAGAAGAAGAAGGAACAACATCTCAAAGTTATGGAAGAGTGTGATTGAATGGCTTTTGGCACTGGGCTGGAGTCAGGAACTGCGAGTTCTGTTCTCAGATCTGCTACTGACCACGTGTGGGATCTTAGTCAAGTCCCTTCATATTTCTGTTTCCTCCTCCCACTCTTTGTCCTTTTGGGGTAACAACAATATTTTATGTTTGTTTGTCATCTCACATCCTGAGTCAGGTGCCTTATTGGAGGGAGAAGAAGGTGTAGTTGCTTTATTGTCCAGGTAGAGGGCCTCATGGTACAAGCAGAGAGAGCGATAGGAAGTCTATAGATGTCTCATAATTGAGACAAGGAGCTGGTCTACCTTTTGTGGAGCAGACGGACAGCAAGCTGCATGGGTTGAAGGACTCCCATACCACCCTGAAAGCCCTGAGGCTGTACATCCCAGGTATGGGTCATTGAAACCACAGCTGTCTCAGAGGCAAAGACACCTGTTCCAGCAGGATCCACATCACAAGAAGGCTAAGGCTTTCTGGCACTGCCTGAGCCATTCATCCCCTCCCTCTGCCCAGTTGGGCTCAGCCCACTCCAAATAGTTTTGAGGGTGCACCTGAGGACCTACTAGGATGTTCCCAGTACGCAATTCTTCTTGGTTTTTCCCCCCTCCCCAAATACCGTTCTTCCTGTGTGGACAGCTGTGACCTTGGACTGCTGGACTCTGAACACTGTGGTGCAGGGTAATACCTTCCAGTTTCTTTCCATCCCTTCCCCATTCCTGTGCAGGAACCCTTCTCACGAAAGTCGTCTTGTGCAGGAGGTTCAGAGGTTACTGGGTACGGTGGAGGAGGTTCCTCTTGCATACAGGAACAGAGGGTTCTATTCTTTATGTACATTTTTTTTTTTTAAATCTCAAAGGCCAAGCATGGTCATGTCCCATCCTAGACCTGGGAGACCACAACAGGTACTTAAAGAAACGAGTTCTGCATGATGCCCTCAGCCTCCCATTATTCCCTCCCTACATCCAGGAGACTGGTGTGCTGACCTTAACTTGAAGGACACATCCTTTCATGTAGCAATCTTCCTAGGTCACAGATGTTTCCTCCAATTTATGGTAGATTCTGCCCACTACCAGTTTGTAGGACTCCCATTTGGCCAAGCCAAAATACTGAGGGTGTTTACTAAGTGCATGGCGGTGGTGGCTGCTAACCTGAGATGCCGGGGAATCCAGATTTACCTGTACCTCGATTGCTGGGTGGCAAAAGGCCCCAGCAAGACTCCAGTCGAATGAGACATTGTGGCTTTGCGATCCATGTGCCACTCTCTGGGCCTACTGGTCAGTGACAAAAAGTCCACGTTAGTTCCGGTACAAAGGATAGAATTCATTGGAGCAGTGTTCAATTCAACCCTGCGAAAGTGTTCCTGCTGCTATGCAGATTTCAGACCCTGACCTCATTGTGGAGGTATCCACGTTTCCCCTGATGGTGGCCAGGGTTTGCCTGCCTCTGGTAGGCCAGGTGGAAGCATGAACATGTTGTCCACTCTGCATGTGGCCCCATAAGTGGCTGGCATTGGCTTATTCCCAGTCCAGGTGCATACTTACCTCCTTGTAGTGTTGGACCCATTCCAGAAGAAGTTCTGTTCAACAACCCCCCTTGCTCCGTCGAGCTGGGATTGGACGCTTCAGACCTCGACTGAGGTGCACACTTCGGAGGGTCTCCAGACTGGGGTTTTGTGGCTCCCAGAGGAGCCTGTTGGTTCTTAATACATTTAAAAGGCTAAAGCGCAGCAGGAATGGGGGGACCCAGAGTAAGCCAGGAATCAACTGTCCTGGCGTGTGCTAGGACCCTCCCCTCTGCTGTGCTTCTGATTTTGAGATGTATTAAAAGCTGGCAGGCTTGTAATACATTTTAAAAGTAGAGGTGCAGCATCTGGGATTGGGCGTGAGCTGGGAATCAGCTGATCAGCTCACACCTAGTCCCTGCTACTCCCTTGCTCCCCGTGGAAATGGTACTGGGGGGAACTGGCTTTTAAACTGGCTCCCCACAGCTTCAGCTTCTGCTCCCACCCTTACTGCCTCTGATGGGGCAGCAAAGGTGGGGGATGGGGAGTGACTAGTTGAGGGACTAGTGGCCTATCTGGTAAGCTTTTGTTTATCGGAGAGTCGACTAGTCGCTTACATCCCTAGTCTGAGCATGGTAGCGGTGATGTCAGTGAGACGAGTCTCTGAGACTAAACCCTTGACCTTAGCACCACCATATCCTGCCTTTTAGAAGGGCAAGGTCCTTTCGGCTGAATCCTAGAATACTAGGACTGGAAGGGACCTCGAGAGGTCATCGAGTCTAGTCCCCTCATCAAGTACAGTCCCCATGCTTTCTATTTTCTATGTGAATCAGGACAGATTCCTGCTGGTCTTCTGTCCCAAACCACGCAAGACTGGTGAAGAGAGATGTCTTCACGTGCTGGACACCTGATGGGGTTTGGCCGATTTTCTAGAACGTACCAAGCCTTTCCATAAGTCAACTCTGCTCTTTGTTAGTACAGCAAATCGGGTAAAGGGCCTTCCGTTTCTTTGCAGATTTCCAACTGGATCACCTCCTGCATAAAGTCCTGCTGTGAGCTGGTGTGGGTCCTGCCTCGCCGATTGTCAGTGCTCATTTGACTTGAACGAAGGTATTTGTTGATGGCCTTCTGGCATGCTTCCCTACCCAGGACATGTAGAGCTGTTATGTAGTTCTGTCTGTATGTTCACATCTCATTACACCATCGCTCAGTAGGCCAGAGACAACACTGGGCTTGGTAGAGCAGTATTACAATCTGTGCAGCTGTGAATTCCCACCTGCCTCCATGGGTAGGGCTTGGAGTCCCCTAGAGTGGAATGGACATGAGCAGGCACTTGAAGAAAAAGGCATAGCTGTTGCATAACTGGTTTTCTTAGCAAGACGCTGCTTTTGTCCATTCAACATCCTGCCCTTCCCCATTTTTGGCATTTCCGGCAAGAAGAAATGGCAATGCCCCTTTTACCGTGCCACTCAGGCGCTACTCCAAAAGGGTCCACAATTGGTCCCCTATGGATACTGCTGAGGTAAAATTGCCTGCACACCTGGATATGGTGAGCACACACTTCTGATACAGAAAGGACATGAGCAAGCAAATTTCTAAGAATACCAGTTCTGGTAAAAGGTAACTGTCTTTTTAAAGTGAGGCAAAACTTGTGGGGTATCAGAGCCCTGAAAGTGGTACAGTAGTCTGGAGAGGTTTGAGAGAAACTGGCTTAACGTCTGGTGGCTGCACTTCCCCTGTGCTGTTAGCAGTGTCCACATGCCAACTCGGTTCGCAGCGAGCTGGGGCATGATAGCGCCTCTCACCCTGGCTTGCTGCCGACTGACTGGCTGTGTAGTCCAGTGCAAGTCTAGGGCTTGTTAGCTACCGGCAAGATCAGGGAGCTCGCTCGGTGACTAATACTCCATTTAACGAAATCTGAAGCCTTGCCCATTCATTCTGACTAATCGTGGTGTCATCCCAGCCCTCAAATCTCTCATTTGGTCCTGTATTTTTTAGAATCTGCCAGAACACTGAAAGGCGTATGGGAAGGAATGAAGAATGGTCAACTGCACTGTGTGTTTTGGGGTTGTTTTTTTTAAATCTTCGGCTCAGCAGTGATCACGGCTAAATAATTCCAGAAACAGCCTCAAGCCCCCAACGTCTATTATTAGGAATATACATTGGGGGACATTATCCTGCCATCCTAAACTACCATAACTTCCCAGAGGCACTTTACCCTCGCTACACTTGCCCCAAACCTTCCAACTTCACCCCGTCCTCTTCTGTGAGGCAGCCAGGTCTTCTCAAAGAAGAAAATGTTGGGGCAGCACAAAATAAATACAGACTTTGTCTAAATAGCAAACAGTGGCTACAGGAATAATTCACTTTCACCTTTACTTAAACCTTCCCTTTTTTAAAAACTTAAACCTCCAGTTGGATTTCCAACCTGCTGCACTAAATGGTGGCAGAGTCCAGGAAATATGATTCAGCACTTGGATCCTGTTTGTTCTGGGTTACGCAGGCCCGTGCATATAATCCACCAGTATATTAAATACTGGTGAACACATCTAGCGATGAACTGAACCTGGTTTCAGGCAATTTACCCCACCGGCAAGATCCCCTCCAGAAATTGCTTTTTGGGTTTGCAGTTGGAGGTACTGCTGAAATCCAGGTTGCAAGCAATCTGGTAGTCCAGTCAGGCAGCAGGAACCGATGGGATCCGTGAAGGGAACAGCTATGTGTGGCCGGGCCAACAGCCACTGCGGGCCTAGAACAAGGTATGAGAGGGGACGGTGCCTCCGGTGGAAGGCGCAAAGATGTTAAAATGTGATTATCTGGCTAATTGTTTAGTCGATGCTGTTAATATCGACTATACGGTTAGTCGATAAGCGCTGCTGTGCAGAGCTGCAGCGGAGGTAGCTCCATGAGCCGGCTCCGGAGCCACCTGCACTGCTGCTCTGCATTTTAAATGTAGTGAGAGCAGCAGTCCAGAGGCGCAGCAATCAACTCAAGCTGGGACTGCTCAGCTCAAGCCGGTTTGCGCTGAGTCCAGCAGCCCCTGTTTGTCATGGACAGGGGCTGCTGAGCAGCCCCTGACCATGGCCAGCCCTGGCTGCTGCAAACAGGGGCTGCTTGGTGGCAACCGCTCCTGTCCTGGGGGCCCCAGCTCCCCTCTGGGACCCCTGTGGACAGGGGCTGCTTCCCGGCAGCATCCCCTATCTTCCCCTCTTCCCCCGCCTGTATTAGAGGCAGCAGGGGAGGGGGGCACGCGGCACCCCAGAGACAGCGCTGAGGGGAACTGGCTTTTAAGCTGGCTCCCCCCAGCATCGGCTCCTGTCCCCCACAAGGGGGGCGGGGTGCTGCAGAGAGCATGGGGGAGTGGGGACTGTTTGAGTCCCTGCTCACCCCCTGCTCCCTATGGCCCTTCTGCTTTTGTACATTTCCAAAGCAGAAGCGCTGGCAGTGGGAACCAGAACCAGCATGGACTGAAGCACTCTCCGCTCACGGGGAGTGCTCAAGCATTTCCCCGCTGTGCCTCTGCGTCCCTTGCCCCCCCATGGAGATGGTGCTGGGGGGAACAGGCTCCTGCTCCTCCCTGACCCCCTCCCCCCCCGCTGCATTTCTCTGATAGAGGCAACAAGGGGTGGGGGAGCGACTAGTTGAGCGGCTACATGATTGTCTGATAAACATTTGCTTGTTGACTAGTTGCTAACGTCCCTATGGGGCAGCTAGCCATTGTTGACACATGGACCTCCGCATGGCCCCCGCCATGAGGAGTGGCACTCCAGCCGCAATTCAAAGGGGCACTGGGCAAGTGCCTGCTTTGTCGTCCCCCCTTTCCCGTCGGCAGGCCTGGCATTGTGCCCAGTCAGCAGCATGCACCTCGAGGCGGGAAGCAAAATCAGCAGCAGGGAAGAGACTTTTAAAAGAGACTGATCTGCTTACTGGAAAAACATTCTCCATAACTCACTGCCTGTCCCATTGCAGTTGCCAGGTGAAGAAAATGGTGAAAAGAGCCCTTACCTTCTAGGCTAGGGCCTGAGATTGAAGGAAAGCCATGCTTGTTTCCTCCCTTGGACTGGCAGGGAATCTCATCCCTTTCCAAAATGTTTCTCCCTATGACCCTCCTCCCCCACCTTCTATTTATTTTCCTGTTTGGACAAATAATTTGGGGAATGCACCATCCCATCCTGGATTGAAAGCCCATTGTTCAGCTTCTGTTTCCTGTTTGAATAGCTGCCGCAGAAACAAGCCCTAGCTCGTATTTTGCACCCTCCCTATGGGGTGTATTGACAAAAATGTTTGTGTTCCTGGAGCAGTTGTGGTGTTGGGGGTTCTGTAGTCAATCAGGAACACAGACTAAAGATGATGTCTTTGTCTCCTGTCACTGAAGCTGGTACCTTGATTTGGCCCAGGGTAAAAGATTTTTTTCTGTCATTGAATCTAAATGTAGCACCATGGACCTTCTTTGAATCCCTGATCAAATCCTTTCTGAGTTGATTTTTTACACTCCCCCTCTCACTACTGGCCATTTGCTTAGCCTTCAAAATAAGGCGTACTACTTGTGTTCTTTTGTGTGGACCATCTTTTGCTTTTCTCACCCAGGAGAGGTGATACTTCAGGGCAAGACATTAGCTAGCCACAGCAGGTTCTCTGGAGTTGCAGAACTATTCTGCTAATTTTATGCTGGAATGCAGCTCCGATGGATCTCATTAATGGATCCAAAAGTTCAAAAGTGTTTGTGACCGAACCAGAATGAGTGAAGCAAGTTCTTGCAAGCAGGTTATTTCTATGGGCTTTTTGCCTGTGAGTGAGCTGAGGCTACTTTGTATCTTTATCGTCTTAAAGTGAAGTGCCGATAACTCCGTGATGTGAGTTTTATACCTAACCCCATATGCGTGTGTTCCACTGGCCCATTTGCATGATCCTAGTGAGCTAATATTTAAGTCTTCGCCTTTCTAAAGTCCTGGATTCTGATACTGATCAGATTCATTGGATCCTTGGGCAAAGCAGGGGGTGGCTCTGCAGGCTTGGAAGGGGCAGGCCCTCAAGTGGAAGGGGCGGGGCAAGGGCTAGCATCCCCCAAGTAGCTCTCAGCACCACTTGGAGCACTCTATGTGGGACTCCTCTGGTGATTTAAAGGGCCCGGGGCTTTGGATACCGCCAGCGGCACGAACTGGGGCCCTGGGCCTCTTTAAATCTCCAGCCCCCAGGGTACTTGCCCACTTTGGACATCCCGTCAGCAGGTCTGGGTGGCAAGTGGAGTATGAATAGGGATTTGTGCAGCTCTCATTCTCCCAGTCCTTAGAGGCTTCCTCCAGCTGGCTTAGGAAGTGAAAATCTCAAATGTGTCTCTTGCAGGTGTTTTCCCATGAAGCAGACTCAAAATCTCATCACCCACCTTCTTGTCTCCTCCCAGCCCTTAAACACCCTAAATCAAGGATGGGGAACCTTTTTTGGGTTGGGGGCCACTGACCTAGGGATGTTAAATTTTGATTCATCAGCTAATTGAGTAGTCGATGGAATTTCAATCGATTAGTCGATAAGGGGGAGGTGGGGCGCTCGCTATCCTGGCTGCGCCACCCGCAGCTTTTGCTACATTTAAAAGGCAGAAGAACAGCAGGGAACACGGGGCAAGCGTGTTCCAACTGTGGCGTTTCAGCCACACAAGGCTCTTGCTACGTTTCAAAAGCAGAAGCTCAGCAGTTGGAACCCGGTGCAAGTGGGGACTGCTTCATTCCCCACTTGCGCTGTTTCCCTGCTGTGTCTCTACCTCCCCTGCCCCCCAATGGAGACGGTGCTGGGGGAACTGGCTTTTAAACTGGCTCCCCCCAGCACTGGCTCCCCCCACTTTGCTGCCTCTCTCTGATGGAGGGAGCGGGGGTGGGGAGGGAGTGACTAGTCAAGTCACTACTCGACTATCTGATAAGCTTATGCTTATTGGGTAGTCAGCTAGTCACTTACATCCCTACACTGACTCACAGAAAATCAGTCGGGGGCTGCACACACAAGTAAGCAAAAACAAAAAGCAAAAACAACAACCCCCCCGTCCCCCAAACCCCTGACTTATGTGGCCCATGACTGAGAAGGAGGAAGACACTCCTCACATACCCTTTTCACACCAGAGCTTAGGGGAGCCCAGGCTAGTAGATTTTGTGTGCTCCAGCCCCATGGGAGAATGGGAAGGGGGCTGGAGCACCAGTGTGGACTCCTTAATGCTGGGTGGGTCATTCCGAGCTTTAGGGGCTGGATCCAGGCAAGCGGGAGGCTGCATCTAGCTCCCGGGCCTTAGGTTCCCCACCCTTGCACTAAATAAATAATTACATATGCAAGCAGCTGTAGTGCAAATGCAGGCGTTCATACCCGTTATTTGAAACCAGAATGACTTATGGTCATGCAAGTAGATACGTGTGCAAAAAAATTATTTTGGCTGCATCCTAACACTTTTTAATAAATAGACTTAAAGGAAGAAAACACCTGGAAACGGTTGTAAAAAGAAATCCATAAAAGCTGTCAAATGACAGCTAATTGTACAACATTTCATTTTGGGGCATAATACAGCTTGTTAAGAAGTTGTTTTTGTTTAAGACCGGAGCTACTTTTTCAGCTAGTTGCATGTAATATGAATGAGGACTTCTATCATGAGTGTCCAGTGTAAACTCTAAAGTTGCTCCAGGCAGCTTGTGTACTTCCCTGTACCAAAGTGGAAGGCGGGTTCTGCAGGGAAGTGATTGGAAGCTGTGCAGCAAGAAACTCCTTTCCCCTGAGACTGGGGCGCAGAAAAGATGGGACATAGTACCTGTTGGCTCAACAGGATGGAGTAAATAAGACGCAGGGTTGTTTTGGTAGGCCTGTTGTCAAACTTCCTATCCGGCAGGAATCTGCTCCAATTTACCCATGACTTGAAAAATAAAATCTTCAAACCTTTCTTTGTCTTTTGCACCTCGACTTACAAAAAAACCCTTTCCAGTGTTTGAGAACTGACTGAGTTCTAACTAGTAAGAGGGGTTTTTAAGCTAAGCAAGTAAGACAGGTATTCAGGGTGTTGCTTCGTTCTGAGTCGCTCTCTCTTCTGGCTGTTGTATATAAAATGTTTTTGAATGGACGGTAGCTCATTTCACTAGATCAGTGGAACCTTTTCCCAAATGATCTAACTTCTCTTAGGTCAGTTTTATTATAAAATAGAAGCCAATTTCAGTTACAGACGGTCTTACTCTTTCCATTGTGAAGATGCACCTTTCCCTTTAAATCCTAAAAGGGATGCCTGCACTCCAGAAATATGGTAACTGTGGCAAAACTTATCAGAGCCCCTCTCATATTTCATCAGGGGAGGGTTCATTTTCACACTCCTCCCCCCAACTAGTCTCCTGATTTTCAACATTAAACCATCTTTAAGAGGAAACTTTCTTACCCCAAACCTCTTCTTTGTTGATAGAATCAGTGAGCGGTAACTCTGTCCACTGTAGACGCAGGATGCTTAACCCCTCACCCGCTCCTGCAGTAAGCCAAAGCTTTTAACGTAAATCTTGTCCTTTTGTCTCAATCTATTCTAATTTAACCATGAAGAGTGTTTTCTTCACATCCATGCCTGAAATAGAACCGTCCTCCTTAACACTATCAGATTGGGGATTTTATCCACCCCAGTCAGTTCCTTTTTAATTTCCCAATTTCCTTTCCTTTGCAGCAATCCGACTGTGATTCCTTATCACTAGCTAAGAGGATAGATTGGTGGGAAATTCCCTTTTTAGTTGATTCCAGCACTTGTTAAATCATGTGGGAGGCAAAGGCCTGGTGAACCTGCATTTACCTTTGCAAAGCCCTGTCTTTTAGTGCTAAAGTTGGACTTTCTGTTGACTCCTGGTTTGGTGGGCAATAATTTTTAAAAGGGGGCCACTTCACAAATTTCTGAAGTGGCCCCGGGCTGCCCTGGAAGGGGCGGGGCCATGGGCGGAAGGGGTGGGGCCATGGGCAGAAAGGGAGGGGCCAGGAGACTTCTCTGCTCTCCTGCCCACAGACCTTGATTGACCTGGCAGTGCGGGAGTGCGTGAAGTTTCTTACCCTCTGCCTTTGCCCTGCCCAGGGCAGGCACGCAGCAGCGAGAGAGAACCACTGGCTGTTTTAAAACAGCTGGCATTTTTCTCTGGCCGCTGAGCACCCATGGCGGAGGGAGGGGACTTTGCACGCTCCCCTGTCCCCAGGTCTCGATTGGCTAGGGGCGAGGGAGCAGAAGGGCGGCTGTGAGCCAGATCCACTGGCTTGGCAGGCTGGCCCCTTTTCCCACCCCTGGACCAGGGTCAGGCCTTCTTGCCCTTCCTAAAAAAGGAGTCTCTGTGTGCATGTGTAGTGTTACCTTAGATTAACTAATTCCCTATAGCTATCTTGAAGTACAAATACAGTGGGGTGAACTGTAAAATAAGTGAGGTCCAGCCTCAGATGGGTATAGGACTGATGTGAATTTATGGCTTGGTAAAACTGAAGTTACTTGTCTCCACTTTTTTTAATTTCAAGATGGCTCGTGCATGCTAGTTATATCCTAAGGTGAAAACCTGTGGCTTTTTCTAGCTGTAAAGTGAAATCCCAAGGGATTATATCGTCCTCACTTCAGCTGTGCATCCTCGTGTGCTCACTTGGGGAGGGTTAAAAGGGTGGAGGAGGAAGGCTCAACAAACACCTGCATATTAGATAACAGGCAGAACTTAGCCTGTTAGGGGCTATCGAAAGACCAGATGTTGTGAATTCAGGTTGAAAATGACAATGGATCCCATTTTCAGACAGACACATGCACACAGAAGCAAATGCTCTCCTCACTTAGGGCTGGTCTATACACAGTTTTTAGACAATGGTCTAGTTCAAACCAGACCAACCCTACGTCAGAGCAGTTACCAAAATGTTATAGTTCTGAACATTCTGAATCCACACTGGAGGAGAAGGCTGTTGAACCATGTATCAAAAACATAGGACTGCAACAGTTATATTTAAATCTGCAAAACCAGCATGTAGATAAGCCCTTAACGGCACATGTACGTTGAGGTTTATGTTAAGTTGGCGTTGATACAACCACATAGCTATCTGTGCACTTAAAAACCTGACTTGTGTGAACATAAAAACAACTATGTTGGGTCTGACCAAATGTTCACATAGTCCAGTATCCTGTCTTCTGACAGTGGCCGATGCTAGGTGCTCCAGAGGCAATGAACAGAACAGGTAATCAAGTGATCCATCCCCTGTTGTCCATCTCCACCTTCTGACAAACAGAAGGACATCATCCCTGCCCATCCTAGTTAAGCCATTGATGTACCTATCCACCATGAATTTATCTCATTATTTGAACTAAAATGGGATGCAGACATTTAATATTTAGCGCATATTTTTTCTGTATAGATTTCTTAAAGTTTCAGTTTATTATCTGTACATTCTTATCTAGCTTCCTGCCCTAAGCTACAGTTGCTGTATGCTACTTTAAAATTATATTCCTTGTTCCATCTCAGAGGCAGCTGCATTTTAATGGTGAGTGAAATGGTACCTTACTGAAGGATGTTGTGTTACTTGCTTAAAAACTATTAAATGTCTTCAGAGTCCTGGCTGAAATGCACTATAGGAAAGCTGCGTATAACAAATCAAAGAGCTGAGTACTGGGAAAAACTAGATATCAAGATGGTTTTCAGATAGGCTAGTTAACCTCTACTCCTTTACCAATATAGCTGGGGCCCTTGCTGGAACCTAATCCCACACTCCTGAACTTTGCAGAAGTCTTAATTTTTTTTTCCCTTCTTGCTTGGATCCCTCTCTATTTAGATATACTTTGGGGGGCGGGGAGGTCTCTGAGAATATAGAACTATCTACGGCAGTGTTTCTCACAGGGGGCTGCGGCATGGCCCTAAACTGCTGCTTCCCGCAACTCCTCTTGTCTGCAGACGGCAAACCGGAGCCAATGGGAGCCACGAGACTCTGTGACTGCAGGGCCGTTAAGTAAAGAAACTGGAACGCTTACTTTGAGAAACACTGGTCTAGGGCATTGGGACTGTAACTCTTTGGAATAGACACCCAGAGATGCCTACCGCAGAATAGTCAGACAGCAAGTGCATTAGGGATGGTGCTTAAGCTAACCATTTCAGTAGGAGAAATTAGAGTTGAGAGTATTCTCATCTATTGAAGCAAAAGACAGGACTATGCAGCACTTTAAAGGCTAACAAGATAGTTTATTAGGTGATGCGTTTTCGTGGTCCAGACCCACTTCCTCAGATCAAATTGTGGAAGAAAATTGGCATGACCATATATACCAAAGCAAGACCAGACTAACAGGGCTACATCTCTATTACTCATCTATTGAAGGTTTAATTAAAAAAAAAGAAAAGAAATAGGGGAAAGAAATAGCTTGAGCATGCTTACTTGCTCCTCCCACACAAGCCAATAAATCCATAATCGCAGCCACCATATTCTCCCTAGAGCGAGCCATTGTTGTCGAAGAACATTAACCATTTTGTCTAAGAACATTAACCTTTGATGTTCTCAGCACCTTTGTTTGATTTGATTGTATTAGTTTTGGGACTTCGGTTTCATTTTTTTGTGTGAGGAAAAGTAAGAAAAGGTGTATGTATTTATATTACAACCTTGCACAACTGTCCTGAGACGTTACCAGCTGATTGTAAACCATCTACTTGCCAACCCATTACCATGATGGGTATAATTGATGTTTTCATTAGCGTCAAATTATTTTCCCATCGAAACAAAATTGCCTGTGTCGGTTATCAAGTAAAACTCTGCATTATACACAGGTAACCCAGAACCATTCTCCCTGTGTTTCAGATTCTTATCTATGTGCCTCTAGACGCCACTACAGCCACTCCCCGACTTACGAACACACCGACTTACGACCATCCGTACTTACGACCAAGCTCCCATTAACCCCATTATAATATTTTCGAGTTGAGAGCCATGTACGTCAAGCTTTTCGAACAGCACGGGCAGCACATTTAAGGATATTTCCAACTTGTGACCAAATCGAGTTACGACCAGGTGTTCAGAACGTAACCCGTTCGTAGGTCGGGGACTGCCTGTATATGAAGTCCAAAGAGCAGGCACCCATAATATCTTTTGGCAGCTTTTGCTGTAACCGTGTTAAGCACTTTTCTGTTCAGTGCAAATCTCTCGCTTCCCATTCACTCTTCACTGGATCTGTTTCCTGCTAAATGGATCACCCTCGTATGGCTAGTATGAACTGTGTGTCTGAGTAAAATTCATCAATTTTTCTCTGAAATTGTTGGGTATATTTTATGTTACTGGCTGATGGTTTTGTGGTACCCTTGTACCACTGCTAAGTTGGACTGTGTGTTATATAGACAACTAGTACATTTACTCAGTGTTGGTTGTATCCTCAAGGAGGGGCACAGGCAGGGGACTGGAGAGATAGGGGGTGCAGAAGTCTAGGTTGGGGATGAATACAGGTCAGAGTAGGAGGTGTGTGGGTTGAAGGAGTCAGGGTTCGAGGGTGGGGAGGGACACAGGAGAGTGGGTGTGTGTGTGGGTGTAGGTGTAGGTGTGGGAGTAGGAGTAAGGAGGCAAATTCCGCCCCCCATTCATTCCAGGACTGCTTGCTCTTCCCCTTCCTGTCCCTGTAAAGGAGCGAGAGCAAAGTACAAATTGTCTGCCCCTCTGTGCTTCCCAGCCAAAATGAGGAAGGCAGCAAAATGTGCATTTTCCCCTCACTCCCTGACCAAGGGGAACAGCCAGCAATGTTCCCATACAAATCTGGGGGGAGGGACTTTAGCCCCTCTTCCCCTCACTCTCCCAAATGGGCATTTGGAGATTAGGAGGCTCAGAGCTCTGGAAGTCCCAGACCCCTTTTATCTGTCTCTGGTGATTCTGCCTTTTTTCCCCCCCTGTATGGTTTAAGGAGAATCAATCCTATTCCAGGCACATCCCATTTTCCTAGCACAACCAAACCCTGCCCTTGCTTTAAGTTATGATAAGAAGCAGCTGCCTACCAAATTTGGTGATCCTAGCTCTTGTGTTTAGGAGGAGTTCTTGAACAAACTCTTTGAAATATATGGTAGATATTAAGAGGTATGTTTCTGGTGCATTCCTACTGAAAATCAGAAGCAAGCCAAAATGAGCATTTAGTAGATTTTAGCTGGGTAGAGTGTAATGCAGGGTCAGGCCAAACACAGCCTGTGTACTGCATCCAGTCTGCTAAACCTTTACATCTGGCCAAGCGTCGTCCAGTGGCCCATTTGAAACCCTTAGGCAAGCTCCCTGCCTGCTGTGCCCGAGTGCTGCTCAGAGGCCAGCTGCGGGGACCATTTGTCTCTGCACACCCCTGGGGGGGCCCTGCCCCCCCAGCACATTCTTGCAGCTTCCATTGGCCGGCATAGGGATGCTAAATGGGAACCGTTTAAATGGTTAACCTATAAGCCTCAGGTTCCTTTATGATTCCATGCTGGTTCCCCAGGAGCAGGGCAGGCAGGGGCTGGCAGCCTGGCTCTCAGGGAGGCTTCACTTCAGTCTCTGCAGTATAAAGCTTATATATAAACACTGCCCGCAACATGTGTAACTGCTAGAATGTTTAGTGGTTACATGGTTACATTTTTAAAAGATGTTTTACATCCATAGGCCGAAGGCTCTTCCATCCTCTCTTCCCCCCCCCCCAACTCTCTGCCACAGATCACAACCCTCTCCCAGACTCTGCAGCCCCTCCAACACCCCTTCTCCAGGTCAGAATCCTCTCCTGCACCCACACCCCCTCCTAGCCCCTGCACCCCAATCTTCTGCCCCAGGTTACACCCCCTCCTGCCCTAAGTCACAGCCCAGACCCTCTGCATCCTGTCCTGTACCCCTTTCCCTGGTCACTCACAACCCTCTCCTGGACCCCCCCCCCCTCCAGCATTCCAGTCCTTTGCCCACAACCCCCTCTTTCACCCAAACTCTCTCCAAGACCCCACACCCCCTCCTGCATCCCAGTCCCTTACTCAGAGTTCTCTTCTGCACCCAACCTCCATCTCAGACCCTGCACCCCACCACTCTTACAGTGGCTTACCATCAAAAATTACCACCCACCCTTGCTGTAATGACTGTGACTTTGCTCATAGTTTTTGTGGTATATCTTAAGGTTAAAGCTGTGACCTTTCTTCCCTATCAAAACTTCTTTAAACCTCTGATTGTCTGCCATATTCAAGGTGCATATCTCCTTCTCTCTGGACTTGATCGTATGCCTTCAGCTTTGCCCAGGACCATTTAAAATGTTGCTACTAATATCGTTATCCTTCCTCATCACCACATTTAAGTTCGTGTATTGACTCCTTCACCGAGTCATACACAAACTCTTTTCCGCCGATCAGGCTGAATTTGCGAAGGGCTTTATCTGCCTTCTTATCTTATCTCCAGGTTTAATGCCCACTTTTGATGGTCAGCCTTGATTGTCCACATCTCTGACAAGCACTTTCATACTCTTCCCTTTACGTTTGTGTGGGAAAAGTCAAGGTTTGTAAAGCCACCCACTTTTTCCTCCTCAGAACTCTCCTCTGCGGTAATGTGTACAGGAAGCGACAGACTGATAACAGCTAGGCAAGTTGTGATTACTGTTCCTGACTGGCTGAGAATTGCATATAACCTTTTTATTTGGACTTCTCATCCACTTGTATCTTTTTTTTTTTTTTTTTAACATTGTAAGCTCTTTGGGGGCAGAAACTGTAACTTGTGGTGTTATACGAAGCCTAGCACAGTTTCTCCCTTATCCTACTTGTATGGCCCTAGCAGTAAAGCTGATGAGGTGTTCAAATATTATGTATTAATTGTCAAGACACATTTTGCAACATGCTATTTATCCTCATTTTACAGATAGAAAACGAAGGCACCGAGAGATTAAATGATTTGCCCAAAGTTACACAGGAAGTCTGTGGTGGAGCAGGGCCATAAATCCCTCCCTAACGATTATTGGCCATTCAGTATGGCCACAAATAACAAAAACAAGTGCTTGCAAGTCATGACAGGCTGAGATTCTTGGGGTCTGAGGGACTTTTCTGCATAGGTACTCCAGTGAGGGAATATGAGCCCAAAATAAATTGCAAGTGGCTCAATTTCATCATCTTCAGAGGAAAGCCCTTCTAACTGTGCATCTCAGTGTCATAGTAACTCTCCGGCGGCAGCCCAAATTCTTCTGACTTAAGTTTGCTTGTATAATTGTGTAGATGGTGTTTGCCCCTGCCCCATGGGTACTGGGGACTGGACTTGATGACCTCTTGAGGTTCCTTCCAGTTACAGAATCATAGAATACAATTATCATGTTAGTCTAATACCATAGTACTGTTGTTAATACCGTGATAGCTAAGGTTTGTACAGAAACATTTCTTGATGGATGTGAATTCAAGGCCTAAAGAATTTCAGTATTAACCTCTCCCCCCCCCCCACACACACAAATTGTTCAGAATTACTAAAAGCATCAAAAATGTTTCTTTAAACTGCTTTCCTCCCTCTTGATTTATCTTTATGGGGTAGATTTTTGACATGGCTTCAAAATGGGCATGCATAATTCTGCACTTAGAAGTTTGTGCACATGGAGTTCTGTAATTTCTAAAGTGGTTGTTTTTTGGTTGTTTTTTTTTTTGTGCATGTGTGGGGAAGATGGATGAATATCAATAATCAATAGGCACCTTTCATAGTCTTGAACTCTACTTGTAATGGGAGAGTCAAGTCTTCTAACTTGACCTTGCTACTTCATGTGAAAGCTACCATCTGCCTTCTCTTCACTGTGATTTGTAATCCATCAAAATTCTGAGGTGTGTGTATATATGGGGGTGGGGGGGCATGTGTGTATTACCTGGCTGTGAAAAGGTTAGAAATGAGATTGAGACCATCTTTGAAAAGTGTCCATGATCATATTTTTTATCATAGTACCAAATGGATTCCTGTTACCATGTCTCCAAGTTCATGAACTAATATACCAAAAATTGACTTGACTTTGATAGTTTTCTGCACCCTCTTCTTATTTCTGACAAGAAACTCCCACTTACAGTCAGCCACCTCCCCCATACTTTTCCATACCTTTTTGTACTCTTGATAAAATAATGAATGACTTAAAAAAAATCCAGAGTGGTCGTCTTCCCCCCACCCGTCCACATGTGTGTTTGTGTGAGAAATTGCATGAGAAACTTTCAACTAAGACAGTGGATGGAAAGTTAAAAATCCAGACTGGTGGGTGTGATTTCTTTTTTCTTTTTGAACAGCCAGCCTATAAACCCCTAAAAATAGGGGTTTCTTAATGGGCCTGTGGACATAACCTTTGCTTTACTTAAGTGCTGTGTGTACAGTGATATATGGCAAATGCTTTATATGTTTACTGTTTGACAGATTAGGGCAGATGTACCTGATGTAACATCAAAACCAGTGATTTGATAAAAATCTGTCTCTTTTGTTTGGTAGAAACCCTCACTCCGCTTTTTAACCCTATCAGCCGTCAAAGAGAAATATAATTTTCATTCAGCATTGATGTTTCCTTTTCATCCCCAGAGCTAATTTTTTTCCCCTGCAGCAGTTTTGGTGAAATTATGTATTACTTGTGATAATTCATTTTAAAAATTCCTCAGCTGTGTGGCGTACTTTCATGAAAATTCATTTAGATAAAATTAGATATTATTGTTTAATGAGGTGGCATTTCAATTTAGACCTTGCATCATGCATATACCAAGAGTTTTTTATGGAATAGTTAGGTTCATTTGAGTAATAAAGGCTGAATCATGGGGGCTTTAATTCTTAATCGCTGTGAGGATTGTTATCTGTGGGATGTGAGCTGTCTTACTGGTATTCAATCAAGTGTCCACTTAGCCGTGACCAGAAGTAATTGCTCCCAAGTGGGTTGCACAATGACCTGTTAATACATGCTTTGACCCTCTGACCTTGTCTGGCCTATTGTTTAGGATTTTATAGCAGGCAAGTCTGCATTTCTGAGGGGTCAAGTAGATATCGGAGGTCAAACATTTTCTGATTACTGCATAGTGTACACTGTAAGTCTCCCAGATGCAGTTGCATTAGCAATAGTCATTGCTTTATAGTGGAACATGAAGAGTTTGAAAATTTGTCTTCCTGACTACATGTAAACAGTTTAATATTTTACTGAAAGAAGTTCATCCTGTAAATTAGGTATGAATAATACATTTGTAATTACTACTCAAGCCTTTAAACACTTGTCTTAATTAGCTTTTTTTCTTTAGTGTATTTGCATTGTTAGGGAAGTTCATTTCAAGTTACATAGATAGATGGTAAGTTGCACTGACCAAGAGCATCCATTGCCCATATTTTCTTGAAAGCTTGGGTGAGTGTTTAATAGGCCATTTTAAGGTATGGGAACTCTTTAATTTTTTGTTACGCAGTTCTAAATATCTATCCCATTTTTAAATTTGATTAACCTACTTTCTGATGGTCTTTTAACCTTCACATGGTCTCTGTGTCCTGTATTTATTCATAATATTTAGTATCTTCATAGCAGAGATGGTGGGTAGTGTATCTGTATTTGTAGGTGAACAATATTTTTCTAACAATATGTGTGGCAAAATAGTCAGATTATAAAAATGAAGCATTGATGTTGTTTTGTTTTGTACTACTCCCTCTTTTCATGTTGTGTTTACTAAACTCACTAGTCAAAACACTTTTTTTTTTTTTTTAATGCATGTCCTAGCCTTGTAGGTCATCTTTGCTCTAAAAAGAGAGAAAATGCTGACCTCTCTCTGCAGCGCATCATACTGGAAATATTTTGGTTTTGGTGCTTTAAGCAGGCCAGCAATAGTGATGCATAAAGCATTTGGACTATGATATATTTTTAGGCAAACAAAACTCTCTTTTTGGGAGAGGCCGACTATAGTAAACTGAGTAAGCAAGAGATGAGTGATGCAGGAAAAATTTATATAGCATACATGGAAAAAAACAAAGTGACTCTTTCCACTGCCAGAACACTTTATGGTTTACAGGCAGTCCCCAGGTTACGTACAAGATAGGGACTGTAGGTTTGTTCTTAAGTTGAATCTGTATGTAAGTCGGAACTGGCGTCCAGATTCAGCCGCTGCTGAAACTGACCGCCAGTTCTGACTTACATACAGATTCAACTTAAGAACCCCAAGCGTCCCCAAGTCAGCTGCTGCTGAAACTGATCAGCGCTGATTCCAGGAAGCCTGGGGCAGAGCAACTCTGCCTCGGGCTTCCTGTAGTCAGCGCTGGTCAGTTTCAGCAGCGGCTGACTTGGGGACGCCTGGGGCAGAGCAGCTGGGGTGCTGCTGGGTTGCTCCAGTAGCACCGCTCCTCGGCGCTACTGGTCCAACCCAGCAGCACCCCAGCTGCTCTGCCCCAGGCGTCCTGATTCAGCCGCTGCTGAAACTGACCAGCAGCGGCTGAATCAGGACGCCTGGGGCAGAGCAGCTGGGGTGCTGCCGGGTTGGTCCAGTAGTGCCCAGAGCGGCGCTGCGGGACCAACTGGCAGCGCCCCAGCTGCTCTGCCCCAGGGTCCGGCAACAAAAGCCTGGTCTGCTGGGGGGGGGGGGAGCACACTAGCTGTGCCCCCCCCCCCAGCAGACCAGGGACACGGGGAGCAAAGACCGTCTCCAGCAGACCAGGGGCACCGGGAGCAGCTTTTCTCGCCCCGGAGGTCAAGGTGGCGGACCGCTGCCTGTGAGCTCCAGGGCGAGAGAGCCCCGTTCGTAAGTCGGATCCGCGTAAGTCGGGGACTGCCTGTACTTTTAAAAAGTGTGTTAAACAGCTGGTCCTATGACTTTAGCCTGAAAGGCTGTTTGAAAACTTTCTTTTACAGAATGGATGTTAATAACTGTTAAACGCTGGTCACCTGTTGGGTGTGCTTTGGTGCTGGAGACAGATGTTGGAGGATTGTCCATACCTGCCATGTACTTTTCACTCCTTTCTTTGACCTGATTCCTATTCTGGGCGATAAGATGTAGAAGCTCTTTCTGTGTGCAGCTTTCCTTTCTTTTTTTTCCCCCAAAGTGGAGTGTTGCTTACACACCATTCCCTCCTCCTCCTTCCCCTCCTACTGTCCGTGACCAAGAACAACTGTTCTCTCCTGAGGCTGGCCCTCGGTCTCGCCTGCTCTGTCCAATTCTGCTTGTATGGTGGTCAGCAGTGATTTCCCCCATATAGAGCCTGGGGGTGAAAATTCAGGCTGTGACTGGTTGAGCGCTATCCTTTTGCTCCCACCCCAAATATCCTCTGGAAGAGGCATAACATAGGCTCGATGTCTGGTCAATCCTGGCTGTTTAGAGCAGCAGAAGTTGGATGTTTGTTGTTTTATGGGGCACACACGAGTATTTAATGCTTCCAAACCTCCCATGTCTTTTGACAGAATCCATCTTCCGGGATGGTATGGCATAGGGGTATGGATCATGGGTGCCATGTCCTGGATGGAGAGAGAAACTACAGAGCTCCATTTCAAACACATTCTGACTGTCTAAGAACTGTACGTAGCTTAGGACAGCGGTTCCCAACCTTTTTTATATGGGGGACCGGCAAACCCATTCACCAGCTTTTACTGGTCCACCAATAGCCCTAGCCCCAGAGCCCCCCAACGCCAGCCAGTGACCCAGAGTCCACTACCAGATCCCTCCCCCAGTGCCAGCCCCAAGTTCCCACTATTAGCCCTGTCCCCAGAGTACCCCATTGCCAGCCCTGTCCCCATATTCTCCCCACCTCTAGCCACACCCCCAGAGTCCTTCAGTACCAGCTCTCCACCGCATATGCCCCAGTGCCCCACCAGTGTCAGCCCCCATCTCTAAGTGCCCCCTACCCATTAGACCTAGCACAAGCCCCGCCCCCAGAGCTCCCCAGTATTAGCTTTGCTCCCAGAGCCCCCCAGCACTAGCCCCGTCCCTGGAGCCTGCAGCGCCTGCCCCGCCACACTCACATAGCCCTGCACTGCCTCCCAGCTACCAGCTGAGTGCTGCTCCCTGGGTTGCGGCTGCTCCGCGCAGCCCTCCCGCCATGCAGCAAAGTGCTGTTCTGTGTCCAGGAAGAGAGCCCGCCCCTGCCCAGCACTGGTTGGCTGAGAGGCGGGGCAGGACACACCTGCTGGCTTAGAAGTTGCAACTTCTGGACACAAGATCCTCCAGTCTGCTTTTGATGTGACTAAAACAAGGAAGAAAAAGTTGTTTATAATTAGGGCATTGAAGCCTGTTGCTTTCAGGGTTTTTCCTGCAGAGAGTTTTCTCTATTGCTGGATGGCTTGACTGTCTTGGATTCCTTCATTGCTGAAATGGGTGGATGGATCATAAAAAAGGGAAACACCTTATTTCCTGCCAGTAATGTTAATTTCTCATAGAAAATGCTCAATACCTCAGAAGTACGAATGTTGTCATCACAATTCCAGTCCCATATCAGCCCTGCAGTATTTAGTGGCAGTGTGCTTTAGTCTTTCTCTTTTTCTTTTCTCTTTTTTTCCCCTCTCTTCTCTATCCATCCTGAAGTGCGCGTGTCCCTCTTTAAATGGTGGTTTTGTGGCAGAGAGGGATTTATCCATAATAGCCTTATACTGTGCTTATTGCCTTGGGATCCAAACATATTAAAGACCTGGCCCATAGGTGATTGGTGCCTGCGGAGGGAGATCCGGGAGGAAGGTCCACCTAGAGGAACAGGAAGAGGAGGCAAGAGTAGACACTCCATTTAGCAGGGGTACAGGAGGGCGGTGCACCTCTCACGGGCTACCTTAGGTCGTCTATGCCTGGGCCTGAAGGATCTTGCTGAAACTCCCATTAGAGTAAATTAGGGGGTGCATCCGCTGCTTGCTACACTCGCCAACCCCCTATCTCTGCTGGCTTTCGCGGCTGGAGTGCGTGAGAAAGTGATAACATTATTCTGTTGCCTGGCAGGAAAAGCTTTGTGTGTGTGTGTGTGTGTGTGGTGTGTGTGTGTGTGTGTGTGTGTGTAGAGAGGGAATTGAAGAAGGCACTCAGTAACCCTCAGAAGCACTTGGTGCCTTGCAGGATTGAACTGTCTTTTTACCAGGAGATGTCGTTATGCAAATTATGACCTTTAAATGCATTTTGTATTTGGATTCAAGTTGCTAACGCATTCTTTCCAAATTATGTTTTCCAGTATAATTCTGCTTGGGATGCATCTTGCTATTGATGCTGCAGTGTAGAGTCTTTCCAGTAGAAGGAATGCTGGAATTGTTGATGAGCTAGAAAATGCCCCACACCACATTATTCAAAGTGATGGGCAGGCTACCAGTCAGTGAGGAGTCCATATGGGTGGATTTAATTTCTTTGGAAGGTCTGAACCTTGCAACCTAGATGACAGATCCATCGTTTAACTAGATGTATTAGAATGTGTAAGATGGCTGATGCCTACCCCGAGTAATACTTTTAAAAGCTCATTCCACTGGAGATATTGGACACATCTTGGGTGGAGGAGAGAAATTGGCTTCTGCAGAGGATATTTGCAGAAAGTCATACTTCCACCATATGTTAGCAGAAGTCTCTTTGGATGCGGATTTTGGATGGTGTTCACAGTGTTGTTGTAATCTATCTAGTTTGTCCTTTTTCCCACCACTAGTTCTGAGTCATACCAGCTACTGGGAATCTTCCCTGTGTTCCCTGAAGGACAGTAGGACGCTTTGCTTGCTCAGCTGCTTTCCACTTTTTGTTTGCATTTCACTGCAAAAAAAATAAGAGCTGGGAACCTGAAGGCACAGTATCATGTGGGGGAGGCATGGTAGTTGTTTCAACCCTAAACCTCTGCACAGTTGTCACACAAAAAGGTCAGGTACCATAAATCTCACCAGTCTGGGTTGATAGATCTACTGTGTGACAAATCACTGTGTAGGAAGGGAAATGTTCCTTTAATTTTTAAAAGCTTTACAGTGCAGTTTGATTTTGGTTGTAAATGGATAAAACAAGATCTTAATAGCCACACAGGTGTGTGTGTTTTTTTTTTTTTTTTTTTTTTTTTTGTCCAAAAGCAGGGGGTGCCCTTTGGAGACACTACCTTAAAAAACACAAAGTGCCCCTTCTTAATGCTCTCTGAGTTTTCAAAAAATGAATGTTTACAGCATCATTTCAGTGTGTAGGTAGTGAAAGAAATGTCGGAATAAACGACAGGCGTGTTGGAGTAGGAACAGAAAGGGGGAGGTGTGAAAAGTGCTTGGAGGGTTTAACTCACATTTTTTGAAGTTGACTTCTCTGAACATACCAGATTTAAGAATCTGGATTGATTACCTTCTCTTTGGCTATTTCCATGAGATTTATATTTAAAAAGAAGGGAGAAGGACGGTCTCTTGATGTCTCCAGTTAATTGTTTTGCAGAACAGCTTATTATTGGGCAGTAACTGGATAGTTAGTGAGGTTGGATTGGTCAAGTATCTGTTTGTTGCTTTAAAAAGATATTTCCCTGACAGTACAATAGACATTTCACTGATAGTTAATAAAGTGGTATGGGGTACTACTTGATAATATAATCCTTATGGCACTTTGGTTGCTAAACCTATGAGACTCTCAGGCAGTTGTAGATAAATACACATTTTGCATTGTTACACCACTTTACTCCAATGGTGTCTCCGATGACTAAACAGTATTTTCATCATTTTAAGAGACCATGTTAGTGCACTATCCGTGATGCCTTGAGTCGGTATACACCTGTGACTTGCTGGCATATTAGGCCCAATTCTGATTTCACTTCTAGATTTTAAGATTGGCTGAAACCAACAATGCATCTAAAGTCAATGGAAGTTAGTGGTGCATAGCACCTCCGGACAGCAGGCGGTTTAACGCTCTATTTGCATAACTGAGAACAGAATCTGGTTTGGAGGTTTTTAAATCTTTCCCCCCTTTTTTTGTTTTTAGGGTGTAGCTGTGTCTTCGGCTTGTTCATAGTAGCTTCTGCCTCCTTTGCAATAAATATTCCAGTTTTTATTGGCATATTTTCTAAATTAACAGATGCCATTTGGAATTTAGGAAACCCTTTTTTTCCCCCCAAAGGGTTTAAAACTGAACTGACATGGGGTAAAATTTGGCATTCAGATGGTACACTGGATTGGTTAATTTGGTTAGTTCACTTCTTGTTCCACTTAAAATAGTCATGGGGAAAAACTCCCTAATATTGGGTGTGCTGTAGTGTTTGTGTGCGTGCACATGATGGCATGTTTTGACACCACTAACTTGAAAATAATTGCTTGGTTTTTTAAAATAATTTTTTTATGCAGTTCTTGTGTTCTGGCACCTTTTTATCTTACTGCAAACACATTTCTGTTATTTTTTACTGTTACTACTTCGAGCATCTGAGCACCTTCTTTCTCTTCATGACATAGGCTTGTCTTTTTTTCCTGGTAAAGTCCATAGGAGGAAACTTCAACCAGTGGCATTGAGTACTGGATTAGGCCTAATTTATTATCTTATACCACTTATTCTAGGCCTTGTTACTGAGATTTTTACTCAACTCCCATTGATAGTTTGTGTTGTGTGGTTTTTTGTGCGTTTGTATGAGGCGGTTTTTTTTATACAAAATCCCAGGTTACTTGTTGACTTTTTTAAATATAATTTTTTCCTTCTAGTCTATCCCTTGAGGATATAATAGCATTTTGTGCACAAGGTGACAGTTAACATTGAATGGGTGTTATGATGAATCTGTATCGAAAGCCTGATATCTCAGAAGTACAAATGTTGCCATCACAATTCCAGTTCCATATCAGTCCTGCAGTATTTAATGGCAACGTGTCTTAGTCTGTCTCTCTTTAAGTCCATGAGAAAACTAGTCAAAAGGAAAAGTGAATTTCATATAATCAAATATAAAGGGATATTGTTTCTCTTTAAGAAATATTTTATAGCATGCACAAGTTGGAAAGAAAATAAGCCAAGTAAAATGGAATTTGAAATTTAACCTCCAAATGCTATAAAATAGTGATGATGACAAACATTTTCTTCTGAGGAAAGAGATATTATGTGGTGTGTCTCGCTGGACAGAATATTCTACATATAGGGTCGGTGAGCTGAACAATAAAAATGAAATAGACAACTCTGGTAATGCTGAAAACTGAGGAAAAGATACCGTTGACCAAGAGTATGGCTGCCAACTGAAGCTATTCCAGGAGATTTTTTTTTCCAATGTGACCTATTGTCATTTTCTTAAAATATCCTATTAAAATCTCCAGGATTGCTTTCAGTAGTCACTGGGAGATGGCTGGTAATTCTGGGAGAGTCCAGGCCACTCCGCAAAACAGGCTGTTCTGCAAGAGCCCCTCTAGAAATATTGGGGTACAAGTTAGAGACAGGGATGAAGTTGTGTAGCTGGTTAAACGATTAACCAGTAGGCGGATGCTTATTGATTTGATTCTACTGGCGGGCAGGCAGCCTGGCTCAATCCTGGTTCATGCAGAGCCCCGGTGGGAGCCGGGACTGTGACAGGCTGTGTGCCTACCGGCTTCTAAAATACTCTTATTGTAGAGCTGCAGCGGGGGTAGTTGCTGGGACCCAGTGCAAGCCAGGACTGAGTGCTTGTAGTGCTAACCTATATCAGTTAATCATCTAGTTGACAAAAATTTTGTCGACTACGCAATTGATAAATTACATGTTTCTTAACATCCCTAGTGAGAGAATGGTATCCCATTTAATTCACTGAGCTATAGATGCTCATGTACTTCATTTCTGTGCGATAGTATTTCCAATGTATTTTAGTTTTTTAAGGCCACATGTTCACTACAAATTTTCTGCCAGCATAGTTATGTCAGTCCAGCGACACCCAGAGGTGTGATGCTTGATGGACAGAGCAATCCCGATTGGTCGGGGCAGGGGAATAAGCAATACCAGCCAATCATAGTTTTGCTGGTATTAGTTGAGTCTGCATAGGGATGTAAGCGACTAATCAACTAGTTACTTCCTCCCCCCTTTCTGCTTCTATCAGAGGCAGCAAGGAGTGGGGAAGTGGAGAGGCTGCTGGGGGGAGCCATCTTAAAAGCTGGTTCCCCCCAGCTCCAGGGGCGCAGCGGCAGCTTTCCACCTTTGAAATGCACAAGAGTCCCCGCTGGGGCTCTTGCCCATTTCAAAGCGGAAGCACCACATGGATCCTGGGGCCAGCAGGAATCCCCCTCAGGCCCCAGGCTCCATGCAGTGTTTCAATGCCATCGACTATTTGATTAGTCGATTAATTTTAACATCCCTTGTCTGCACAAGGTGTGTGTTGCTGTGTACACCAGCATAACCCATACCAGCAAAACACTCCTTTCCCTGACATGGCCTCGGTGGTGGAATTGTTCTTTACGATAACTGTACTTTTCAATGTCACTTTCAAAATCGTGACCAAAGTGCACAAATAATATATAATAAATATATTGTAAGTAGTCTTAGGGAAGAAAGCCACGCTTAATAGAAATATGGAAGTTGTGTAGCATATATTTGCCTTCCACTGAATTTTGTACTGAATGCAGGATTTTACTATGCACACTTAGGTGTAAGAAAGGTATATTAATGTCATCTGAAGTATAATAATACTCAGCATTTATATAGTGTTTTCCATCTGCAGATCTGAAATGCTTTACAACCAGGCTAGGTAGGGAAGTGAATGGTTAAACGGTAAGCCCCATCCTTAATGGGTGTGGCTTACAGGTTCCGGTTAACTGGTGAGAGCTGTAGCAGCCTGGCCACCACAGGCAAGAAGCTGCTTTAACACTGCGGGGCCTTCTGCAGGCAGAGGATGCTCCAGCCTTGCCAGACAGCCCTGATCTGGGGGAGGGAGGCTCTCCCCCCACTTCCTCCTTTTAATCGATTAACTGGTTAAACATTACGTTTAACCGGTTAACCAATTAAACACCCCTAACTAGGTACAGGCAGTCCCCGGGTTACGTACGAGATAGGGAACTGTATGTAAGTCGGAACTGGTACATATTGTAGGGGAAACTCTAGCCAAACATTTCTCCAGAGCTCAGTTTTATTCTCCCGCACCTCACTTCCCTCAGTCCTTTATTCTCAAGCTGAGGTGTCTGCTGAGAAAAGCCGCTCCGCGTCTCCCTGGTCTGCTGGGGGGGAAGCAGCTAGTGCGGGGTTGCCTCACCCCGTTTGTAAGTAGGGATCCGATGTAAGTCGGATCCATGTAACCCGGGGACTGCCTGTATTGCTATCTGTTGTCCAAATCTAGGTATCTTGATTCCTGATCTATCTCCTGGACTACTCTGCTTCCTTTAAATCTGTTTACATTGTCTTGATTCTGCACTCTGGAGTGGATTTTAATGCACATAAGCAATCCAGGACCTTGTGCCAGAGATGCTATTGTTTGAAATACAAAGGGTGCTCTGAAGGAGGTATGGCCATTTTGCCCCCTTTTTAACCAATGCACACGTATGCTCCCCAGTAACACTGGCATGCAAGGAAGCCAGACAGAGCTATGTATGTTAACTCACTAAGTCCTCCCCAGTATTTCAAAAATCAATTACACTTTAAGATTTTACAACTTTTGAGTTTAGGTAGCCTTGCAGAAGTTCATATATCTAGCTAGTCTCCTATGAGTAGCATATACACACAGTTTCTGAGTTGAATCACTTTTAAAAGCGACATCTTGCATTACTTTTAACCTAGACTTACATGGCACAGGCAGAGCTGTTTGTGTGTTGGGTTAAATATTTTTTGATTAATGGCTCAACTTGTATACTTGTAATCAGGAGTGTCTTATCAGCAGCTTTTCAAAACTTGACATTTCTTCATGGAATGTGCCAGTGGTGGAAATTTAGCACTCAGTAAATGCTCTTACAGTTGAATTCCACACACATGAATTATGACAAGTTAGGCTGACTGTTCTGTGGTTTGTTGTGTCTGGTTTGGTTCCTACTTTTAAAGTTGCAGTTGTATTTGGTCATTTGAAGCTTATTTTCATAGTCTGGCCAAACCAGCAGGATCCCTGTGCACTGCAGGGGAACATAAAACATCAGCCTTTTAAGCTGAAGTGCTCAATAGATAAGAATTTTAAGTCTCTGTTGCATCATGCACTCTGTCTTGTAGGTTTATTTGGTATACTCCATTTGATTTAATTTAGATATTGAAGTATTTCTCCTTATTCAATAGTCAGAAAAAAATGCTGGACATTGTATCTTTCCTCCCCTGCCCCCATTCCTTCAAGGCAAAATGGTTGGAAGTTCTGAAAAAAACCTCTGTAATTGTGTTACTTCCAACCATGAAATCAACTTTGAAAACTCTAAGTATTAAAAATGGATTTTGTGCAGTGTATGTTTTATATGTACAATTAGTCAAAAATAATCTCTCATTGAGGTTTAATTTATGTTTTATTTTTTATTTTTCTGTTTACTAAATGCAAATAATAATTTTCAACCTTGTGAAGATTGTGGAATACAAATGTAAGAGAGTCTGTCCTTGTATTAAATTAGTAGGTTATTCCAGAGACTTGCCCGTATTAGGGTTGCCAACTTTCTACTTGCACACAACTGAACACCTTGCCCCAGTGGTGGGCAGCTTGCAGCCTGCGGGCCACTTGTGACCTATCAGGGTTTTGTGTGTGGCCCACGCATCTCCCCTCTGCCCCTGCGCCTTTTTCATGTTGGGGGGCTATGCACTTACCTATTCTTCCTCCTCCCAGTATTACCTATCACCCCATTCCACCCACACCTTTTCTCAGACCCTCTCCTCTGCCTCCCCTTCCTCCATCCCAGCACTTCCAGAGCACCATGAATCAGCTGTTTCACACCCCTCCCCACTCCTCCTCTCCTTCCCCAGAGCTTGAATGCTGAGAATCAGCTGATTCACAGCATTCAACCCCTGGGAGGGAGGAAGAGGTGTGGGAGAGGGTGTGAATCAGCTGATTCATGGTGCTCTGGAAGTGCTGGGAGGGAGGGAGTGGAGGCTGGGCTGGAGTTTGAAGGAAGGCATGGAGGGGGGTGGGGCCTGGAGGGGAGGGAGAGGGTTGAACAGCCCCTCGCGTAATGAGGTAGTGACACACATTTAAAGCAAGGGCATGTGTGAGGCGCATGCTGACTGCACACAACATTGTGAGAGCCATGCGTTCCCTCTGCGTCTTTGTATTACTTTTTCAGCAATTTAATTTGCCCCAATCATGGATCTTTTTGTGTTGAACAGGCATGATAAAGAAGGGGAACCAAATGCAGTGTATTTAATTGTATTCTTGGGGTCCTGGTTAGTGCACATGCACGATTTCAGGCTTATTGCCCACTTGAGGGTGTCATAAGGAGGAGGGAGAAAACTTGTTCATCCTGGCCTCTGAGGATAGGACAAGAAGCAATGGGCTTAAACTGCAGCAAGGGAGGTTTAGGTTGGATATTAGGAAAAAGTTCCTAACTGTCAGGGTGGTCAAACACTGGAATAAATTGCCCAGGGAGATTGTGGAATCTCCATCTGTGGAGATATTTAAGAGTAGGTTAGATAAATGTCTATCAGGGATGGTCTAGACAGTACTGGGTCCTGCTATGAGGGCAGGGGACTGGACTCGATGACCTCTCGAGGTCCCTTCCAGTCCTAGTATTCTATGATTCTATGAGATGGAGAGCCACTTACGTGGCCCAGCCGCTATCCTGGATTGCCCATTGTTGCCTTGCTCCATCCTGCCCGCCCCCTTCTCAGAGGCCCCACCCCCTTCTCACTCCATTTCTCCCAACTTCATTCACTTGCTCATTTTCATTGAGCTGGGGCAGAGAGTTGTGGCACCAAGGGGGTAAGAGCTGGGGATGAGGGATTTGAGGTGCAGGAGGAGGCTCTGGGCTGGGCCCAATGCGTTTTGCAAGCAGCAGGGGAATCAGGGTTAGGGCAGGGGGTTGGGTAAGGGAGAGGTGTGAGGGCTTTGGCTTGGGGTGGCTTTGGCTTGGGATGAAGGATTTGGTGTGCAGGAGGGAGCACCAGCTAGTGATCAAGGGGTTTGGAGGGCAGAAGGGGTGGAGTGCAGGCTCCAGGCAGCACTTACCTCAAGCAGTTCCCAGAAGCAGCAGTATGTCACCCTGGTGGCTCCTGGTGGAGATGCGGCCAGGTGGTGCTGCCCCCACTCAGCTCCCATTGGCTGCAGTTTCCAGCCAATGGAAGTGCAAAGATGACGTTTGGGACAGGAGGCAGCATGCGGACCCCCCTGGCTGCCCCTGCTCCTAGGAGCTGGAGGGGGGACATGCCACTACTTCCTGGTGCTGCCTAGGAGCCTGCCATAGCCCCGCTGTGCTGCCGACCAGACTTTCACAGAACTGCTGACCAGAGCCGCCAGGGTTTCTTTTTGATGGACATTCGGGTTGAAAACCAGACACGTGGCAATACCTAAATGGGACGTGCCAATAGTCTGTGACTCCTCATTTCCGTGTGCAGTATTACAGATATAACGTGTAACTCAGTGGCTGCACATATCAGCTCCCATCCTGATGTGTAGACATCTCTCTTGCTAAAAGCTTTGGTTTGCTAGTAGTTTGTACTGGCAAGTCTGAAAATCCCTTGGGAGACGGAGGTCCTATTTGGATGGCTTTTTTGGGGAGATAAGGAAAGCCACAGGGAAGTGGTTTGCTTGCATCTTGCTCTGGAATGCTGGCAGTTCTGGAGGTTAGCCTTTGGTGGCACGGCTGTTGTCACAGGCTCTTTAGAGCCAGTGACAAGTGACTAAGATTGGGGCACAATATAGATGAAACGGATAAGAAATTGAAAACCTGCCACAAAAGGTCTCACTGAACAATAAAAAGGAGCTGGCGGGATAAGTGAAATGTTTTAGTCATAAAGGTAATATGTTTATAAGTTTCGAAATGTCATTTTACTTGTTTCTAAAGATAGTTTGGCTTGCTAAGATGTGTATCTAAGGGCCCATTTTTCATGGTACTAAGCAGTTTTGTACACCAAAGGCAATGACCTTTTACTGAATGTCTTCCAAACAATGCTTCAGAATGTGTCCCTAATTTACAACAACGATGCGCTCCTCTAAACTCCTTCTGGTTGAGGATAGTAAAAAATGTGCGTCTGTCAACACCCAGCGAAATAGCTCTCACTTCCAATTTTAAATGAGAATTCTTGGGCCTGATTTTTATTATTATTTCTCCCTCTCAATTACAGAAAACCTTGGCCATTCACAAATATAGGGATCTCTGTGGCCAGGAGAGGAGACCTGCAAATAGCAATTCCTGTACTACATACTAGGGATGTTAGGTATCCTTTATTTTAGTAATCGTGTAGATGCAACAATATTTATCGGTTACGTGGTTATTAAAATGCTTCCCCCGGAGGCGGGTCCAGCAGCCAGTGCACTCTTGGCTTCTGGCCCCACTCCTGGGGAGCCCCCTGCCACCACGTTTTCTTGCCTCTTGATGAGGCAGGTGGAGCTGGTCTGTGAGAGGAGTTGGTTTAAAAATTGGCTCCCCACGCTGCTGCCTTTGATACAGGCAGTGTGGGGTGGCCTGAAATCCCTGCGGACAGAGACTTCTCCAGCCACCCACAGAACAGCCTCTGTCTGTGGAGCGGTGCTGCTGCTGATCCAGAGGCAGCAGCGTGGGGTGGCAGGCAGCTCTCTTGCGTGCTCTTGATTTAAAACGCAGATCGGCGCTTATGATTTAAATGGTTAGCTGGCTAGTGGCTAACATCACTACTTACACACCCACCTTTCTAGCCGAAGTCAGTGGGTGCCACAGGCCATAGACAGTCGATAATGTTGGCACAAGCCCTTCCTACACGACCAACCACTGAATGCTGGGGCCGCTGCCAGGGAGGATTGGGGCTGCGGTGCGACAGCCCAGCTTCACCCGGCCACCAGGGAGGGCCAAGTCAGGGCAGCAGCACTGCACCCCGGCCATCCACATGGCCTGGAAAGATTGGGCTGGGGGGGTGTGGGGCTTAGCTCTAGGGGCGGGCCTCGTGTGAAAGGGACAGGGCTGGGGCTTGCCTTCCGTAGCTGGGCTTTCACCCACCGCCTATGCTACAGGTAGTCAACATCTCTGAAAATGATGGGATAGGTATGTATAAAGTTGGCCTCCCAAAACTTGAGGGCATCCGCGTTAGTGGATAATTCTAAAAATTTTGGCTTGCGGCTATGTGGAACAGTGGGGCATAGAACCCAGAGTTCCAGATGGTTTCCAAATTAATCCATTGAGTTCAGTGGGATTTAAGCAAAATACAGGACTATGTAGCACTTTAAAGACTAACAAGATGGTTTATTAGATGATGAGCTTTCGTGGGCCAGACCCACTTCCTCAGATCAAATAGGAAGTGGGTCTGGCCCACGAAAGCTCATCATCTAATAAACCATCTTGTTAGTCCTTAAAGTACTACATAGTCCTGTATTTTGCTTCAGCTACACCAGACTAACACGGCTACATTTCTATCGCTATTCTACATGCAAGTGGGATTTAAAGATGTGTTCAAGGTTTGTTTGTTTTTTTGTCCTTAGAAACGGATGCATTCATGATCAGAGGTTCTGGTTTTAAGCACTAAACAGAGTGCTTTTGTGCCTGGTAGAGGACAAATACAGTCATATTGTATTTGTGTCACTAAGCCTGTGAGTTTTGACTGTGCAACTAGTGAGAGGTACTAATGATTATTCTTTCTGTTATCAAAATTAAAACACCTGCTACTGCCCTTGAATCTTAGGCTGGGAAGGATTGTGTTCCCGTGATGCAGCTGGGGGACAGCTGCAGGATACAGTGCGATGTTGCATGTTTTCTATAGCACATCCAAGATGTTACTCAGAACATTCCCCTTTATTTGGCACTCATGAGGCCACATCTGGGCCCCCCATTACAGAAAGGATGTGGGCACATTGGAGAACATCAGTGGAGGGCAACCAAAGTCATAAGGGCGCTGGAGCACATGAATTATGAGGAGAGGCTGAGGGATTTGGGTTTATTCAGTCTGCAGAAGAGGAGAGAGAAGGGGGATTTGATAGCAACCTTTAACTATCTGAAGAGGAGTTCCAAAGAGGATGGAGAGTGGCTGTTCTCAGTAGTGATAGATGACAGAACGAGGCACTATGGTCGTGGGGGAGGTCTAGGTTGACTATTAGGAAAAACTGTTTCACTAGGAGGGTGCTGAAGTACTGGGATGGGTTCCCTAGGGAGGAGGTGAAACCTCCATCTCTAGAGGTTTTTAAGTCCTGGCTTGAAAAAGTCCTGGCTGGAATGATTTAGTTGGGATGGGTCCTGCTTTGGGCAGGGGGTTGGATTCAGTGACCTCCTGAGGTCTCTTCCAACCTTATGATTTCATGAGTTTAGGCCAGAAAACTTAGATTTGTGTCCAGCTTTCAGACTCCCCCGCCCTCCAAGTGGTGGTCTGATCAATATACAGATAAGAACTATTTGCAAAATTTAGATTCCCTGTTTTGGGTTTTTTATTACAACCTCTTCCTACCACATCTTGTCCAAATGTGTAGAGATGGCTTTAGAAGCACTGTTTGGGGTCCATCTCTATTCCAGTTAAGCAAGCCTCGATCAAAAACGAGAGGGAAAAGGGGCCACCATCTCGGGTGGTGTAACTGTTTAGCGTGGTCGATGACAGTGAGTTTAAATCAGCGACGGCCCTGGCCCTGTGACTAGCCTGCTTGCCAAATAGTGGTGCTGAATGTGCATGCCCTCCATCTGGGGCCATCTTGGGTGGAAAAATAAGAATGGAATTGGTATGAAGGTTTAAATTCGTAAAACACAACTGAGAGGTCGGTCCATGGATGCCTGTGAGGTGCTGTGGGCCTAGGAAGAAGAATGATTCCTACTCTTGTTGGAGGGGTGCAGAATTGCTCAGAGTCTGGGGAAGGAATCGCCTTGAACCTTGCATTCATTTCTGGAACAGATCAGTGTTTCCTGTTAATTGCTTGTGTTCAGGTCATGCCTAGCATGAGCTAGGACCCTACTGTACAGCGTCCAAAACAAGCATAACCAAAAAATTGTTCTTGTCCTAGAATTTAGTGACCATAGTCGTGGGTAGTGGGTGTAAGAGGCAAGGGAAGGCAATGCCTTGCCTGGGTCTTAGTGCTCATCCGTTCCTATCTTCCTATCTCTATTCCTGAAGGCTCTCACTGCAGGCAATCTATTGCAAACTGGAAACACTTCCCTGGAGTGGATCTGTTAGTTTAAAAGAGAAAAGCCTTCCAGCTTGCCCAATCTAGTAGCATAACGTTGAACCTGTGAAAGTAGCATGGGAGCCATTTAGCAGGCATATGCTAATCCTGAATGTACTGATAAAAAGTCGTGTGGCACCTGACTGAAAACTGTTGAGCGTTACTATGTTTATAGGACCAGAGTTTATTATTTGCTTTAAATATTTCATTAGTTTCTTGCTGAAGACTATAAAATCACATCTCTCAAAAAATTCCTTGCATAGCTATTTAAATGTACCATCTGAGTGTTCAGCTTTAGCCTTACCTGTTTGGAATTTCAGACATAAAGATTTTTAATAAATTGTTCAAAAGACCATCCTTACCTAAAATACATGTTTAAATTTTAATTACTATAGTACAGAAAATTGCTTCCAAAGTCTTCCTGTGCTTTTTATCCATTCCTACTCTCCTTTCTGTCCCCTGTTGACGAGACCCCTTAAAGCAGGGCTACTCGACGTGCGGCCCGTGACCTGTTTCTTTGCGACCCGTGGTACGGTTTGGGTTTACACAGGGCTTAACAGGCGGCCTGCGGGTAGGATCCTTTGAACATGGCCTCCACTGGGAACATGCTCCACAATGATGAGTCCAATATAATGATATGCGTTTTAGTAGTTAAATTCTTGGACTGTCATTGCTCATTAAAAGTGCTGTCACATGGGTGGATAAATAGGGTAAATATTGCATTTTATTAATATGAGCAGAACTATCTTAAATGGGGACTGTGTGTTGTATAGATTTGCCTTTATCTTTGCATTCATGCCCGTCAGTGTGAAATAATCTATTTGCATATATATTTGCATGTATATGCAACCACACTTAAGTTGTGGCCCTCAGCATGTGCTATGAGTATCGTGGTCCCTGCGACTTCCAAAGTTGAGTAGCCCTGTCTTAAAGGGACAGCATTCCTTTTCTTTTTTTATAGCTGGACAAATGTGTTTCCCTCCTTACTATTTGATGAACTAGTTTTAAGAGAACCCTCCACCAAAATCAGTACCTTTTACTAAGATATAAAATCCTTTGTTATGCCTAAAATCTTTGGAAACATATTTTTAACATAAACATATGGTGAAATTTCATAAACATGTCTTTTTATGAAGATCACACAAAATAAATTAGTGTTCCCTTTTTCTAAAAGCAATACACTTTGTTATGAATACACTAAACCACTCTGGTTAATTTAAAATAATGTCTTTGTTTCAGTGAGTTTAAGCATGTAAAGATCTGGAATGATTACTTCATGAAGGCTTAAGAGTATATTTAAAATATAAAATTAGTTTAGAAACACTGATGAAGAAAATGTAAAACAGAGAAGGGCTGCATCATGTATTCCATAATATTTAATGTTTATTCAGCAGGACAACTGACTTGCCCTTACTACAACATTTTTGCAAATATATCTTTTACAAACTTCAGGATATATAGAAAAACCTGTAACTGACATTTTTATTTCCATATTTAGTGCTTTTAATTAGGTACCTTCTGCATGTCCAGTTTTCACAATCTGGCATGTAGTGGAAAACATGCTCAATTTTCTTTAGAAAGAAATTTTAGAAGAGTGTTTTTTTTTCCCAAATGTCAATTGCTACACTTGGGTTCAGGGATTTGACTGGCATATCTGAGCACACAGTAGAGGGAGACAGTGGGGAGGTGGTGAGGCGTGGCTGAAGCAGGGGTGGAGTATGAGTGAGGCCATTAGGTGGGGAGCTTGTTCCCCTTAGCAATAGCTTTAACCCTGCCCACAAGCATAGTGCCATTACTAACTCTTTAGTTTGGGATTGTGGTTTTTGTCCTTTGCCTTGTTCAGCAGTGAGCCAAATGGTCTATCTATTTGTTAGGTCATTTGTAATGACCGGATTCTGAACTATTGTTGCTGAACTATTATCTGTGGTTTGTAACCTATCCTTTAAATCAGCTTCCGTACCTAATGACTGGAAGGTAGCCAACGTGACACCAATATTTAAAAAGGGCTCTAGAGGCGATCCTGGCAATTACAGAGCGGTAAGTCTAACTTCAGTACCTGGCAAATTAGTTGAAACAATAGTAAAGAATAAAATTGTGATGCTTGTAGAAGAACATAATTTGTTGGACAAAAATCAACATGGTTTCTGAAAAGGGAAATCATGTCTTACTAATCTATTAGAGTTCTTTGAAGGGGTTAACAAACATGCGGACAAGGGGGATCCAGTAGATATAGTATACTTAGATTTTCAGAAAGCCTTTGACAAGGTCCCTCACCAAAGGCTCTTGTGTAAATTACATTGCCATGGGATAAGAGGGAAGGTCCTTTCTTGGACTGAGAACTGGTTAAAAGACAGGAAACAAAGGGTAGGAATAAATGGTAAATTTTCAGAATGGAGAGGGGTAACTAGTTGTGTCCCCCAAGGGTCTGTCCTGGGACCAATCCTTTTCAACTTATTCATAAATGATCTGGAGAAAGGGGTAAGCAGTGAGGTGGTAAAATTTGCAGATGATACCAAACTGTTCAGGATAGTCAAGACAGAAAAAGACTGTGAGGGACTCCAAAAAGATCTCACCAAACTGAGTGACTGGGTAACAAAATGGCAAATGAAATTTAATGTGGATAAGTGTAAAGTAATGCACATCGGGAAAAATAACCCCAACTATACGTACAGTATGATGGGGGCTAGTTTGGCTAGGACAAATCAGGAAAGAGATCTTGGAGTTATCGTGGATAGTTCTCTGAAAACTTCCACACAGTGTGCAGCGGCGGTCAAAAAGGCAAATAGGATGCTAGGAATTATGAAGAAAGGGATAGAAAATAAGACCCAGAATATCTTACTGCCCCTGTATAAAACTATGGTACACCCACATCTTGAATACTGTGTACAGATATGGTCTCCTCACCTCAAAAAAGATATTTTGGCCTTGAAAAGGGCTCAGAAAAGGGCAACTAAAATGATTAGGGGTTTGGAACGGGTCCCATATGAAGAGAGGTTAAAACGACTGGGTCTTTTCAGTTTAGAAAAGAGGAGACTGAGGGGTGATTTGATAGAGGTATATAAAATCATGAGTGGTGTGGAGAGGGCAGATAAAGAAAAGTTATTTATTAGTTCCCATAATAGAAGAACTAGAGGACACCAAATGAAATTAATGAGTAACAGGCTGAGAACTAATAAATGAAAGTTCTTCTTCACACAGTGTGTAGTCAACCTGTGGAACTCCTTGCCAGAGGAGACTGTGAAGGCTAGGACTATAACAGTTTAAAGAGAAGCTAGATAATTTCATAGAGGTTAAGTCCATAAAAGGCTATTTGCCAGGGGATAGAAGTGGTGTCCTTGGCCTCTGTTTATCAGAGACTGGAGAAGGATGGCAGGAGACAAATCGCTGATCATTGTCTTCGGTCCACCGTGTCTGGGGCACCTGGTGCTGGCCACTGTCGGCAGACAGGCTACTGGGCTAAATGGACATTTGGTCTGACCCAGTACAGCCCATTCTTATGTTCTTATCAGTCCAGTTCCTGATGCCAGAGCATCAAATTAATATATCTCTGACTACCTAGTGTTGATTATGGCTTTGTATAGCTGAGAAGCGTTGATGGTGTTTAAAGAGTTTGTGCCCTTTAACAACGCCCACAGTATTTTTTCATATAAGATCCATAGCTGAACCAATTTTGGCAATTACAACCATGTCCGCATTCCCAACCCCCCCCCCCTCCCCAAGTGATGGAGATAGGAAAATGAAATAACCAATAGCTGCGGTATAATCCACTGGATATAAGTTTATTCTGCAGCATCAAATATATATGGTTCTCAGATACAGAATGTAGATAATTTGCTCTCCTGCCAGTCAGTTAACTTCTTCGGTTTGCTGGGTAGACTGCATTGTGCCTTTTTACGAGCACAATTTTGCTTTCAAAAATTTAGAGCAGCTTAACTCTTGACTAAATTAAGTGCCCTATGGAACCCGGGCACAGCTGGGATCCTGGGTTCCGGGGAAGTGCCGCGCGGAACCCTGGGTCAGCTGGGTACTCCCCAGCTCACTCTGTGCTCTTAGTGGCATGCAGTGTAGCATGGAGCCCGGGGTCAGCGGGGGAATGCGAGTCCCCCGCTGATCCCAGGCTCCATGGCTTTGAAATGCACAACAGCCCCGAGCTGGGGACTCCTGTGCATTTCAAAGCAGGCACTCATGTGCAGCCAGGAGTCAGTGGGACTTCCCTCTGGCCCAGGGCTGTACAGGGAGTTCTGCATTCCTCCTTTGAAATGTACAAGAGCCCCAGTAGGGGTTCTTGTACATTTCAAAGGAGGAATGCAAAAGTGCCTATTGACTAGTTGATGGAATGCAGAAGTGGAAAATTCATTGACTAGTCAATTAACCACATTTTAACATCCTTAATTCAGAGAGCCTCATGCAGCTGTTTGTGTTGCTGAGTTGTCCCATTGAAAGGATTATTGCTTTATAGTCATTGTATGCTTGATTTTTTTTCAAAGGTACTTAGTATGTACAGGTCTTAATGCCTTCATGTGTTTCTCTGGGCTTTGAATGCCACATGGAAATAAGGCTTCATATTTGAACAGCAGTTAGGGCCAAATGTTTGAACTTTGAAGCCAGACTCCCCCCCCCCCCCCCAAAAAAAAAAAAAAAAGTGTTCAAACCTGCTACTGGGGCTAGACTTGAAGAAAAAAATTGGCTCCACTTGGTCATCTCAGTAAGGGTAAGTAGTGCCCATTGCAATATTCAAAACAAGGTTTTCAGAATATCTTAGCAGTAGGGCTAGGAGAGAGGGACCTGCTCTGTGCCCTGGAGGGGGAGGGGCTTCTGGAAGGGTGGGGCTAAAGCTAGGCAGCCCTCGTGGCCACCTGGAGAGCACTGCTCCTTCTCCAGGCAGACCTGAAACCTGCTCAGAATGTGCCCCGTGGTGCTCTGGCAGCAATTTAAAGAGCTCGGAGATCTGCCTGCAGTGGCCGGGAGCTCTGGGCGCTTTAGTATTGCTGGACCCCAGGGTAGTTGCCTAGTACCCAATGTCCCACTACTTTTAGTGTCTAAATGAGAGGTACCTGTACTTGAAAATCTGGCTTGTGTTGCAGATGTTTCTAGTGTTTCTGAAAATTCTGGTGATGGTAGAGAAACTCTTCTTCCTACCACTGACCTGTTTTTATACCTTCGATAGCACTTTCAAAAAAAAAAAAAGTGTGTTGGGGGGAGTCAGTTGAGTAAATTAAAGAAGTGTAAAGGGAGAGAGGCAATGGGTAAAATCAAGTGTGCTTCCTATTACATGCCATAACCTGTTTTTAATACATAGGCACTCGGCCTTATGGGACCCAGAAATAATAGAAACATCTGTGCAAGCCACATGGCATGCTTCTGTGATAGCCTCGGTTGTGAGGAACTCCATTCTAATAGCAACTCAGAGCTAGACGGATTATTCTTGAGTCTGCATCAAAAAGTTGAGGTAGATCTCTAGCTGATTTCTTGGGGTTGCTGATGCCAAATCTGACGGCCAGTTATAAAGTTTTCTCTGTAAACAGTCCAGTTAAAAGTTGAAAAGCTGTTTTGAGCAACTGTTGCCTAGATCAGCAACTTGTAAATAGAAAGCTGGTTAGAATATTAGTCCATTCATAGCTTATGTCTGTGTTTTAAAGAATCTAATGATTTAGCAGAAAAGCAAAGCACTGCTGTCCAACTGTAGTGGAATGTATCGCGGTGTTCGCATCCTACACATTGTTGTAATACTTTGTGTACAAGGTATGCAAAGTACTTGGTGTAGAGTATTGTTTGAAAACTCATAATTTCTTGGGCAGGACTGTTCTGGGTAAAATGTGCGGCAACATTTTATGTGAAGTAATCAGATTCTCCTGTCTGGTGTTATTAATACATGTTCCAAACTTCATAGCCCTGCTTGGGCAGAAGTCAGCAAACAGGTCTATCCTGAAATAATTTTGCCTTAATTTGCATTCAGCCACTAAACAGAATCACCAAGCAGGAAGGCAAAACAAAGGGAGCTCCAAAAAGGTGAGAGAGAATCAGCAGGGAACATTCTTCCTCACACACTGCTGCTTTTAATTCGGAAATGTTTTTCAAGGGGGAGACTAGAACTATTAAAAGGAGGGACAAACAATCCAAGGGTCTGTCACTTTATCTCCCTCTACACTACATTTTCTGCACCTGAAAAGACAAAGGAAATACTCGTTAGCCTTTGGGGAGACGGTATGTCTGACCTGAAGAGTTTGGTCAGTAATCTTGCTGGAAGCATGTGGTGAGAAATTTTGCTTAAATCTAGTACAGTTTGTAAAGTTAGGATTTAGGAAATGTCTTATTTTTCTTGTAACCACTTCTGACTTTCATGTCTCATTACTTGCACCTACTTAAAATCTCTTTGTAGTTAAACCACACTGAATTGGATAATAAACTTATTTTATTGTTTTAAGTGAAGGTGTCTGGGTAACTCTGTTCAGAATAACTAGCCGGTGTTTATTATTCCCTTAAAGGAATAATGGACTTGATGTATTTGAACTGCCTAAGACTTGGTTGGGCAGCACAAAACAGTACCTTCCCGGGGAAGTCCGAGAGCAGGGAGTGTGTTGGGGCAGTATAATCCAGAATGGTGAGACCCAGTGTGAAGTTACACAAACTGCATGCTGGTGACTGGTTGTGGAAAAGTCCAGGGTGAGGGCTACCACAGCAAGGCATTTCAAGACACCTTACAGGGCAGGAATGACAACGGCCTTCCCACAATGGTCTGGTTTAGTACCCTGGCATATCATACTAGTGTCAGGTATTAACAGGCTTCGGTGCAGAATTACTGAGGTTCTAGTTCAATTTACTCATTTATTAACTTGTTTCAGCCAAATAAGTTGTTGAGAGACAAACCCCTTTAAACATGCAAATCATATTCTCTTTGTTTGGCTGCTGGGTGATGTTTGGTAAACAACCTGATTATTAGGCTTTGGCCTTGGGGAGCTTGCAGCTGCTCCATCCAGGTTCCCTCTAGACACTTGTGCAAAGTGGGGATTGCTGAAGGGGGAAGATAAACAAGAAAATGGTGTCAATTTTATCTCTGCTTGTAACTTGTTTGAATGCAGCAGTTATTTGTAAGATCCCAGCTGTGGACTATGCTTTTTGCAGAGAGACTGTTGTTTTAAGTAAGTTAACATCCAGCTTGCTAACTTGTGAATTTATCAGGAATGCATATATTTTAATATGTAAATAGGAAAGGGCGATGGTTTAATCCTTTTTTCTAATGATACCCAGGGTGGTAATGACTTTTTCTAAATCCCTGTGAAAACAGATTGTATATGGCACAATTAAGGTTTCAACACTTCCAATATATTCTTTGAAATATTTTAATGTTTTATTTCACTTTCTGCTTAATATTGAGAATGATGGGGTACATTCACAGCTTAATGGGTGAAAAAGCTGATTTATTGTAATGTAAGTGCTTTTTTAAAAAATTGTGAAACATATACACTGTATCCCTCCAAATAAATAAAACTGTAAAGAATGATGTGCAGATTTTTGTGTGTGTGGCCATGTGTGCACATAGCGTGTGGCCGAGAGAAAAATCATTGGATGAAATAGCCAAATGTGGTTTCGCTGCAGTTGGTGCCCTTTAAAGGGTAATGGAGCATTGGAAGGATTCAGGGTTCACCTTTAATCAGGATATAGAAACTTAACATCAAATATAGTTTCAGGCTCATCTCTCCCCTCCTTGGTCAAAAGCCAACGATAGTGAAAATCTGGCTGGATTGGGGACAGTGCTTCCTGTAAGCTGGAGCACTTGGGCAGCCACCCAGAAGAGATTCAAATGCTGCCCAGCTGATTAGCAGAGTGTCCACAGCTGGCAGCATGGGATTCTATTAGTGGTGCACATCCGCACATGCCTCAGTGCACCTAAATTTTATTCTGCACACAGATGGAAAAATTAGAGGGAACATGAGTTGGAGAGGTATACTCTCCTGTACCCCAGCAGCTGCCTCTGCACCATAATGAGAAGAGGCTTTCTCTCAAGAGGAATATCCTGAAGAGCAGGTGATCTGACTGACGGCTTTGCCACATACTCCAAACAGGAGGCAAGCATATAACAGGGGTGATATATTTTGGTTACCCTATTGTGCTAGCCATAGTTGCCACGGTTGCCTGTGTTTCCAACAAGCACTATCCCAGGCTTGTGGTGCAGCTGGGGTGTTTGGTAACCTCCCTGCTTTTATCAGCCTTTCCCTCCTTCTTATCCTTTCTTTAAAGCCCCGTTGTGATGTGCACAGAATGGTGACTTCTGTGAGCAGCTGGGCAGATAGCTTGTTGCCACTTACTGTGGTGGAACCTCTGTGAATGGGTACACACATTCAAAAACGTTCCATACGAAATCCTGGCTTCAGTGAAATCCGTGGCAGAAAGCCCCATTGACTATCGTTTGCATCCTCTCCCAACCTATCACATCTCATCCTTTTCAGAAGGTGAGCTGTTGGAGGCAGAGATTCTTGTGCTACAGGTAGGTTTTCCAAATATCGGCTCCATATGTTTGTGCAGTACAAGGCCTCTTGGAGTTATCACAATGAAAACAATGAGCCTGATTGCGCTCAGTTGTCTGGCCTAATGTGGAGCTTAATGCATGTTGGGGAGACCTTCTGAAAGGGCTTGCATTGGCTTCAAAAGCCCCTGAAAGAGTTCAGTGTCATTTGGGGCTTAAATAGTCAAATGTTCATAATCTTTAAAAGTAAATTCCAAGCTTCTGAGATTTTTTTTTTAATGTAGAGGAATGAGTTCATTTGACCAGTCTCTTTTCTCAAGAACAGCCATATTGGGTCAGACCCCAGCTCCATCTAGCTCAGCATCCTGTCTTCCGACTGTGGTTAATGCCAGATGCTCCAGAGGGTATGAACAGAACAATCATCAGGTGATCCACCCATTGTCTTCCATTCCCAGCTTCTGGAAGGCTAGGGACACCAGAATCCGTATCTCTAATTGGGCTGAAATGGTCTGGTGGTTAGGGCAGAAATCTAGAACTTAGGAAACAGGAGTTCAGGTCCCTAATTCTGCCCTCCACCTAGAGTTTTTGTGGTATCGGGCAGGTTATTTAGCCCCTCTGTGCCTTTGTTCCCATCTGTATAATGGGGATAGTAGCACTTTTCTGCCTCAGAGAGGTATAAATAAAATAGACCGAAGGTTGAGGTGCTCAGCTGTTACTTAACAGTTGCCATCTTAAGTACCTGAGACAGATCCTGTACAATTCAGCTCATGTAGGTTCTTGTTCAACATAGGGGTGTAATAATGTAACTAATGACCAAACGCTTATTGGTTAACGCTGGAGACTACATGCATTTCCCCCTCCTCACGCCAGTCAATTTTTTAGCAGGATGACCAGTAGCCCAGCTCAGGTCTTGGACCGGTTGCAAGCCAGGACTACCCCCTTCTGCGGCTCTTCATTTAAGTGTATTAGGAGCCGGGTGGCCAGGCAGCCTGGCTTAGTCCTGTCTCACACTGGGTCCGGGAGCTCAAACCCCCGCTTAGACAGGGGCTGCTGCCATCCCGCACTGCTGCCTCTTTATCAGAAGCAGCAGCTCAGGGTGACAGGAAGCCAGTCTGCAAGGGGAGATCGTTTTTAAACTGGCTCCCCTTGCGGACCCAGCTCCTGCTTAGCACCCCAGGCTGCTGCCTCCGCGGACTATAGAATAGTTGACTAACTGATAAGAATTAATGAGGTCATTCAACTATTCAGTTAACGATAGATAAGATCCCTAGTTCAACTACAGACCTGTCAATGGATCCAGTGGGCTCAGTAATAAACCTAGTTATCTTACGCACTTCTAAAAGGAAATCTTGAAAGCATATATAAAAATACAGCTTGATCTAAGATTAAGGTCACTTTTTGGCTTACAGGAATTGCAGCCTATTTCTGAGTCTCTGAAACTGAGTTCCTATTTAATGTATGTGGTAGAGAACAACATTTTGGGTCTACTTGTGTGTTCCCAGAGCAGTCTAGTAGCAAGAGTCTTTCTAGACAATGTGACACATTTTCTGCTTCCATGCATTTTATATGGGAAACGGAAGCTCTAATACTTTTTGCAGCAGGGAAAGGAGAAATCCCTTTGGTTAGAGAAGTACCTTCATCCCCTGACATTCCATTCAGGTTTTCCGATTAAAAACTCCCAAGTGTGCCTCAGGAACACTTGGTTTGCCATGTAGTTGTAGTCTTGTTAGTCCCAAGATATTAGAGAGACAAAGAGGTGGAGGTGGTGATCTTCATCACACCAACTCCTAGCCATGAAAGAGACAAGCTTTCAAGCTTATCCAGAGCTCTTCAAGTCAAAGAGGGCAAAAATCGGACAGCCTGCCAAAATAAACGGGAATATTTGAGCGCTGGGGTCGTGTGGCTGCCCATGCAACATCAGATACTGTCCAAGGAATATCTGGGAGCTACCACATCAGTTCTAGTGCTGGGGTGAGAGATTGAAGTAGATGATTATAGCCATATCAGGTGGGCTTCTCTCTTAGAGGCGCTACATGCACCACACAAGGCAGAATTCTCTCTCTCTTCGCCCTCCTACCCCCAGTACATTCAATCCTCTGGTTGGCAGCCAGTCTGCTCTGTTTGATGTCACACACCGGTTGGGCCATAAAGCTGACACTTTGACTTACCCAGGCCCTGACTTGGGGTAGGGATATGAATGGGTAACCAGTAAATCAGTTGCCTGGTACACCTCACCCATTTAACTGGTTCCCTGGGAGCATCCCCATGAGGATCAGGAACTGCCTGCCCCACACGTGGGGAAGCAGGGGGAAGGAGCTGGCCCCCTACGCTTCGGGCTGCTGCTCCCTGCAGGGGATCCCACTTAATCGGTTAACTAGTTAAACCTAAGGTTTGGCTGGTTAATTGATGAACCATGATTTTATATCCCTCACTTGAGGGGGTGGGGCAAGTCCTAGATTCATGCATTATAAGGCCAGAAGGGATTATTGTGGTCATCTGGTCTGACCTGTGGTCATCTGGTCTGACCTAAAACAGAGGCCATAGAATGTCCCCAAAATAATTCTTAGAGCAGGTGATTATTTTAAGAACATCTTTGAAGTGCTAGTGATGGAGAATTCACCACGAGTGGCGGTACATTAGTTCCAGTGATTAATTACATTCCTGGTTAACAATTTACACCTTATTTCCATGCAGTAGATAGGCAGGTGCTTACATCCCATTGAAATCGGTGGGATTTTGCCATTTGATTAAGTGCTATCCTGAATAGGAAACCCTGATAATGCTCCTCCTTGGACCCATACTTCATGACAGTAGGATTTTAATCCGCCTGGATGAGATGCTTTGTCAAGAAAGAAAATATGAAGTGGTTTCAAAGTAACTTTATTAGTAAAATGATTGTTTAATGCAGTGATGGGAAACCGAGGCTAGCGAGTGGGGCCACATAAGTGGCCCTCCTTCATCTCAGTGGATCACAACATTGTTGCAACCAAGATGGTCTCCTGGGATAGGGTAGTTTTGCTGACTCTGCTCGTATATCTAGAATTTGTGTGTGTGTGGGGGTGCCAATTGAACTGTAGCAGCACTTTGATTGGGTGCAGAGGTTGTGCGTGGTTCGCTCTGTCAATGTTGTGTGGAATTAGCATGCACTTCACTCCTCGTGCTCTTGCTTTTAAGTGTGTGTCACGTTAGTAATTGTGGTAGGAAAAAATCCACGTGGATGGAAACCAGCAGAATATGGCAACCTTGCCCACAAGCAACAGTAAACAAAATGTCTCATGGGCTGCACATACATGTACGTAGGGCCTTTAGGCTGCAGATTGCCCACCCCCGTTTTAACAAGTAAACACCATCCTTGGAGCCAAGTCTAAACACAATTATGTTACTACGAGCAGGAGGAAAACTTAATTTGCATATTCCTAACTACTGAAGTATCCTGTGGGCAAGTCTTACTGCCCACCACCATCACTGTCAAGCACTTTTTTACATCTTTGTCCTCAGAAGAAAGATTATTTCTACAGAGAAATTGTCTTTTGTTAAGGCTCTGTACGGATTAAATGAGCAAAGGGAGAATAAACATCTTACAAACTCAATGACCTCTGTTTCATTTTGATAGTGCAGAAGTAGGTTAAAGTCCTGAAGCAGCACTGTGTTCTAGCAGCATATCTACTAGTGTGTTGACTAATTTTGGTATTGAAAATGAACATAAATTTATAAATCAGCAGAGAAATTACATACTTGAAGTAATAGCACATTTTAAAATACTGCTTTCCTGCTTTAAGTTTCAATTTTATACATAGTGAAAAAAGATCTTTATGAGACACAATAACATTTGATTTATTGCAAGAATATTTCAATATGGGAATTTCCCCACCTCCAGGATTTATACTTTCCTCTTTGTTTTCGAGTTCAGGGAAGTGGTGGGCTTGGGCTTAATTCTAGCTAAATGAATTTTTAAAACATGTTTTTGTCTTTCAGTCAGTCTCCTGAGAACCTTTTTCTGAGTGATTCCAACTTCCGAACAAGTTTGCCATGGTAGGGGGTTTCGATCCCTTGCCAGGTTTGCCCTGAACTATGAGTGAATACGTGTAAAACTGGTGAGTCAACAAACCCAAGTCTAGTATTTCCTCCCTCCCACCCCCTTTGCTGCTTTGGTATGTTTTTTGTTTGTGTGTGTGTGCTTAAAAGATGTCACTATATTTCTGGTGTATAATATTATATAATAATATGATTTAATAATAGAAACCCCCCAACCTTACATGAAAATGCAAGATATTGTTGCAGATCTTTGATGATGGGTTTCGAGTATCATGATACAAACAGGTATTGTGAAAAACTGAAGCCATGTTGATAAGCAGTGTCTAAGCATGGCTTTGCTGGCACTGAACATCACAATTAAAAATGGATATGTGGAGTCTTTTTGCGATGGCATCGTTATTGCTTGTCTCCCAAAGGAGACACAACCAGAGAACAAGTAGCTATGATTATCTTGCCTGGCTTATATCCCAGTGACAAAATGGTGGCTCTGGTACTCCGAAAAAGTGTCTCATCACATACTTCTGCCTTTTTAGAGGGACAGCACATAGCACAAAGTTTTCCATTGGTCTAGATATCTAGCTTGGCTTCTCCATTGATCTGTATGATGCAGCCTAGACAACTGGGAGATGGAGCTGTGCCTGTTTCTCTGTTAATTTAAAGTTGTCATTTACCTCTGCAGCTGTGGATTAATCCAGTTAGGCCCCTTTTGTGACGGGGCGCTCCGTTCCATTTTGTGCATTGGCGGGCAGTTGGCGCTCTGAAATTCCTTCCCGCGGCTCTGTCAGCCTGGAAAAGATGGTTCCAAAGTCATTGACAAATGGAGATCATTCATGACAGGTCGCTCTTCTCTTTACTCCCGTCCCCTGTCCTGCTTTCTACTTAAGAACCAGGGTAGATGAACAGGGGTTGGGAAAAAAGCATCATTTTATGTGCAAGAAAATTAGAGGATATGAATAAAGAGGCTTTTAAAAGTAGGAAATATGAGTAATTAAATTGCATTGGAGAAGGGAATGTAAATTGTTTCTTGAAAATAAATTTGGGTTTCTGGCACATATTTAATAATATCCCTCGGTGTATTAGGAAACCCATTTCCATTCAAAGATTATAAAAACACAGAAATTCACACATCAGTGAATTGTGATTTTTTTTTAAAGGTTCTGTGCTCTTTTTTTCTTTCAGAGGTAGCATAATTACCATGTCATTTAGCAAAGATTATAATAACTGCTCAATTTTTACCGACTGGTGTAGTAAACAGTTGAATAAACCCATATGGCATCTCAAAGTGTGTGTGTGTAAAAGAGAGAGGAGAGAGATTTCTACTAGTTTCTTCATATATGAATGATCAAACTTACTAGCATGACGAAGATCCTAAAATGGGGAGCAATTTCAGATTTCTCTGGTGATGTCAAGCTGGGCAAGAAAATCATCAGTACTCCATAGCAAACTGGTCTATTGGCTTTAGTGATGGTGCTAGCTAATTAATTTTGTTTCCAGGAAAGCAACATAGGAAACCTTTATAGGTATGCAGAAGGTATTTTTCTCTTAGTAAAGATCTCCTTCTCTAATACTTAAATTTCCTAAAATAACCATAAACACAGAATTTGTGGCGTCTGAATCCAGCTGTGCAAGACTTTAATAAAGGTCTAGGTCTCTCTGAGCATGGCATAAGCTAAGTGCAACAGCATATGTTATTATGATAACCCTGTGACATTCCCTGTAATGGAACTCTGTCTGTTCTTCGCAATAACATCCAGAAGAATGGAGAGACTTTAAAATGTACTCATGAGTGCATAGGTTGAATTATGAAACTAAAAACCTGTTGTTGACTAGTATCTTGAGTAGAGAAATGTTCTAAAGACAGATTCTGTCCATAGCTTCAGACAGAATTTGATAGTTCAGGGTGATTACAGTGCTTCCTTTCAAACACTGGACTGATCAAGAAGAAGAGACATGCCCATATTTCTTGGAAATCTGGCTGATTTTAGTCCTCCATTAAAATACCGTGTTACACATTAGCCTTTAGATCTCTGAACACAATTTAGCTCCTGAAACACTTAAAACACCTGCAAAATAATAACGTAAAACAAGTGAGACATTTCTGAGCAGCCGCTGGAAAGGAACCATTTGCCAGAAATGGTGCTGACACACTTATTTTAACCCCTTCTAGCTTCTGGTTGCATCCTTATATCAATGTGTTATTAACACCTTGCCCAAAATTCTCCATAAAGGAATGTAGGGCTGGTGTAAGGATGACTTGCTTTTCCCGTCTTCCTGTTCATCACCCAAGGTGCAGTCCTTTCTCCTCTTGCAGTAAGATCCACCTTTTAAAAATATCATTGCTGCTTTCCCCAGTTGAACCTTCAAGGGGATGTCAGGAATTCATTCACTGCCTGTAGGTTTTAAAACTTTCCAGCTTATTGAGTAACAAAATTGTTTCCTGCTAATTGTATTGACTGAATATTTAAAGCCTTTGGAAGTAAAGAGTTTTTTATTTAAAGCATAGCATCCACATATATACTATTTTATGGAAGGCAAAGGTCATCTGGGGCAAGCAGCCAAAACAGTCAATTGTCTCATTGCAATACATAAGAAAATAAGATTGAAAGGTGTGGTAAAAAGGTTTAAACAAGTTGCTCATTATTATAATGGGTCTGTCTTAACTTGTTCTTAATTATCTGTAGAGATTTCTGTTATTTATAATTCTCCTGTGATGGCAGGGAAGCAAAGGACCATAGCTTGCTCTCTCGTCAGATTCATACTAGTATAAATCAGGAATAAATGTACCTAAGTCAGTGGAGTTATACTAGAAGATACCCATGGAACTGATCTTGGCCAGAAGTTGAACCTGATTCTCTTGCATCTGAGTATGGGGGACAACCAGTCTGCTATTGGGCTAGGTCTTAGCATGTTAGTCCGAGAAGAATCTGCTGTTATGTTTTCCTTACTACTGTATCAGTGGCTCAAGAAACACTTTTGTTTCGCTCAAACTTTCTATCCATGAAACTTTTCTGCTGCGGGAAGGGAAGTAATTTTAACAATTTAATATACTACATAATATGTTTTATAAGCTGGCGCGAATGATCCTAAGTATTTTGGTCTTTTTCATAACACAATGAACCTAATATTGGTAAAAAAAAATACACATCTTGGCTGCCACCATAAAGAGAAGCTAGATTTAATAAACAGTTATGAATGTTGGCAGCTGCCTATCAGATTGTATAACATTGGCTATAGCACATGAAGACAGTGTCAACTTACATTTTATCTCCGACGTATTTTCAAAGCATTTATTTTTCTTTCTCTTGAGTCCTTAACCTAATTTAAGTTATATAATTGGCTGAATATTTTTCCACAGAGCTAATTGGCTAGTTGCCAGCGTGGAAACCATTGTCTGACTTGATGATGATCAGAAATTAACATGACATTTGCGTGGTGGTAATGGAATATATTAGTAATGTAATTCATGACTGTAAGAAAGAGACCATCGTCCCCCACCTATGATCAGCAGGAGGGGCTCGCAGGATGATGAAATGCTCCCAGCAGGCACCTCACAGCAGTGACTAGCCAATCTCTATGTCAAATTTAGTTTTAAATTCTTCAGACAAAGCTGTAATGCTTACCAATTAATTACTACAAATGTCAATTAAAAATCTACCAAATAATATGGTAACATTAAATTTCAATTAAAAAAATTACATTTAACAAAGAGGATATAACATTATTTTAATGAATTCTGCTGAAGGTGACAGTTTATCTAGATCTATTTATACCGTGTAGGTGGATCTAAATTCATTGGATAATGTTAACCATGTTACTTCATTTACAGATTAGTTGTGAAAATTATTTCCACTGTGGCTATGTCCTGGAGGAGATGTGGTGTCAAGGGGCATTTCTCATCCTGAAAAGAAAGGGGAATTTCAAGCTTTAAGTACAGAAATGTTTTAACACTTAAAATGAAAGATCTATCATAGAACCTTCTTACTAGCTGAATTCATGGTATATCTCAGAGTTTAATATTAAAACCGAATATAGATTTTTTTTTAAATAGTGGAGTAAAATGAGACCTGCGTTTGTTGTGAATGTATTTGTTTTCTTACAACAGTTTCCCAATTAAATCTGCTTTGATGTAGATGTTTTCTATTCTTTGTGCATACAAATAATTATGTTAGCAGGCTTCTTATCTACATGTGAAGGTAGTAGACTGTATTGAGCAGGGTTTCACTAGTATGGCCCCTAGCAAAAACTCCAGTTCAACAAGTTGCTGAAGCAATCACATGACTAATTCCATAAATCAGTGAGATTACACATGTTTAAAAGTAACTAAATATATGCCAAAGTACCTTGCTGAATCATGGCCAAAAGGGAATTGCCACAGTTAAACTCATGTACTATGACAAAAGTTTGTATTTACCTATAGTATATATGACAAACTTTTAATAAAATAATAATGTATTAGAATTATGACATTGTTTGTGTTTTCTGTGTTAATGTTGTAACTGAAATGGTATATGGAAAGTAGTAACAGGATGTTTTATTGAATATAGAAAATCTGACTGCATATTACTGGATGTAATATGTAAAATTCTTGGAGTTTTTGAATAAAATACAAAGGTACTGAAAGCCTTTGCAATCTAGAGGGCTCAAAGAGGACTGCTTTCTTATTGGTGGAAAGTAGTCCCCACCCTGGCATAGAAGTCATGAAGGTATGGAAGCACAATTGACAGCTAATATTTATTCTCTGTTCTCATAATGTTAAATATCAGGGAGTATAGGACACCAGAGAAAATAGATTTAACAAGCCTGATTTCTAAACGTATTGTAATTTATTTCCATCAGCTTTTATTACTTCCTTTTGACACTGTCATGTCTGAAGTAGTGTATAGGGAACAGGACATAGTAAAGACAAGTATTTTTGATTGTTTCAAACCAGAGCTGGAAAAATCCACCCTACAGTAGCAAATGAAATGCTTTCTCTTGCTAGTGTGGGGGCCTGCGCTAACAATTTCCATAGGATTTAAGAATATTTTTTAATGAAATGTTAGTCCCCTATGGCTGTGAAGAAGAGTTACCAAATATAAAGTAATGCTGTGTTCCTGAGTCTGCAAACCAGCAGCTCTGCTGCTGCTCAAGCTTTGCCAAGTGGTGGCCAAATGAAACTGACAAGACTGTTTCATTGTTGCTATTGACAAAAGTGCCTGAGCAGCAGTGACAGGTGTCACTCTATCCCACTTCATACTACTGCCTGAAAGAGGAGGTGGACGCTGATGTTTTTCTTGGAGGTGGAGTGGCCCAAGGAAATGGAGACGGCGGAAGGAACGGAGTAGCAGAAACTGCTTCTCTCCAGCCTCTTCCAGCAATCAGGGAGTTGGTGGAAAGTTAGAGAAGTGCAGACTCCGACTCTCAACAACAGTCAGGAAGCTGTGAATGGGAGAGAAAATGGAAAGCAGCTTCTCTCTTCCAGAGGGGAGTGGAGATTCACCGTTGCTGGAGACCCATTTGCCAAAGGCTCACATGGAAGGCGGGCCCTGAAGCTATCTCTTTTTAAGTACGGGCAGTCCCCGGGTTACGTACAAGATAGGGACTGTAGGTTTGTTCTTAAGTTGAATTTGTATGTAAGTCGGAACTGGTACATATTGTAGGGGAAACTCTAGCCAAACATTTCTCCAGGGCTCAGTTTTATTCTCCCACACCTCACTTCCCTTAGTCCTTTATTCTCAAGCTGAGGTGTCTGCTGAGAAAAGCCGCTCCGCGTCTCCCTGGTTTGCTGGGGGGAAGGCGCTAGCTTCACGTCTCCCTGGTCTGCTGGGGGGAAGCAGCTAGTGCGGGGTTGCCTTACCCCGTTTGTAAGTAGGGATCCGATGTAAGTCGGATCCATGTAACCCGGGGACTGCCTGTATATCTATCTTTTGTCTCTGGACCTAGCTTACTCTTCTTAACACAGAGTGTGTGCTTGTGCCTTCAGATTGAATTACTTCTGGCATTTCTCTAACAATACCTGTATGGCGTAGTGCTGAGGAACGTATAGTTTTGGAGCTTTCCAATCTGCTAGAAGCTGTAAGCTATATTCTCTCCAGGAATTCTACCTCCAATAGGAAGAGGCTTTTTGCTCTTTGGGTATATCTAGACTGCGAGGATCTATTGGAAAAAGATATGCAAAATTCACTCCACGTTTTGCATATCTTTTTCTGATACTTTCGTCGGAAGAGGCTTTTCTGAAATTTGGCCTGTCTAGACTGGTCCAAATTTCAGAAAAAAACCCCTCTTTAGAAAGCCCCCTTCTTCCTTGTGGAATGAGGAATATAGGGGCTTCCAAAAGAACACGTTTGCTGTTCTGCCAAAAAAAAAAAAAGCGATAGAGCAAACATCTTCACTGGATGCGGCAGTATCCCGAAAAACCTCCGGTATCCCGAACCCTCCTGCAGTCTAGCCGTACCCTTTATATCAGATTCAACTAAGCATTTAAGACAAGAATATTTTTTATTTTCAGTTGGGAGTACTTATATCTATTAAGTCTTTGGTTGCCCTATATTAAGAAGATCAAGAAGCAGAGGCCTTGAACAGCCTCATTTAAATGTCTTTGGTTGATGGAGGGTTGAGCCCTTCTAATGTGCATTTGGTATAAAGTCCTTTTTGACCAGTGACTTTTTTTAGCATAAGCCATGGCAGTTGCAATGAATCCCAAGAAAACTAAACTAGGAGAGGACATCAGAATAGGCTTTCACCATGGCCACTGGCCTCTCTTTGTTGGGAAAATCAAAGCTTACAGCCATTTAGCTGAGTTTTACAAATATGTAGAGGTTAGCATCTATAGCCTATTAATTCAGGTGTCCTTAAGAGATGGGTAACTGCTCTCATCAGAATGCTCATCTAGCAAAGAACCAACATGTCAGGTGAGATGAGACAAACGTCACTGATTTCATTCTGTTCTTCACAACCTACACCTTATTGTAAATCTTTATACAAAGTATGTCTTGTAAGGTATGATTTGAAAACTCATAATTTGCTGGTCATAATTTGCTGATTAAAGTATGTGTGGCACCATTGTGTACGGAGTTAAGATTCTCCTGTATCATGTTATTAACACATGTTCCAAACTCCATAGCCCTGCCCAGACATAGGTTGGCAAACAGGTTTGTCCTAAACAAAACATTGTGTGCTTTGCTTAATTTGCATTTAAACAGAAAACAGAAGTATCAAGCAGAAAGGGAAGACGAAGGAAGTTTTAACAGGTTTAAAAAAACCCAAAAAACTAGAAGACAACATCCTTCACATAGACTGTCTCCTGGAAAATGTTTTCAAGAGAGGGACGGAAATTATAAAAAGTAGGGACCCCTCTTACTCTCCCTGACTATCACATTCCTGAAGAGACAAAGGAAGCAACTAATGGACTCCGGAAGAGGCGTCCTGACTTGAAGAATTTTGTCACTAAGGGTGTGTCTAAACTACACCCCTCTGCCGACAGAGGGATGTAGATTAGGCATATCGCTATTGCAAGTGAAGCTTGGATTTAACTATCCCATGCTTCATTTGAATAGAAATGGCTGCCGCTCTTTGCCGACGCGGCACTTTACTGGCAAAAAGCAGCATTCTAGACAGGGATTAGTCGACAAGGAAAGCCTTTTCCGACTGATTCTGTAAACCTCGTTGCATGAGGCGGCATAAGGGATTGGTTGGAAAAGGCTTTCCGTGTCGACCGATCCCCATCTAGACTGCTGCTTTTTGCCGGCAAAGTGCCACGTTGGCAAAAAGCGTTGGCCATTTTTATGCAAATAGAGTGCTGGATATTTAAATCCCCGCTTCATTTCCAATAGCGATGTGCCTAATCTACATCCCTCTGTCGGCAGAGGGGTGTAGTTTAGACACACCCTTACGTTTCTGAAAGCATGAGAGAACTTTGCTTTGACTCAAATGCTTTTCAGTGCCTAACTCAAAAGATATTAATCTTATTTTTCCTGTAACCATTTCTGACTTGTATGCCTTATGACTTGTATTGCTTAAAATCTCTCTCTAGTTAATAAAATTGTTTTATTGTTTTATCTAATCGAGTGTTCAAGTTGAAGTGTGTGGGTAATTCCATTTAGAGTAACAAGTTGTGGTGTGTATTATTCTTTGAAAGAAATAATGGATTTAATGTATTTGTATTTTATAGCAGAGAGGTGGGCAGTGCAGGAGATGCATTTCTGGGGAGAAATGTGAAACCAGGAGTATGTTGTGGTCACCCTGGGTGGTGAGTTCAAGGCTGGTAAGTGCCTTGGTGTGGCTGGTTGACTGCAGCGCATGCTCACGCACACACGCACACATACACACACAGAGCTGGGGGTGACTTGCTGCTGGAGGCTGTTTGGGAGCAGTAAGGTGTTGTAAAGGGCACCCCAGCTTGCAGGGTAAAATGACACAGCTACTCATTGGTCTGGATTGTACCCTGATATGTCCAAGTCCCCCAGAAAGGCAGCACAGTTTAGTAGATGTACTCATACCAAGGCATACACTACACAGACAGGGTATGTCTACACTACCACCCTAGTTCGAACTAGGGTGGTTAATGTAGTCAATCGAAGTTGCAAATGAAGCCCGGCATTTAAATATCCCGGGCTTCATTTGCATCTTGCCGGGCGCCGCCATTTTTAAATCCCCAGTAGTTCGGACTCCGTGCCCGCGGCTACACACGGCAAGGAATAGGTAGTTCAAATTAGGCTTTATAATTTAAATGCCGGGCTTCATTTGCAACTTCGATTGACTACATTAACCACCCTAGTTCGAACTAGGGTGGTAGTGTAGACATACCCACACAGAGCAAACAACTTAGGGAACATTAGATTCAGTGAGAAATAAGGATGTTAAATTTTGACTAATCAGCTAACTGAGTAGTTCATTGTTTCCATTAACTACTCCATTAGTCATTAAGGGAGTGTGTGGAGCACTCGCCATCCCAGCTACGTCTCTGCCTTTTAAATGTAGCAAGAGCCCCACAGGCTTTACATTTAAAAGGCTGAGGTGAGCAGTTGGACTCAGTGTGAGTGGGGACTGCTTGATTTCCCCCTTGGCCATTTCTACCTCCCCTGCTTCCCTTTTAAACCAGCTCCAGTCCCCCACCCCCTTGCTGCCTCTGACACAGAGGCAGCAAGGCGGGGGAAGCAACTAGTCAAGTAGTGACTCGAGTTCCCAATAAGCCTAGGCTTATCGGGTAGTCAACTAGTCACTTACATCCCTAGTGAGAACTTGAGAATGTTCTTTCAGCTGCTCATGGGCTACCCTCTAAGTAGAAGCTACTGGAGGTTCTGCTGCTGACATAAAGGAATGCAGGTTGAGACCCTTAGTCCCAGCTCTGTTGCATGTGGTTGGAAAGTGGCTCTGAAGAGTTCCTTCAGCAGAAGAACATGGGACGTAGCCTGCTCCTGTGGGAGTATCCTAGCCAGCAGACTCGCTGGGGCCTGGGCAGGTGGAGAGGAGGGCTCGGCTCCGTAGTCCCGTAAGGGGCGAGGCCTCTGCAGAAGGCGTGGGACTGGGGCAGCCAGCCCTCAGTGCTGTGCAGACCGTGCCTCCTGGGGCTGCGGCCGCAGTAGCAGCAGTGGCCGGGAGCCCTGGGCCTCTTTGAATCCCCTCACTCTTTGAATCCTCCCACCAGGGTGCATTTATGATACCATTACTCTGATAAAGCCCTTTGGGGGACAATATGAAGCTGAAAGAAATGGCTTCATTCATGCTCCATGAATATTCCTTTCCAGCAGAAGTGTCCCCAACCCCATTATTTCAGTATATGAACAAATTGAGGAGAGGGCTACTTGCCAGGAAAATTCCCACTCGGAATAGTTATGAACACTGTCTGTTCAGCATGATTGGGCAGTCATCGACTAGCTGAGGGAGGGTTTTAATGTAAAACAAAACAGTGACTTCCAATAGACATGGGCATCTGCCAGCCTGTTTGGATGTGTTCCTTCAGTACTGCTTCCAAGGCCTGTCCCTCTCGGTCTTCATGGATTGAACTTGCACATCAGGATGGGTATATATCTTTGCCTAGACTGACTTATGAGAGGAAAACCCCTTGGAGAAAAGTTGTGACTGAAATGCCCCACAGCTTTTTTGATAATTTGCTTTAGGAATACAGTACCCGAAGCATTTTGGGTACCTTTGCTATGAATGACGTACTTTGAGTCTGATTCTCTTCATGGTGAAGTTAATGGCAGATGTTTTTCTATCTAGGAGAATAATTTTGTGGCCCATAACTGAAATTATCAGTATGTCAATGCCCTGTTGACTTGAGAGGCAACAAGATCTGACCCTCTTGCAGTTTAGGGATGTTAAAATGCATTTATTTAGGTAAGCATGTAACCGCTGAAATCATAGAGGCAGTAGCGCATACAGAGGCGGCCCCGGGGAGCTGGCTTACAAGTAGTGGCAGCGGGGTGGGGTGGGGGTTCCAGGCTCGTTAGTTAACCGTTTACACTCTCACATTCCTATTGCAGTTTGGGATGGTGTCTGAGGTTTTTGCTTTTTATTATTACTGTTGAAATACTGACAAAACCAATAATGCCACTGCTGCTGTTTTGAGGAAAATGAGACTAAAACTGAAGGGGAGAACAAAATTTATGAATGGAAGAAACCCCTTAGTTTTTTACTCTGGGAATTTTGCTGGCGTAAAATTCAATGGAACAAATAGGGACTTTTCCTGAGTAAGGAATGAGGAAAGACTAATTCCCATTGAATTAATTGGGAACTGAGCCTGACTAAATGGAGAATAAGCCTCAGCTTTCAGCTTAAAAAACTTCCCCTTTCCTTTTCAATAAATGGCATGTCAGATGGTGTGATGATTATTATTTTTTTTAAAGCACTGGAAACATTCCTTCACACCATGTCTCGGTGCACACCTGAAGTTTGTCTTCAACCATCATAACACATGGACTTTTGTACGTTATCACTTAATCACTTTTTTTTTCTGAGACTTCCACAAAAAGTCAGGCACCACTCTGAGCTAAAACCAGTGTCATTTTTAGAGTTTGGCCTTAACCTGGAATTTCCATGTTTTTGTGGGTTTAAGTCAAACCTTAACATTACTTCTATGTAATGTTTTTGTGGTTTAATGTTCTTAGGGTTTTTTTACAGTATTTCTTTTCAGTTCTGTCAGTGAAGTGTATGAAAGTTGACAAGTGTAAATATGTAGTTAGACAATTTAAAAAGTGTATTATTTACTGATCGACCATAATGGCTCCTTCGAGTCATTATACTCAATCATATCATGTCAATCTGCAGCAGTTATTATGGTAGTAGTACAGATGTGCACATTTTTAAAAGAGAAAAACATTGTGCATGCATAAAAGCTGCTTTTAATTGTCAATATGTTCTTTTCTAAAATATTGGTAGTTTAGTCTATAAGCCATAGTATGGCCTTAAAAAGAAAGGGAAGAATAATCATATAGGAAGATTAAAAAAAAGCTATTGCTGACATTTCAGTGTAATGGCTTATCTGTGTTCTAGTGTGGCTGGTTTGTCATCCAGTTTCAGGGAAAATCTAGAACCCATAACTTCGGTCTTGGCAGATATAAAGCTTTTCATGAGACCTCTGCATTTTTATGTATAGTCCTGCATACTCTTCCCTTGAAATCATGATTGTGCTTGTGCTATTTGCAAATGACTGCTCTGAGAATACAGTACAGTGCAAGGCAACCTATATTAATGCTGTGTTCTTCCTGTAATGTGCCACAAAAAATACCTTAATGAGAACTAGATTTAGGAAGAGAGGAAAACAACATGAAGCTTTGAACGGTGTGAAATAAAAGGAAGACATGAGCCTTTGTAGGCTAGCTCAATTGAAGAGGGAGTTGGAAAGTGGCGCAAGAGCTAAGAAGTGGCTTGCTGTTTAAAATGAATAGTAGCCCTTCAGGAGAGGAGCTCTGAAAAGAAGGTCCAGGAATGAGTGATTGTGGAGGATAGGGAAGTTCTTGCCACAGGTGCAATGAAATCTAGTGTTTGGTTATTTGATATGGAAAATGTAGAGAAGTCAAGAAAGCTAGACTCAAAGGCTACGTCTAACTACAAAGATGTTTTGAAAGTGAATATGCAAATTCTGTGGGAATTTGCATATCTTCTTCCGATCGCATTTTCGAAAGAGGATCTTTCGAAAGTGAAAGTAGTCTGAATGCGGGGGGTTTCGGAAAAAAACGCTCTTCCTAAAAAAAAAGGAGGTTTATGCGGCTTTTTGAACAAACAACGCATCCAGACTACTTTCACTTTCGAAAGATCCTTTTTTGAAAATACGATCGGAAGAAGATACGCAAATTCCCATGGAATTTGCATATCTTCTCTTGAAATCAAAACGTAGTCTAGACGTGCTCTTAAAGAGTCAGATTTTGAGCTCATGTAAAGTTGTGATGGTCTATTAACTTCAACAGAGCTACCTTGATTTACGTTGGTTGAGAATCTGAGCCTTTGTTTTCAAGGCCTCCATAGTGCCATGTAAGTGGAAGTCATTTTGTGTGCTCTACCCCCATTAAATGGATAGAAGGCTGCAGGATGTAGGGTAAGCAATGAGGTGGCTCCCTCTTTTTTGTGTTCAGATGCAGAACATCAGAGCAAGTTGTATTCTTTGTTCAGCTCAAATTTGGGGACAAATTCTGCTGTGGTACATAGTATCAGCTATGTCACTGCGGATTTACACTGGTCTAAATTAGAGGTGAATGATATAAACTGTGTCCTATTATTCTGCAATAATTCATCTCCCATTGAAAATCAGATATTTTGCTTTCTGAGTAGGAGGAAGTATACTTAGAGGAAACTGAATTGAAATGTACACCTAGATGGTCAGTAGCTTGAAGTACATATGCATACTTATTTCCAGTTCTTGCAAGAAATTCAAATATTATCAGTGCAACAGGTTTTAACCTAATCAGAGCTACAAATGATATTTCCCCCCCACTTCAGGGGTACTCAGCACTACTTATTCCCTGAAATTTTGATAAAACACTAGGTTGCCGTTAGAGCAGTAAGCAAAAAGTATGCAAAACACCTTGCCTGTCTAGGGTCTCTACTCTGGTCTCTGGTCATATATTTGAGGTCAGGATTGTATCTTAAATTTGTGGAAACTTGGCCAAAGAAAGTCACATTTAGAATTCTTTTTAGATTGGCCAGTCTCCCCCACTGTATTTAGAAAAGTTACTTGAAGTGTCAGTAGCTAGAATCTGGAAATACCTAAAGAGCTCTTACTGGGGTCATTAATTTAAGCTTGCCATTGAAATATCATTTGCCTAGGAATATCTGATTTATTAAAGAGCTATAAAGATTTACATATTCAACTTGTTGACTATTCCAAAAAGGAGTAGAGTAATTCAGTTTTTGGACTCTCTCTAGTGCGATTGGCTTCCCGTCTGGGAAACTTATTTTAGGGAAAAATCAGTGTCAACTGAAAAACCTTCCATTCTAAAAAGACAAAAATTCTCCTACTTGTGAAAATGTGTCTTGGCAGCTGCTTTAACTTCTGATACAAGATTTAACACTTTTCACTAAACATGCATATTTACCATGGCAACAGCTACGTTACAGGCCACATGTTGGGAGTCTTGTCGATTGTTGCAGAAGCTTCTAACCAGTTGCATTTTGATGATTTTGTTGCTGCCATTGGCAGAAGGGGTCTTTTGGGGGGTTTCTCCTTGAATGGACTTCCATGGACATCAGAACACCTGCAGCTGAACAGTGGTTCTTTGCATGGGAGGGGGAACAGTTCACAGCAGAATATGCTAATTAGCTGTTCACTTTCACCTCTGATTTTTTACAAAATCTTTTGTGTTCCTTTTTAACATCTTTTGCTAGGTTAGAGTTATTAACTATTTCTGTAGCACTTGTTTTTGCGCTAGTGAAGTGCTGAGGTTTCCTCAACTTTTAAGCTCTTGTCCTACAGTAGCAGAACACACAGAAGCACCTCAGGCCTCCTTGATTTCATAGTTACCCAGGTGATTTCCTCTCCTGAGCAGGTCCGGTCTTGCAGAATGGTCTTCACTCCTTTTCTGAGGCTTGTTTGCCTGTGACCTTTTTACCATTCTCACAAATTTCCGACCTTCCTCCTCCACTGGTGTCGGCACGTTCTGAGAGAGATGCATTCCGTTCCTCTTCAGAGGGACATAGGAAAAGCTTGGTGAACATGGCAGCATGATCGCAGATAACTTTCCCTTTTAACAAATGCAAAGTAACCCACATTGGAAGGGGTAGTCAGAACTATTCCTAGCAGTCGGTGGGTTCTAAATGAACTGCAGTCACTTGGGGGAAAAGACCTGAGTGCTGCTATGCCACAGCTCAATGGAAACTTCTCCCCAGCATACAGCAGCAGTCAGAAAAACTAATACAATGTTAGCATGTATAAAGAATGGGACAGAAAAATCTATAATGCCCCTTATAAATCAGTGGTATGGCCTGGAATGCTGTGGTCTCTTGTGATTAACCTATCTTACAAATTTAACACAAGTCCAAGCTACAACTGAGGACATGCAGGGACTGGCACCAAAAAGGACTGGTTTGGAAAGACTTCCATAGAAGGAGAAATTGAAAAGATGGGGGCTGTGTAGTTTTAGAGAAGAGGGCAAATAAGAAGGGTAGTAATCCAGGTATATGACTTAACGAATGGTAGAGAAGAGGTAAATAGAGTGCTGTTATCTATCTTTTTGTAATCACATAAGAACAAAGGAACATTCAGTGAAACTAAAAGGTGATGAAAGGAAATACTGTCCCTTCATCCTCGATGCATAAAGGATCCGTGGTGGCCATGGCATGTTGAGATTAAGACGCAGATGAATTTGAAGAAAAGGATGAGAAATGCACGTGAATAATGAACATCTACAGTTGTATTAAATACGTGTCTTTTTGTTTAGAAGGGCTAGAAACTCTCATGCCAGAGGGCAAAGTCAATCTCTAACTGAAGGGGTTAGAATGAATTTTTCCTTACATGCAGATTATTTCATAAACATTTGTCTACTAGGGATGTAAAATACCATTTAATTAGTTAACTCAGGGGTTCTCAAACTTTGTGATGCCGCGACCCCCCTCTAAGGTGCTCGTGACCCCCCGGGGGGTCAGGGCCCACAGTTTGAGAAACGCGGAGTTAACTAGTTAAACGTTAAGTTGAACCAGTTAACTGGTTAAATGGGAACCTGCAGTGGGTAGGGATCTACCTGTTAATTGGAACCGGTAAGTCTCGTCCATGAAGGGTGAGGCTGACCGGTTAACCATTCATATCCCTACTGTCTACAAAGGGGTTTCTCTGAAGTGTCTGATTCTGGACATTGTCAGAGTACAGATTAGGAGACTAGACAGGCCATTGCTCTGGTCTGTCTGTCAGTTCCTATTAATCCTTTGTGATTTGGCTTCAAGTGCTTTGTCTTAATGCCTGTGTTAAAAGGCTGTAATCAGGACTTGAGGGAGGGGATCTCACCTCACCCCTGTGCACTACAAAAGGGCTTTTCCTCCAAAAAAATTAAACTGAAGAAATAACAGGTATAAAGCTCTGAGAAGCAAGAATTGAACCTACAACCAAGAACTTAATCTACACGATCCATCGAGCACCTTAGCTTCTAGTGCTATGGGTCTGATTAATAATAACCCCCTTTAGCAAGTCCTAACATAGGCTGGCAATGGGGATAGAACACTCAACTGATTCTGTGCTGCTAACTCAGTGCTTCTTTGATCACCGTTGCCTTCTATGAATTGCTTTTGGTTGCTGGTTTGAATTTGGTCCCTTACTTGATGGTGTGAATTTGAGAAGCTGTGTCGAGCCAGAACGTTTTGCTTTCCTTTTTAGAACAGTGGCTTTCCTAAGGTGTCATGTTTGTTTCCATTTTGTGGGAAGTTTAAAATTGAGTGCTTCAACTATGTGGATTTTATCCTGTACAAATATATCTGTTAAAAGTCACTTTAGCCTGTATATGAGTGACTAAGAAAAAGGCAGCAGAGTGGGAGGAAGAAAAATCTTTTTGTTTTACTTAAATCAAATACCCAATTGGGATTTCAATTATACATGAATGTTACACTTGTTTGTTACTAAGGTGACTGGAGTGTCAAGGTTACTAAGGTGACTGGAGTGTCAAGGTTATGTGGATGTAGTACTATTATAAACGCAAAGATTATTCAAAAAAGAAAAATAATAATGTTGGCTTAAATCATCATATTCTTGTATCATAAAGTTGCACAGCATCCGACATTTCAGATTTGGTTCTATTAAATTACCTATTTAATAATTTGAATCCAAAGTTATTTTTATATTGCAAATGTGTGACTGCAAGGTTATTTTAAGATATATTTATTAAGGGAATGAATACAATAAGACAAGTCATCGCAGCCCACATATAGTTTCTTGACTTTTCATTTTATGATGTTTCAATTGCATATGATTACTGAATGTAAGTTTTAACTTTTACGGGGGTTCATTAGAGATGCACTTGTGTAGAAAGAAATTCAGTAGAAATGTTTTTTTTTTTTTTTTTTAAAGCATTAGAAGTGGAGTGAGATGGGGCAGCCTTATTGTAACATAAATCATCTGCCTAGGGTTTCAGTTCTGAGCTTAGACACTCATTTCTTGCATTGTCAAGGGCTGGACGGACTGGAGAGGAAACTTGCTCATTATCTGGGATGGGGTCTATGTGTGGATTAAATAACTGGAAAGAGTGACATCTGCTCTGATCAAGGCAAGGCTTCGAAGAGGGGAAGAATTGGGGGATCCCAGATCAATGACAGTCATGACCTGTTTCCTGAGTAGGGTGCAGGAATGATGTGTAGCACTCGAAGGGCTGAAACAGGCTGGGCTGACTAATTGCACAGCTGAATGCTGATGTTCATCATGTGCCTTTTGAAACGGCACGAATCAAGTGTCTAGTGAAGAATGAGGGTTCGGTGCACCTATGGAATTCTGATTTCATAGAGAAACAAGGCCAAATGAATTGGTAATAAAACAACGGACCTGTTCCGTTAAAACCAATCTTAGCAGGAGAGTGCTGGGAAAATGGTCATTGGGGGCATGCTTAAAGGAATAAACATGATACGTGAATGTATCTGCCCTGTGGTTAAAATAAATGCTGTGATGCTTTTGGTGAATGCTAAACAGAAGCAAATCATGCATGCACAGTATTTTTAGTTAGGTTGTTTATTAGTGTGATTAAAAAAAAAAAAAAAAAAGCCCTAACCAAACAATCCTGTCTTTAATAGGAGGAGTTTTTGTATTCAGAACTCGCTGTGACATTAGCTATTCACTTATTGTCTATTCTGAGTTACGAGCTTGTCATTTCCACCTAATAATTTCTCTTGTGATTGCAAACCTGAGAGGCGAAGCAAAGACCAAGGGAAGTAGTTCTCCCACTCTGAGTAGAAGGAGGGAGCAAAACCTTCCTCCTCAAACTTTATGCAAGGATGCTCTGTCCTCAAGGGCCTAGGCCTCAAGGCTCCCAGATTTCTCTCTGTTGTATAGGTGGTTAGAACTCCATGCAGAGTATGGCTGGGCAGGATCTTTACAGTGAGCCCTTTCCTCCAAACAGTAGAATTGCATCAGTGGCAGTAATTATCTATGGCAAACACGCCAATTCCACTGATGTAAGTAGGGAATCTTTATACTCTCTGCTGGGCTTTAGAGTGGGCCTTAAATACAAATTTGCTTGTTCTCCAACCTTACGGGTGGACTCTAATGGTAGCAATTGCAGGCATGGACAAAGCAATTTGAATTTGGAGAGTGGGGAAATAAAAAAAAAATGCATTGGGAAAAGAAGATCCTACCTCTTGCGTGATCATTTTGAATTGGATGCTATTTGATAAAAATCTCAAATACCTGAATTTTATTTTCATAACCCAAAGTGTGTTCATCAGGCTGGACTGGAAGAAGAGGGGGGAATTCACTGTTTCCTTGCCAGGAGGCAGGCTGTGAAGTTATAACATGGTCACCCCCCCCCGGCTGCTTCATTGTGTAATCTCTTTGGGAGTTTGGCTGTAAGAATCATTCTTGCCACATTTAGTAGCCCTTTTGTGATGGCTTGTTTGGAGCTGCATGGAGACCCTGACTGGTATGTGGAGTAGGTTTGTTAAATTTTGATTAATCAGCGAATGGAGTAGTCGATGGAATTTCCATCAACTAGTTGATAAGGGGGAGATGGGATTCTCACTATCCTGGCTGTGCCTCTGCCTTTTAAATGTACTAAGAGCTGCCCGTGGCTCTTGCCCTGTGTTCCTCTGCTGCGCTTCTGCCTTTGAAATGTAGTAAGAGCCACAGGTGGCTTCAGTCCCCACTGTGCTTCTACCTTTGAAATCTAGTAAGCACTATGGGCGTCTTGAGTCCTCGCTGCGCCTCTGCCTTTGAAACGTAGTAAGAGCCCCATGGGGCTCTTGCTACATTTCAAAGGCAGAAGCGCAGCAGTCGGGACCGGTGTGAGCAGGAGCTGTTTCCCCGCTGTGCCTCTGCCCCTGCCCACCCATAGAGACGATGCTGGGGGAAAATGAATTTTAAGCCACCTTCCGCCAGCACTGGCTCCTGCTCGCCTCATCCTTACCACCTCTGTGATAGAGGTAGCAAGGGTGGGGAAGCAACTGTTTGAGTCCCTACTCGACTACCTCATCAGCAAATGCTTATCATGTAGTTAACTTGTTGCTTACATCTCTAACATGAAGCCCTTTGGGCATCTGCTTTGCTCACACGATTATGTCGTCTTAAGAATTGTTTTTGTTTCTTTCTGCCTGGATGAGTGTCACTCTTACTGAGCAGTGTATTAAACAGCTGTGGAAAAAAAAAAAGAACTTGCTTCTAACATTCTTGTTTTCTTGAACTGTTTATTGGTGCATAACTTTTTAAATTAGTGGTAGCTGTTATTGGTGCTTATAAATTGTACTTGCATTAACTGTAACCAGCTAACAGTTGTTTACCAGGCATGTACCCCATTTGGGCACTTTATTCAAATAAAGTTGTTTCATTCTGTAAGAGTACAATAGCCTGCCTCTACATTGTCTCCAGAGAAGTGATTTTCTCAGTTTTACCACCTCCTACAACAACAAAAACCAGCTGGAAAGCAAGGGAGCGCACAACTATATAATGGAAAAACAATAAAAATCCACCCTTTGACATGTCCTATTATTGACCATATGACTTTATAATAGAACCTGGATGTCATTATAAATCCAGGTATTTTACCGTACAGCATACTGCAGAAGTAAGTGAATAGCAACTAAGAGAGAACAGACTTAGATTATCTCAAGTTTATAATTAGCAAACATTCTCCTGTCATGTGGCCATCTTAACAAATGAGGTTTGATCAGTTAAGACCTTCAAACCCATGCATCGTTTCCTGGTCGTTCATCAACAATACCTTAAATTTGTCCTTCTCTATTGCAAAAGAGAGATTTTTGTTACAATACCCACAAATCACTCCTATCTGGCATTGTTTAGTTAAGTGATGAGCTGTGACATCCGTGAAACTATTTGCTTTTAGTTCTCATTCTTGGTATGAAGCTAGAATGGAAGGTGAGCAGAAGAAGTGGATATATTGACAGGAAGCAGCCTACATGAGGCATTAGTAAGGATGGGGATGGAGGGAAAACCAGCACTGGGGCAAAAGACCCTAGAAACAAGTGGGAAGTGACAGAGGAGGGTGTGATTGTGGGATATATGTTTAGGGTGGGGGAGGTTAGAATTTGGGGGCGGGGAGGGCAGAGGCAGTAAGAATAGGTAGATCTGATGTGTGCTGTAGAAGAAGGAAGGTGGATAGGGAAGAAGAATTGGAAAGGCAAGAATCAGGATACAAAAGGTACAACTTATTGAATAACCAGTTTTCTTACTAATAAAGGGAAGATTCAAAAGGCACTTAGCTATATTTAGTCCCTATCTAATTTAATTATGGTCTAGTTCTGGACACACACAGCTTCTGGGACTGCTGAGCTGTATGAGACCAGGAACCTTTAACCCTCTGAATTCTGAGCTCTTCCCATCTGTAAAGGAGGGAAGTAATGAATGGTTTCTCCTGGAAATGTTCTCTGCACAGATTCAATTCCAATGGCCAGATCTGGAGCTTTAAAATAAGAAGGTGAACCTCTCAAGGCCAGGAGAAATGGGAGGCTTGTTTCTCTCCTGTAAGCCTCTGGACATTTTTCTCTCGTGTTAACAGCCACCATTTGGGCAGCCTTTGCTATTCCGTTGCTCTGACCCTAGCTAGCTTAAATATGCTAACTTAAAAAAAATTGAGGTGCAATGTGTTCTGAGTTATTCCTCAGATATTCTGATGACTTTTTGAGCTAACTGTATAATCCAGTATAAGATTCCTCACTTAATCTAATCCTTATCCGATTACTCTTAATTTTTATTCGTATCCTTTTAAAATTTATTATACTCCTCCTGGATTATCTTTCTTAGGAAACCATTTCCTCTCCCCACCTTGCATTGCTTGCCTGATGGTTTTTCACTTTGTTTCTTTTCTGAAGATACTTTTAAGACCAGTCCTGCCTGCCTGCCTGAAACTCTGGTTTGTTACAAGTTGCAATCCCCTGAATTTTACAGAAGCAGAAGTGGCTTTTCCTAGTTCTCTGCATTCTCTCTCTTGCGCTACAACTCTGCAAACAACTTGACAGACAGAACAGAACTTCTTCAGACTCCTTAGTTAACAATAATCAAGATGACTGAAAAACGGGCATGTTCAGAAGAAAATCTCTCTTCAAAAGTAGATTTGTGTGTGTGGAATATAGGATAGTAAGAATGGCCATACTGGGTCAGACCAAAGGTCCATCTAGTTCAGTATCCCATTTTCCAACAGTGGCCAACGTCAGAGTCTTCAGAGGGAATGAGCAGAACAGGGCAATTATTGAGTAATCCATTCCCTATTGTCCCTTCCCAGCTTCTGGCAATCAGCTGCTTATGGCTGTTGCATCCCTGACCGTCTTGGCTAATAGCCATTGACGGACCAAGCCTCCATGAGCATACCTGGTTCTTTTTGGAACCAAGTTGTACTTTTGGCCTTTACAACATCCCCACACAAGTTGCTTCACAGGTTGACTCTGCATTATGTGAGAAATGCTTCCATAGGTTTCTTAAAACTGCTGCCTATCAGTTGCATTGGGTGACGCCAATTATTGTGTTTTGTGAAGGGATGTGTATAACACTTTCTCCACCCCATTCATGATTATATAGACCTCTATCAGATCTGCTCCTGGTCATCTCTTCTCCAAGCAAAGAAGTCCAAGTCTTGCTTGTTTGTTTGTTTGTTTCTTTGTTTTTTCCCCCAAATGAAACTATTCCATCTCTTTAATTATTTTTGTTGCTTTTTTTGTGTACCTTTTCCATTTCTAGCATTTATTTTTTTAAAATGAGGGGCAATTAGAAGTGCTGCTTAGTTTGGAATGTTTAATTTTATATTTGTAGCGTTTCGTCCTCAACCACAATGTAGCCAACGCTTTGGAGAAGTGAGTGAATCCATCCGTTTGTTCTGCTAGTTTGCAGTGGCTATTCCAGAGACACACATCTTCTGCCAGGTCTGAACACCCGGCTTCCCCTGTTGTTTTCTTGCCTTCCTCCAATTCTTCTAGTTCCTGATGCAGAACACCATTCTGGATACACACCCAGAGATCCCAAGAGGAAGGTTCAGCTCAGGTTAACTAAGTATTCTTCAGTAGGGTACGTTCTTAGCTGGGGAAGTCTGGTAGTTCATTGATTTATGCATGAGCAAGACACACCCATTTGGTGTATCCTAGTGCCACTTGAAGGAATACAGTGAGATAAAAGAAGCTCCCCTCAAAATGCAAGTGAGCCATAAGTTACCTATTAATTTAATTTTTTTAAATAGAAAGTTAAAAATTCCCTGCCCTCCCTCATTTTCGCTTTGTAGCAGGTTCATTTAGCCTCTTAAACACGGAAAGACTACAGAAATAAAACAAGGTGATTGTATCTTTTTAACACAATTCTCACATTTGCTCAGCTCTTTGGTAGAATTACTTGATGGTAACTAAATGCTGTTTATCCTGCCTCCACAGAAAAAATGAAAAATAGGATATTTGAACAGTATTAATAATGAATATTCACCTAATTAGTTCAGTTCATTTTGTTCAGTTTTGACCTTTCCTTTGTGACGGCCTCCTTCCTCTGTAAAGTACGCCAGTTCCTATGGAAACCATGATGTCAACGATATGGGCGGTGCTTAGTGAATCCACATGGGCAGTATAAAATCAATTCTTGCAGAAATTGATGCTCCTGAATGCTGCTATGATGTCCTCCTGAGGGCATCATATAATCAGAATCTACCTCTATAGGGCATCTTGATGGGAATCATGACCCTCTCTGCTGTGTCAATAAAATATCACCACTCTGTACAATGTTCAGGAAGTTTGTTTATTATTTAATCAACTCTGAAAAGTCTGTTGTGTGTCTATAATATAAAGAATACTTCCTGACGTGCCTCTTCAGTCACATCTCAAGTCAGGTCATTGGTTTATGACAACTTCTTAGGCTGCGTCTAGACTACATTCTTCTTTCGAAAGAGGAATGTAAATGAAAGAAATTGAAAATGCAAATGAAGTGCAGATTTACAAATCTCGTGCTTCATTTGCATAATCGCGTCCAATCGGTTTTTCGAAAAAAAGCAGTCTAGACATGGTTCTTTTGGGGAAAAAAACCCTTTTTCAAAAAACCTTAATTCTGAAAAAAATAGGTTTACAGAGTTCTTTCAAAAAAGGGTTTTTTTCCCCCGAAAAAACTGTCTAGACTTTTTTTTTGGAGAAAACTTTTTTGAAAAAGTGATCGGATGCGATTATGCAAATGAAGTGTGAGATTAGGAAATCTGCGCTTCATTTGCATTTTTTATTTCCTTCATTTACATACCTCTTTCAAAAGAGGAATGTAGTCTAGACGCAGACTTAGTGAATAAGCCTTATGACACAAATGCAAAGATCCTAATTGCTATTGCCCAACATGGCTGACCTCCTTTGTTCAAAGTGTGGCTATTCCCAGTTTGGAAAAAATGCTTGTCTCTAGAGATTTTCAGAAAATAAAAGTAAAAGAATAGACATGGCAAAGCGTGGGGAACATTAAAAAAGAAACACGTACCTACCTACCTCTTCCCATCCCTTAACTACATGTGTGCCACTAACAAATGGTGAGAGGTTGGGACAAATTAGTGGCTTATCTTCTGTATTATGTCACTGCTGTGATTTTTTTTCTCACTCTTGGCGCCCTGTATTTTCAGGAAAATCCCTGCGGCCTAGCAGATAACAGAAGTTAGATTAGTATTGATATAACATTAAACAGCCCTATTAATATTGACAGACTGTCAATACTGGTGTGCTGCTTTTGTAATACAGGATGTAAACTGATAACACGTTAAATAGAAATGTACTAATCTTATAATCACCAAACAGGCGGCAGTGGTCTCCACTCAGCTAACTCTTCTTCTTTTGAGCTTCCTTTGTCTGCTTGTTTCAATTGAAGTTCTGTGCCAATATTTCTGCTATTCCCTAGAGTAGTCTCTTTCTGTAAGCCACATGCCCTCTCATGCCTCCTTCCTTCCTCCCAACTTGCTACCATTGGCTAGTCTCACTGCTAGCATTACGTGCTGTGTCTCGCAGGTTGGCTACTGCTTTGTCTGTTGTATAAGTGGGATCTGACTTTTGTCTGTCAGGAACTGCTTGGGACTCCTCAGAATCCCAAACAGGTCCTTGTATCTCTTGTCTTCTGTTTCCATTCCATCGTTTTCCTGAGCACCTCGGCTGTCCCTGGAGTCCATGGGCGTGAAAGGCACTTGGTCGCAGGATTGAGCCCGCTGTTTGGAAGCTCTGTGGGGCAAAGATCTTGTCTTTTTTTTACTTGTCTAAGAAATGTAATCGACCACTGTGGCTCTAATGATGAGAGAAATCACTGCTGTGAAAGTGTTGGAAGTAAGGGCCCAATTGCCTGTCAGGAGAAATCTAGCTAGTAATTAGTCCTGTAATGAGTCCAGGGGACTGGACTAGATGACTTCTCAAGGTCCTTTCTAGTCCTATGATTCTGATATTCTAATCCTGTAGGCAGATTCACATGCTCGTGCAGAGCCCTAGTAAATTCACTGTAGCTCCATGTGGGTGCAGGATCCATCCATGTAGATCTGATTACAGGATCAGGGCCAAAACAGTTCTGTTTATTGTGGTTTTCAGTATTTGAGTTCCTAGCCTTCTTGTTGGTAGCACATGGTTGCAATTTTTTACAAAGCTTTATTTGCTGCCATCTTGAGTCATAGGCTTTTAGTTGAAATTGATGCCTTGGGAGAATGAAAACTTGCTATGCACAGCCCCATGGCTGCTGGTGGGTGGGGGGTGCATGAGAAAATCAGTTGGATCCAGCAGTCAGTGGGATAGCTTTGTCTTTGCAAAGTCCATGCCAATTTGCATACATCTATTTTGACAATGGGTTGGAAAGATTTGTTGGGTTTTGTTTTTTGGGTTGGTTGTTTGTTTCAAGAAACTTTCAGGTTGATTTAAAACAATAAACCATAAAATAATGTAAAAATAATTGTTAATCTGCTTTGATTGTGTTCTTTGTCCTCACCGGCTTATGCACGTGGTGCTTCTCATGCAAGTTTAAAGTTGAACTATTAGTCTGCTGCTTGTTTTATTTGGCTTGTCAGATTTTAAAAAAAAAAGTTAGTATCCTGGAAATAACTCTGTTCATTAGAGTGAGAGTTATTTGGTAAATGATGTAAAAATGTGTGTTCTGTATCGATGATCACAGATGTCTTTGTATTGTGCAGCTGGAGTTATCAATAAATTTGTGTATATCTGTAAAGCATGGTGAAGAATTTACCGTTTACAGGCAGTCCCCGGGTTATGTACAAGATAGGGACTATAGGTTTGTTCTTAAGTTGAATTTGTATGTAAGTCGGAACTGGCTCCAGATTCAGCTGCTGCCACTGAAACTGACCAGGGGCTGACTACAGGAAGCCGGAGGCAGAGTTGCTCTGCCCCCAGCTTCCTGGAATCAGCCTGATCAGTTTCAACAGCTGCTGAATCTGGAGCCTGGGACAGAACAGCTGGGGCGCCGCCCGGTAGGTTCCCACAGGACCAACCCGGCAGCACCCCAGCTGCTCTACCCGAGGTGTCCCGCAACAAAAGCCTGGTCTGCTGGGGGGGGGGGTGCACTAGCTGCGCCCCCTCGCCCCCCAGCAGACCAGGGAGACCCGAGCAAAGCCGCACAGGCAGAGGGACCCTGCTGCCCGTGTGGCTTTGCTCCTGTCTCCCTGGTCTGCTGGGGGTCCAGGCGGCAGCTTTGCTCAGGTGTCCCTGGTCTGCTGGGGGGGGTCCAGCGGCTTTTCTGGACCCCCCCAGCAGACCAGGGGGACAGGAGCAAAGCCGCCCAGGTGGCGGGGTTCCCGCTGTCTGGGCGGCTTTGCTCCCGGGCAAACGAACAAAGCTGCCCAGGCGGCGGCTTTGCTCGGGTGTCCCTGGTCTGCTGGGGGCGAGGGGTCCAGCGGCTTTGCTGGACCCCCCCAGCAGACCAGGGAGACCGGGAGAAGCTTTTCTCTCCCCGGAGGACACGGGTGGCGACCCACCGCCCGTGAGCTCCAGGGCAAGAAAAGCCCCGTTCGTAAGTGCGGATCCGACATAAGTCGGATCCGCGTAAGTCAGGGACTGCCTGTACTTGGGAAAAATGAGAAACCTGATATGTGTTTAGTTCGACTTTGCCTACTGTAATGTTACAATTTGCTGAGGTAGTGCTGAACCCTGCTACATAAGATGGGGCCTCTTTTTCGGGATGTGCTCAGCGCATTATGCAATAATCAGATTAACTCCTGCTTCTGTTCTCCAGCGATGGGGATATTTTCAAACGGGAAGGAAGAACCTTTCTCTGTCTGAAAACCATGTAGATGGGATCAATTCACTGAATTATTAATGCTTATTTGGACATTGCTTGGTATGTCATTTTGGTAGGAATCTTCTGTTGAATGAATTAAACAGCTCTGCCATTATGTATTGAATAAAATGAAATACATGTCACAACAGCAATAGCTAGGATGATGGCAACTTCCCTTGGCTGTGTATCTCATTAGGTATGTATACCTTTGTCATTGCTGTGTATCTCTGAATGGCAGAAGTTGACAAACATATTTTAAGGAAGTTATTGTAAGTCGCATATCTTGCCAGAGGAGAGCCTTTTTCTTGAACGTGCTTTGAAAAAAAAATCCTCAAAAGGGTCACTACCGTGTGTTTTGTGGGGAAAAATGCTGCTAACTTTGACAGAGAAGAGATCCTTAGTTTGGATACGGCAGACTAGAGCTTCCATTGCCTTGGCTGAATTATGATTCTATACATAAGAACATGGGGTTTTCAGTATACACTGAAATGTGTAAAATTAGCCAAATATACAAACGTTGAATTTTTTAAAGGTTGGCATCTTTAGCCTGCTTCAGCAAGGTGGATAAGCATACGCCTGACTTGAAGTACATGGGTAACCCCTTTGAATGCAGTGCTGAAGTATCACTGAATTGGGGCTATTCTAGACACGTGGGAGGGGGAAGCAGCACAACTAGTTTCACAGTCAGAAGTAAAAATGTAACCGTTTTAGTTAAATTGGCTTTTATCACCCCCCCAATTTTTTTTTTTAAATTAACACATTTCTGGCATTAGCCACATTTGTCCAAGTTCACTGAAATAACTGGGGTTGTATAAATGCAAATAAATGCAAGGTTCCCCCCCCCCCAAAAAAAGGCTTATTTTGTATGCAGAAAATATGATGTGCTGAGAAGATGGCTTGCTGCGTAAGAGAAATACTCAGTCAGACCCTGAATTGGTAACACACTCCTCACAGGCCTTTGGAAGCTACCACGGCCCTGTGCAGGCACAAGGAACCCAACAGTCTGGAAGTTCAGGGCCCAAGGGGTTGTCTTGGGTATACAGTAGATTAGTGCTTCAGAGATCAATCCACCAGTGTCGATTTTATTGCATCTGCTTAGATGTGGTAAATTGACCTCTGAGCACTGTCCTGTCAACTCAGATACTCCACCAGGATGAGAAGAGTAGCCGGAGTCGACAGGAGAGCAACCCCTGCTGACCTTACTGCATGGAAGACATTGTGGTAAGTATATTAATTTCAGCTATGCTACTTGTGTAGCTGAAGTTGCACAGCTTAGATCAATGGGGGTAGAGTAGACTAGGCCTAAGATATTGAATGCAGGGTGTGAAGGAGTTACATAGCCTACATGTACATCAGAAGTTATAGAGGTGGCTTGTTGTGAGGGGATATACCCGGAGTAGCTGTGCTTAAATGAGACCTAGGCCATGACTATAATTACTGTGCCGGAGGTCGATCTTCTGGAGTTTGATTTAGTGGGTCTAGTAAGGACCTACTAAATTGAATGCTGAGGGCTGGTACTCCTTGATTTGCATTTGCTCCCTTTGACCTCCCACTGTGGAAATGGCGCCAAACTCGGCTTAAGTTACGTCCATTCCAGCTACATTATTTACATAGCTGGAGTTGCATACTCCAGCTTAACTTAATTTAAGACCAGGTCTATACTACTCCTTTGCGGATGTAGTATAGACCTGGCCTTAAATTAAGTTTTTGATCATTTAGAGCTAGTTAAAATTTAACATCCTGAAACAGAAAACGTAATCTCTGTATAAAATCATCACGGGGGGGTGTAAAATTCTATTAAAGAGAGTCAGCTTACAAACACCTCTGTGTGGAATTGATTCTTATACTTCCAATAAGTTACACCTAAGATTGTTTGTTTAACTTTGCAGACAATCTGTTAAATCCGTCTTTTTGATTGAGGCAAGTGAGGTGGAGTTTCCTTTGGGAGTTGAAGGAGAAGGAAGTGTTTGTAACTCTTTTTTGCTGACTAGTGCTAGTGTGTGGGTGGGGGATGTGCTGCTGTTATAATAATAATTGAATTGTTTATGGAAGTGTACTTTTAATTGGTGCAAATGGTGCTTGGAGCCCAGGAAAAGTATTCTGGTATGTATGTTATAAATGGGAACAAGTAAGTAAATATAACTGAAAAGATACAAGATCTTTCTTCTTAGTTTATTTACCTTATAAATTTAGTATCAGTTTCACTGTTTTCCCCTTTAATGTCAGTTTATCCTGTGCTAACTATTTGAGTTGCAGTAAAGCAACAGAGGAGAAAAGTTGTTTACCAAATCTATCCAGGAGATCATGATTTTTCCAATCACACCTTTGGACATGGAGGCTCAAGAGCAGGTGTTGCATTTGAACATGCTTTCAGCTCCTTTTTATGAAAGTAGCTAGATGTTAATGTGCTGTTTACATTTCAGTAATTTTTTGTGTGTAAGATTTAAAAATCAGTAAGCCAAGATAACCTACTTGAATTCATGTTAATTACTTCACGATTTGCTCAGAATAATAACTTACTTGGTATCTTTGTCCTCCATGTTTATCCAATGAAGTAAAATTCAAACCAGTCCACCAAATGGAACCTGTTTTTTATTTGTATGTGGTGTAGTTCCATCTGGTCCATGTTAAGGACCCCCAAAAATATATGATTAGCTTTATAGTTCACTGCTAAAGGTAGCAAAGCTGGTTTAACATTTTTCAGATTTGCATCAAGCATCAAAAATATTTTCTGGCATACTCTGGCCGTGTTTACTGACCAAAGATTTTCGTCCAAAACTAAATCCAGTTAGTTACGTCTTTTCACTTTTAAAGTATGGTGTGCAGTTGAACTGGCTAAAAAAAATAATAATAGTGAAACCTGAGTGTTGTTCTATTTGTAATTGCTCTGGAAACTACCTCTCTGTGTCAGGATTAATCACACTTGAGCCCCAAGACTCTATGCCAAGGAACTTCAGATAATGTCTTTTAAAACCCCCCTCACATCTTGATTAATCAAATATGTGCCAATCACAGTAGTTGTTCTCAATAACATAAAATGGCACAAATTGGAAATATTGGAGTAGATAAGCAATTTTAGTTTACACCAGATCAGAATCTGGTCCTAAGTGTTTGACTTAAGCCATCTTAAAAAAAAAAATCTTTGAATACGTAAGGAGAAAAAATCTACCTAAATTATACCAGCCTACATCCTAATTGTCACCTGGTCTGTATGAATTTGAGGTGGGGGGAGTTCTGCAGGGACCAGTTGATGCTCAATTGGGCTGTTAAAAGGTAAACACCATTTGCTACTCGTTTTAGGCCATATTGTCTACATCAGGTTGCAAAGCACTAGGAGGAGATGTATTTCTTATTTCCTCTCTGTAAGGTGCTGTTCTCAGGGGTGTGGTTCAACCATGCTTACTCCACATGCTGTTCATGCAAAAGAATTGCATAGCAGATATTTGTGTCTGCTGTTACTGTACACCAAAGCCAGAAGTGGAGCTACCCAGACCGTTTGATAAGATTTGTCACATTAGTTTGAGGCTGCACTTGAACCTTTTCAGAGTTCAGTGACACTGGGCTGGGGCTGTTGGATGGAATCTTTTTAAGTTGCAGTTTTTACCTTAGCGCTGTCCTTCGTTACGGGAATCCAAAGCCCTGCATAAAGAAGAGCTCTGCTGGGAGCTTGTCCACAGCGGTGTCATGGCATGAGGTTGTGTGTGAACAAAAGAGTGTTCCCTGTAAGCTGTGTGCTTATGTGGTTGCATAGCAGAGATTAAAATGGCACCCAACTGATTTAGCTGAGCGCCTGCAGCTAGGTTTTGTTTCTACTTGGGATGCTAAAATGCAGTTAATTAAGTAAATGTGTAACCGCTGAAATTTTCAGTGATTACACTCTTGGGGGAAGGAGTTAGCTCCCTGGGAGCCAGGGCTCCATTTCCCCTCTCACGCCCCCCAAACTGCTGCCTCTGATACAGAGGCAGCAGCATGGGATAGAAGGGGAGGCTAGTGTCTCCCTGCGTGTAATCATGAAGGTTAATGAATGAGCACAGGTTCATCGGTTAACTGTGTAGATCAGTGTTTCCCAAATGGTGTTCCACGCAACTCCAGGGTTCTGCGAAGTGGAAATAGGGGTTCTGCGAGGAAATTCCATTACATCCTGAATTATTGTAATGGAATGGAATTTGGATTCATTTATGAATGTTATTGAAAACAATTTTCATGTGTTTGCCACAATACTAATCCCTGTGTGAAGCCAGCTTAGCCAGAGAGTGGGGACAATGACATCACTACTCATCGTGGGGCGCACAGTCAGTCAGGGGTTCCACGCTGTCAGTCAGGGGCTCCACAAAATTCTTTCAAGTTCCAAAGGGTTCTGTGGCCAAATAAAATTGGGAAACACTGGTGTAGATGGCTACACTTTTACATCCCTAGTTTCTATTGGTGTTGCACATTCGCACATGCATTGATGTACATAACACTTATTCCTCACGTGGATGGGGAAAAAAAAATCCACAGATGAATGGGAAAGATTAGAGGGAACGTGGGTTTAGCGGTTTATAGGTTTCATTTTTTCCTTTTAGCATTTGATCCTTCTTCTCTTGTACCAGCTCCCCAGACCTTCTGCCCCCAGTCCCAGTATAACAGCTGACACTACAGTTCTGGAAAAATGTCTAGTTCTGCACACACACATGCACTATCCCCTTACTATCTGTTCTAGAGCTATAACTAGAATTGTTGGTTGTTGCAATGTACGCTCCATGTATGGAACATGGGTCTTGCTCTCCATGCCTATCCTGCCTAAGGAGGCTGCCCAAAGCCTTATTCACATGTATATCTTGCTTTTTAAAACTCCAATAATGATTATATGCATGATGCTTACTTCTGTGCACTGTGGTTATGTTAGGATTTTTTCCTGGACTGTGGGATTGGGTTCTTAATCGGGCTGCCTTTTAGCTACACGCTTCTTTCCATACATGTGGCTGGATATGCCCAAGATTTTCAGGCGTTGGATTGAAGGTGTTGTTTGATATGAACTGTACTTTACTTTTGTGAGCAACTTTTATGGCTTAATTTATATAGTTTTGTGATGGGCACCTATAAACATGGTTATCCGATTACAGCATGAGTGAAATAGGCACTCTTATTCTGATATTTTTTATTACAATAAAAATCTGAGAAATTCAGTTGCCTATCTAATAAAATTGACATTTCTTTTATGGATTAGCCTGTTTTAATGAGCATTTTACTTATACAGTAGTACATTAGCAAAGTGTCTCTTGATTTTATGTAGCGAGTGTTTATACACTGGTTCAGAGGCCGAACGCTATTCTGTTTTCAGCTCTTAAGGTGGAGTATTTGAGTCAGAAACAGCCAATACAAGATAGTGATGTTTCTGTGTTACAAAGGGACCGCCTTAATATCAGAGTGCTGTAATTCATCCTTCTGAAAGGGAGGGTCAGTTCTAATTCCATATTTGTGCTGTTTTGAGCTGCTCCACAGCAGAAAGCCAGGTGGTGTGCCAGACTGCACTGAATTTAGAGGCTTAGGCTGAATGGCATTGTGATATTGACTAATGACAGCTACTTTAATGCTGTCGCAATAGAGAACTCGGGACACCTTGGAATTGCTGCAGCGTTATAATCGTAGTGTGTTCCGCGAGCATTGCTTTCCGGGCACAGTGGTCTATGACTGTCATAGATCCTAAGGTCGGAAGTGACCACGCTGATCATCCTGTGATACCCAAGGCACCACACCTGTTTTGAGCTGTGCTGGGAGTCTGACTTTGCACAATGGCAGAGGCGACTCATAGGTGTTGGTACTTGGTGAACGGGCAGAGGTGAGAGGTGGATGTAAGGGCACATGTAAGGTTACCACGTTTTGAAGCGCAAACAAAAAAAGTACCCCATCCCAAGGTGAGCCCACAATATCCCCAGCCTCAAGGCAGCTTTGCAAAGGCCTAGTCTATACTGTATCGCCTGCCTGACGATCTAACCTATGCAAATAGCATAGCTGAAGTCAATGTATTTACCGTGGCGTCTTCCACACAGTAAGGTCAGCAGGAGCTGCTCTCCCATTGACTCCGCCTCGTGTTCTCATCCTGGTGGACGACCGGAGTTGATGCGAGAGATCGATTTATTCTGTCTAAGCAGATGAGATAAATTGACCGCCGATGGATTGATGGCCGCAGCATTGATCCACTGTGTGGTGAAGTCAAGCCCTTAGGGCAGGGGTCGCCAACCTTTTCAAACCAAAGAGCCAAAGTACATCAAAATTCAGAGCAAGTGGTCAACAAAGAGCCGTATAAGAATGCCCATTGGCATGACTGAAAATATACAACTTAATATTATTGATAATTGGCATGATTAATAACAGCATCAATGAAACCTTGTATTCGCAGACTTTATTCAATGGAACTTCTGCTGCTGCATCTTTTCACACATTTCTTGGAAGTTTACATCGTAACAGGTCAAATCCAGGTTCATGTATGCATTCAGGCAGTCTTCTGTCAACCTTATGGCAAGGGGTTGGAGATGTGGGGATTCAGGGGTCTGGGTTGGTGTGCATGAGCTCAGGGCAGGGGGTTGGGTGTATGATTAGCTCAGGGCACACAGTAGGGGTGTGTGGGGGTGCAGGAGTGTTATGTCAGGGGGCTGGGGATGTGGGAGTATGAGGAGCTCAGGGCAGGGGGTTCAGGTATATGATGGGCTCAGGGCACAAGGTAGGAGTGTGTGGGAGTGCAGAAGCGTTATGATGCTGCAACCAGATGGGGGCTGGGCCCCAATTGGGGTCATATTGTCCAGGATTCATTTTTAAATAGAGTAAAATATTATGTCCAACACAAAAGGTTTCAACATTGTCTTTATTTATGGCAGGAGGAGGGAACCTTTTTTGGGGTCAGGGACTACTGAGTTTGGGTGATGGACGTATTTGTGACCCGAGGCACTGGTTTGGGGTACAGGAGTTTGGATTGTGACCTAAGGCAGAGGGGATTGTAATCTGGGGCAGAGGATAGGGGTGCAAGGCCTAGGAGGAGAGATTGGGACATCTCAACTTGGAAAAGAGATGAGTGAGGTGGGATATGATACAGGTCTATAAAATCATGACTGGTGTGGAAGAGCTAGGTACTCTTTTCTGAAACACTAGAACTAGGGATCGTCAAATGAAATTAATAGGTAGCAGGTTTAAAACACAAAAGGAAGTACTTCACAGAACACACAGTCAACCTGTGGAACTCCTTGCCAGAGGATGTTATAGTCTTGGACTTTACAGGACTCCAAAAAAAAAAAAAAAAAAAAGCGCCACATGAATTCGTGAAGGATATGTCCATCAATGGTGATTAGCCAGGATGGGCAGGAATGGTGTCCCTGTAGGGACTACTTGATGATTACCTGTTCTGTTCATTCCCTCTGGGACACCTGGCATTGCCACTGTCAGAAGACAGGATACTGGGCTGGATAGACCTTTGATCTGACCCTCTGTGGCTGTGCTTGTGTTCTTATATTCCCAGGTAAGGCATGTCCCATTTCCAGTCCTAGGCACTGCTGGTACCCAGAAGCCTCTTCAGAGTCTCTGCCCCACATCTAAGCTCTGGAGTGTGGGGAGGAGTCATTTCCAGCCTGTTCCTGCCCCCAAACTCAAGCTGGTCAACAGCCCCCAGGAAGGACCTCTGAGGGGTCCTTGCTCTAGGCAGCACAGGATTCTTTGTCCCCTAGCTGCCCTCTCTTTCTGAGCCACCTGTGACCAGACTCTGTTGCTGAGGCCCCTGTGGTCGGGTTCCCCACCCTGTGTACAGTGTTTCCTTTGGGCTTAACCCTTCCTGCCCACACTGTCCTTGGGGGAGGAGCGGCAGAAAGCAGCTGGTTTATGTGGGTGGCCAGCAGCACCATGGAAGTGTTAGCTGCCTTTTGGCATTATGTGGGCAAGAATGGACAGGAGCCAGGGGACAGAGGAAGAAGGGGATGAGCTCTGCAAAGTCATAGACCAATTTACCTCTTCTCCCCTCCAATCTCCCCGCAGCTGGAAGCAATTCCCATCCCTTCCTTCCCCCACGGTGCCAAAAGGCTGCTGCTGGCTACCTTCTGGGGTAGGGGAACGTGATCCGGCGTGGCACCCTGATGCATTACCTCTGCACGACCAAATGAGTCCTGACTTCCTCCAAGAGCCCCTGTGAGCATGGAGGGATCTCACTGGTGCAGGAGTAACTCTCTGTAAGTCCGAAAGCTATTCCTGGACATTCTGCTGTCATATGTGCTGATGAAGCCCTGAGACTGCAGTAGTGGCCACTCTTGGCCAATTTGTTTGTGGCTTACTCATGCTGAATAGCATCCTCCTTTGCAAGAGATGTCATTGGTTTCCACTTGTGGGGCGAGGCACTTCTGTGAGTGGTTGAGGGTGTCAGAATCTAGCACTTTGTAGCCCATGAGCGGATATTTCTTCTACCACTGAATAGGCCCCTTCAGATCTTGCTAGTTAACTGGGCTCGCCACAGGATTTTCTCTGATGTGAGAAATGTGTCCAAACTGCGTGTTTGCAATGCAGAACAAAAACCATTGCACTTTGATTTGCACGCATCTCATTAATAATACAAAGCATGTTTTTGTACGCAGAGACTTACAACTTTAGTGCAGCCTTTTGTTGCATCTTATATGTTAAACAGAACGAAGAGAGTAGCATCGTTGAAACAACCAAAGCATGTTTCAATCTTGAACTTATTGCAGCCTTTATAGAGGCTCCTTGTCCATCTCGTCTCATGAAGTTGAGCCAAAGCTTTCTTTTCTACTTAATATTGTAATTTTGGGTAAAGGCTGGGTAATAACTTGAGAGATGTGTGAGAAGATCTTGTGTTAATATTGTATAAACCTGCTTTAACATCAGGAAGCTTAAAATCAAATTTGGCAGAGCTTACAAGGGCAGTGAATTTGGAGACACTTGACTCTAGCAACCAACAATATATGCTGAAAAACTTCTAGTTTTCTCTTACTTGGCTTGTATTAAATATCTCTGCTAAGCTGGTCGTGGTGTTTACATTGTGATATAGCTGTCAAAAGGCAACTGTACTTGGTAGTTTTAATGTTCCATTCTAAAGGGAGCTATATTCTAAAATTTAAAATATGATTTGAAGCCTTGAGAATGTGAATGTGTGTGAGGGAGCGCGTGCACACGTAAAAGGTGCATGTGATTTCAGACTGATGTTACATACTTTAAGGTCATACCGACGTAACTATTTTCCTACCTGTATAGGTTAAAATGGGCAAGAAGAGTATTGCCATAGATAAATCATGTCTAGTTCAGGTTTTTTGTGAGGGGGAGAGGGAGGGGGGAATGATACTAAAGTAGATTAATTGTGGAACTTTATACATTAACTCAATTTAAAAAAAATCGATCTCCTAAAATGAACAGGGTGATATTTAAAGTTAAACCTGTTTTTTAAATTCTAAGTTTTAAAATCAAGGTAATAATTATTCGTAACAGTGTATCATGATCTATAGTAAGATTCCATAAGGGCACACACAGAATGAAGCATCTGATTTTTTTTTTTTTTTTGGCATTCTGTTTGTGACAATTACATGACTCTTATTAACTGTGTCTGGAAGAAAGCAGTGTTACGAGATGAGGAGAGATTTCCTTCATCTGTTACCCCGTAGGTAATTTTTGTGCTTTTTCCAGTATTTAAGTACCTCTTAACTGCTTGCTGTCCATCTGTATACCATTCATAGTACTGTAAACTAGTATATGTAGCATGACCTTGTAACTTGCTTTGTTTGTGCATCTGCCAGTACAATATGTTGTCTTTCCTTTAAATGCAAATATGCTACATCCAGTACAGAGCTCCTTAGTCAATAAATAAATTGAGGTAAAAAACTGTACCTAATACCCATTTAATTTAAATTCATTTTATAAACATAAAGACTCCTTTTAAGAGAAGCTTTAATTCAGACTAGCACCTTGATTTGTGGTTGCCATGGAGAATCAAATCTGTCATTTGACAAGAAAAGTCACCCATTTATGACAGCACTTTATCTTGTCTCTCCAGGGGAAGAAAATGTCAAAAGTGAGAGCAGAAAAAAATAAAGCCTTGAAACACCAGAATTTCTTGATTTCATTTTTATTATTCGGCTATCATATCCTTTCTGATAATAGCAACTTGGTGAAAATAAATAATGTTCCTAGAGTAAAATCAAATATTTCCTATTGGAATGGACAGGGCTCTTTGTGATTGTCAGTGCTGTGAAGTCTGGCAAGAAACAGTGTTATTAGATAAACCCACAGTGCCCAAATCCCATTTTCTTTTCATTACGGTGTCAAAATAATTATACCTGTGTAATTTGGGTAAGAAATTGGAGAATAAGTAAAATGGTCCATTGGAAGAGATTGCTTTAAGATTGTTCTCATTATGGGGTGGGGTTTTCTACATGTTGAAGGAGAAAAATGATGAAAACGTATTTATAATTTCATTTGAATAAAGATGTCTGGTGAGTCTTTCATATTTGCAACAAAAAGAGAAGGAAATGCTGTATTCAGTTAGGGCTTTTATACACCCTCATACATTTTACAAAACCAAGTTAAAAGATATAGGAGTTTTCTCTTAACACTTTAGAGATTTTGACCTGAGATTCATCAAAAGAATTTCAGAGATATTAGATGAAATCTGTTATGAACTTGAACTCTTGCAAAGTATTTCTTTTTTTTAGGATTAAGCTATTATAAGAATTAGATGGTGGTGGTTAGAGGTCAGAATGTTTGTGTGTGCATTTAGTACATGTCAATGCCTAGTTGTCCTCCGTGAGAAACACTGTAAAATTAAATTAGTTTTTACATGAATCAAACAGTGCTATTTAACCAGGCGAAAATGATCCACACTATGCTTCTTTCGTGATACACAGGCAAAAATTGTAACAGCTTTGTATGGTTTGTGACTGAGGAGTAATCTTGTATCAATGAGAGAGCATTATAATAGAAAGTCCTCTTGTGAGGGTTTAGTGTAAATATTGGACTGGTAGGGGAGCTGCTTTCTGGAACAGTTGTGCCTGGGAGAGATTACAAAAATGGAGAGAAAGGAAAGGCTTGAACTCTCTCGTTTTCTTGAAATTGGCTCGCGGTGCTGGATTCATAGCCAATACGATTTGGGATCTGCTGTGAGAAAACATACAGTACAATAGCTATCCTTCCTCTTCCCATGTAAGTGAGCATATAACAGCCCTTCTGAGCTAAAAGGAAGAAAGATGAGGAGGAAAATAGAGCAGAAACCTCAGGGAAATGTACCTGCAAATAAATTCCAACAAAACCTGTTTGTATTCTCACACTTTTTGATTGCCCTCCCTTTAAGTGGGGCTTAACCACACTCTTGTCCAGAGGTTACTTTGTCCCAGTTTTATGTATATGACATTTGCAAATAGAGATACTGCATAGAATATTAAACATAAAATGCTTTAAAATACTACACTTCAAAGCCATGTAAGCAAAGAGAAATGCTGCTAAATTAAGGCTGGCAAATCATCTTTAACCTTCTTTTCATACCTGACTCTTTTCCTATCTCTGCTTTTGTACAGTCGCAGAAGCCAAATTCTGCTCTTGGAGGCTTACGTGTAGCTCTCATTTGACTTCATGGGGCAATTGCTTTGGATGTTCAAAGGCTGAACATTGAACCAGGTGGTGCTTTCTGCCATCTGGCTCTGGATGAATATACTTAGTTGCAAACATGGCCAAAAAAAAAATAGTAGTAGTAGCTTTAGAAGTGAAATAGTTTCCACTATGGATGCGAAATCCCGTTTAAAAAGTTAATCAGTCAAACAGAACGTTTAGCCCCACTTGGCCGGCCGGGGAGTGGGGGGGGGGGGGGCTACTCCAGCACAGACGGACTGTTGGGTAACCAGTTAACCCTTTACATCTCTAGTTTCCACTGATACATAACTCTAGGAAAATATGTTAATGTATTATCATGATGGTACCATTAATGTGGTAATATTGATTCTTGGGAGATCATCTGGGATTAATATGGGTGAAGTAAGGGTGCTATGGGATTACAGAACTTTACATATTTTTTTAAAGAGTCTTTTGTGTTTAATCCTTTCCCTCCCATGCCTAACTGTTGCTATAGCCTGAATCCGAATTGATTTGCTGTCATCTTGTAATTGTAGCCTTGTTTACATCAACACTATAGTCAGCATTTTAGGGTTATACATTTGTGAGGAAGTTCCAGAATGGCTGATGATGAAAGAATTGTTGCAAGAAGTATTGTGCATAAAAGCTGATTGGATATGGTAAGTCACATCTGTGGACAACATTTTCTATGGAAAATCAGGTTGTTAAAGGTTCTTAGGTCACTAAATTTTAAGGATATTAGGTCCTGTACCTAGTTCACAAGTTTGGGACCCTAACCCTTACATGCATGAGTAAGGACTAGACTCAAGAATAATGGTTTAAATCATTAAGTCTTGCCAAAGCTACCTTTCAAAGTATTTAATTCACTTCAAGTCATAACTGCCTGCTACAAGTTCCTTTAAGTGACAAAGCCACTTACTACTCTGAGGTTGTTCCCGATGTACCCAATTTACCTTTTATGAATTCTGTCTAAAGGAAGGCCCAAAAGACTTCTAATATATGTAAAAAAAATTTAGCAGCTTGTCTGTCTAGTTTCCGATGGGTGCAGTGTGAAATGGCTGATATCCTGTCCTGAAAATCAGAGGTGGAAACATCACCTCTGCATCAATGCAGTACCGCAATAATGAAATGAAAGTGACGGAACCTCATTTACATTTCAGAAATAGTTTGCTTGAGTTTCCTGTTCTACCAGATTTTCATGTATACCTAGTATTTGGTTTTTACCCACATTTAAGCAATACTTTAGATTTGACCCTCAGAGAACTGAGAGGTGTGTAGGTAATGCTCTTACTTTACAGAGCATTTACTCAGTTTGCTACAGTAAGTATTGGTACAGCAATAACCGAAGCAGCAACTACAGTCTGGTGTTTCTACAAAGATTAACTCCTTCCTTTTGGCTTTTGCAGCTCTTTGTAGTGATAGTTACTGTTGCAGCTACTGTACTGCAACATTTTCTCACTCACTTGGCTTAATGCTTTATTGAAATTGTACTTCTGTTTGAATAGTGTTTTTGAGGTGCAGAAATGCACTTTGAACCTTAAAGTCTAATATACAGAAAAACAGCATTTGTATATTTCACTTGTTACTGTAACAGGGACATCCATGTGAATGCATACCTAGCAAAGGAGTAAATATATCGTGTGTGCTAATAATTTTGTATTAACTCCTTTTACAGGAGTGTGTGAGAGAAGAAAACTAGCAAATTACTAGGAAGGATGAAAAATCACATGGATCAAGGCAAAAATGTGACATTTTACTCTTTCCACAGATTAGCACAGAAAAACAAAAGCATAATAAAAATGTTTAGCTATTTAATTAAAATGAAATCTATCACTGCTTGTGCATCTGAAAGGCAAATGCCCTTTTTTTCAAATGAAGCAACTGACCAGAAATTAAGCTAGTGGTAAATTGGTATGCGTCCTTAGTTCTTGTAAAACATAAAATCACATTCTTAAATAATGAAGTTACAGCCAAGACTGTATCGGACACATTGTTTTCATAGTGCCTGATCCAACTCTAAATGAAATAATGGAAAGACTCCCATTGACTTCAGTTGCAGTTACCACATACCTGTACTTTTGCTAAGTGTTACTTGGGAAGTCTTCTGAGCATGTATGCATTGACCTTGCTGAGAAATCTGTCACAGTACATCAATACAAAACAAATAAGCAAATGAGGAACTGTCACGATAGTACAACAATCTTTTGTCATATGAACAATCCTATTTATACTTTAAAAAATGAAAATTTCTCTATCTAGGCATTTAGACTAGGTCTGTTAAGAACATAAGAATGGCCATACTGGGTCAGACCAAAGGTCCATCCAGCCAGTACCCTGGCTGCCGATAGTGGCCAATGCCAGGTGTCCCAGAGGGAGTGAACTGAACAGGTAATGATCAAGCGATCTCTCTCCTGCCATCCATCTCCACCCTCTGACAAACAGAGGCTAGGGACACCATTCCTTAGCCATTAATGTTATAATGGTGTAGGGATGCCGATGAGGATGTACACTTTCAACAGCATGGAGACCGAATTAGGTCTATTATGCGTCTTTCCAGTGATTGTCTTTTCCAATTCAGTGGAGTCCTGTTCCTGAGCACTATTGTACATATAGGACTGTGTAAAACTATTGATGTACATGCAAGTATTGACAAAAATGAGAGTTGCATATGGATTGAGAGCAGTGAAATACCCCATGGTATGGAAGCTCGCCTGTCTGGCGTGATAGCTGGGGCTGGTAGCACTACCTGTATTTGAGATTGCTTAATGCTTTCTAATATAGGACCCTGTTTGAAGGAGGTTAGCAAAAAAAGTTTTCTCAACATTGGTAAAAATATTCTTACCGCTGTTTTTTTTTTTTTTTATATGTTCAGGCACCTCCATGCTTTGGAGCAGGGATTTGGAAATGGGCAGAGTCTCTGGAATGTCATCCCTGTGAAAATGTGATTAAATGTGTCCAAGTTATAAACTTCCACATGCACTGTTCTCACCTGGTCCACAGAAAGTTCAGAGTTTGCCTGATCGATTATCAGAGGGCTCCCCCTGGGTGTAGGGATGCCAGTAGTCCCGTATAAGGGACGTCTCTCTTATTTTTTTTTTCTTCTCTGTACTAGAAGATCAGGAATTGCTGAGTACTGCAAAAAGCAGCAAGAAATACCTCCTGGTGAGCGTAGGTGAGTGCATTAATAATAATACCAATACCAATAATATTGGGAGGAGGGGTCAGATGATGGTGCTCCGAAAACACTCCCATTTATTTGGAAAACAACATGGGCAGCAGGCGGGCTAAGCGGGACTTTTGCTGCTCCTGGGCTGCTGGGGGTCACTGTATTTTTGGGGACCAGTTGGGTGGCCAAGATAATTTCTGAGCTCCTGGGTAAGATTTGGGGGGCTGCCTTCATGCTCCAAGAAGGGGCAGAGCCTCAGGTGGAAGGGGTGGGGCTAGAGGTAGCCTCCCCCAGCGAGTCCTTTGGTGCTGCCCAGGGCTCCAGCAGTGATTGAAGGGGCTCGGAGCGGTGGCAGCAATGGGGAGTGCTGGGCCCCTTTAGATCGCCCTTTCTCCCCAACAGCAGGCCTGGGCACCAGAAATGAGAGTAGGAGGACTGTCTCTGTGGTGCTTCAATGCTGTCCTGCCAGGGCTCAGACTGTATGGAGGAGGAAGTTGCCTGACTGCTAGATGGCATGGAAGGGCCTAGTTAGCTGCCAGAGCGCATTGCCAATGCAATCTGACACTGAACCTAGGAACCCTGAGTCTCAGCATTCCTCTGCAGTCAGCAAATAGTTGTGAAATGTACTGGTGTAACATGCATCTCATCATAAGAACGGCCATACTGGGTCAGACCAAAGGTCCATCCAGCCAGTACCCTGTCTGCCAATAGGGGCCAATGCCAGGTGTCCCAGAGGGAGTGAATCGAACGATTCTGTGGAACGTGTTGATTCATTTAAGATTTTTACTTCATTTGATTCTAAATTTTCTTTCACATATAGTGCCACTCCCTCACCTGAACAACTAGTTCTGTCCTTTCTATATATTTTGTACTGCAAAAGAATGATTGTGTCCCATTGATTGTCCTCCCTCTACCAGGTTTCTGTGATGCCTATTATATCAGTATCCTCCTTTAACACGAGGCACTCTAGTTCACCCATCTTAATTTTTTAGACTTCTAACATTTGTGCAGAAGCACTTTAAAAACTTGTCACTGTTTGTCTGTCCTTTTCTGATGTGTCAGATTCTTTTTTTAATGTGAATCATTCCCTTCTCTCAGTGGATAGTCAGTAGGATAACAGCCTATGACTGCAACTAGTTATTCTGTAAGCTCGCCTGGCGAAAGATGTGCACTGTAGAGCTGATGACCTATGTTGGAAATCAGTATGGTTCCATATGATGGAACTTCTGTGCTTATTTATTTATTCATTTCTTTTAGACAAGAAATGACATAAAACTATATCGAGGACTGTTAAGGTTGCAAAGTCAGTCATGCTTAAGAAATGTCAGGGTTAAGGTTGCCTGTGCAACCTTAATTTGGGCACCTTGTGACATTTTCTTTGTGTGATCACCTGCTGTATTTTTTTTTTCTTTCCATGGGACCCCTGTGGGTAAAACACTTAAACCAAAAAGTTCATAGTTGGCTACTGATTGCTTGTTCCTCTTTTTCTGGGGCCTAGTATCAGACGCCTGGGGCAAGATTTTCAGAAATATTGAGTGCTCACCACTGAAGTCAATTGGAGCTGTGCTTTAAAGATATGAATTGTTAGTACTGTACTCTGGGAAAACAGTCAGGTCCTAGAGGTGTGAGATTGATCACCCCAATTAGTGGGGGACTGGAATACAAAGAAATTGAGAGAACTTCTGTGGAATGGAGACACCACCACCTAATCTTCCAGGAACACTTGATGTCCTAGTCTCACTGAAGTGTCATGTAGGGTATGAACACAGCGGGAGTATATTCCATGATGGCACCCATTGTGTAGTTGAAAGCTGCATCATAAATGCAGTAGGGCAGGCGGCTGAATTAATATTGCACAAGCAACCTGGATCCTGGTGTTGCCTAAGAGTTGAGAGCTATATTTTGCAACTTTAACATTCTTTTCACTTTTTAAAGAATGTAATTCCATAAAGGATGTGTTGTACTGTTACCAAGATGTGTCATCCTACCTTTAGGACCTGACCTGTAACGAGTCTTTTGTGTAGTCTTTGCCAAATGAAAAGAGAAGAAAAACATGCTTTGAGCATTCAAATCCAGAAACTCAGTCCAAAAGACAAACACCTTTAGCTTATTCTCGGTAGATGTTGTATGCCTTTGGAGGGTGGATACTGTAAGTGTGTGAAATAGACCAAAGGCTAGGATTCCCTTCCAAGCCTCTGCTCCCTTTGGTAACTAAGTCAGAAAGATGCTGTGTACTCCAAGACTGCAGTTCTATTCGCTAGGGAGGGAAAAGGTGTGTGGTGGGGTGTGTGTGTGTGTTTGTGTGAAAAGAGGATAGGAGAGTAGGTTACAAGAGGTGAAGCGGGTTGGAGAGAGAAGAGAGTGGACAAGGTTATAATACCTTGCCAGACTTTTCCTGCTAAAATCTAAATATTTGCTTTGTAAACGATGAACATTAGAATTTGTTTTCTTTAGATGCTATGAATCAGGGGTGGGCAATAATTTTCTCAGGGAGGCCACTTCATGAATTTTGGTACCTGGTTGTGGGCTACCTCCCGGAAGGGGCGGGGCCTTGGGTGGAAGGGGTGGGGCTGAGGGCTACAGAGAGGGTATGTCTACACTACCACCCTAGTTTGAACTAGGGTGGTTAATGTAGGCAACCGAAATTGCAAATGAAGCCCGGGATTTAAATATCCCAGGCTTCATTTGCATCTTGCTGGGCGCTGCCATTTTTAAAGCCCCGGTAGTTCAGACTCCGTGCCCGCGGCTACACGCGGCACGGAGTAGGTAGTTCGGATTAGGCTCTCTAATCCAAACTACTGGTACACCTCGTTCCACGAGGAATAACGGTAGTTCGGATTAGAGAGCCTAATCCGAACTACCTACTCCGTGCCGCGTATAGCCGCGGGCACGGAGTCCGAACTACCGGGGCTTTAAAAATGGCGGCGCCCGGCAAGATGCAAATGAAGCCTGGGATATTTAAATCTCGGGCTTCATTTGCAACTTCGGTTGCCTACATTAACCACCCTAGTTCGAACTAGGGTGGTAGTGTAGACATACCCAGAGAGACAAAGTGTGAGTGTAAAAGAGACACTTTAGGTGTAAGAAACAGATTTTGTGACAGTGTGTTCTGCAGTGTATGTGACATGACTGTGTGTGGGGGCAGGGCACAGACTGGGGATATATGACAGTGACTGTATGCTCTGGTTGCTGCTGGCTAAATTTGAGAGAAGCCACGTTCTGTCTCTTCAAGGGAAATCTGTCCTACTCTGCTGTCTCCACCCTCCACTGCTCTGCATTCTTCTGAGTCACTTACCAACCATACTTCAGATTGGAACAACTCCACTGTCTCTCTCCCTCACCCTGACCCCTTCTCTGTAGATATGGGATATAGGGGCAAGGGCACACCCTAATTTCAGCACTCTTCTCAATCCTCCTCTCCCCGCCCTCCTTCCTCTGCCCCCCGCCGCTCTGCACAGCTAGCAGGAGATTCCTGGGAGCAACTTGGCTGCGGGATGGAGTAAGGTTTGGGGAGGGGCAGCTTAACACACGCTGCTGGCTCTGCTTGTCAGCTGTGTGGGCCAGAGAGAAATGCTGGATCTGGCCCCTGTGCCTGATTTTGCCCACCATTGCTATAAATCCACTTGGGTCTGCTTTTGGAGAGAGGACTTTGAAGCATTGTCTACTCATTGTCAGAGAAATAGTAACTTGTGTATCTGGTATGTGGAAAGTTTCTGGTGGAGGGCACTGCTTAGGTCAATGGAATAGATTTTATTGTATGGGTGGAGAAGTGACTATTGAAGCTCTCCTTTTACCCCATGTGCCCTATCCTCCTTCCCTATGGAAGGAAGTGGGCTCCCAAACTCCAAAGATGAAAATAGCAGCGATTCAGAAGAGTTTTAGGGAAGAAGTCTGGGCTCTGAATCAGGAAGTTTGTGCTTTTTAATTTTGCGTGTCCTTAGGCAAGTCACTTAATCTTTGTGGCTAAAATTCCCCAGCCGTAAAAAGGGGAGAACGCTTACTGGTTTTGCAAGTGTGTTGTGAGTTCTTAAGTATCCTTGTATTTGTTGCACTTGTAGCAGGCTACAAACTTGTTACAAAACCTACATAGAACAAGGTAAATGTTAACATGGACACCTAAACAGTACTATTCACCTAGACTGTAAAAGGAAGACACCAGATCAGCTTCCAGAGCCGTCTGACTCCACACAACGTCTCCTGTGTGTTTTTAAGGTGCTGTGGTTGTCTCAGATGGAAGGTGTGAGAACAAACTGCTGTTGGTGGTTGTGCAAAATACAATCAGAAAATATTGTAGGAGAAGAAGGCTATCTTGAAAAAACTTTTCTCTCCTGCAGTTTAGCTAGTGAAGGGTAGGATGCAAGTAACTAATTCACTGCCTTTCTGCTATAGGTTTGACCACATCAACAGTCCTGATCAAATCTATGTCCAGATGATTGTATACTTACTTTTCAGCTGGTTCTCTTGTTTCTACATCATACTACATCAAATACTATAGGAATTATAAATGCACTAGACCATTGGGACATATATCCTATATTTCTGAGGGCCAGAAAACTTTCATAACCAGCCAGCTGAAGATTGCTGTCTGCAAGCAATAATCTTTGTAGTGTAGAGTTGTGGTAGTTTGACACCTCCTCACAGTGCTTGTTGTAAAGGTAAGGGCATGGCTGGAGCATCTTATGGTTTGGCAATCCGCAGCTACATGATAAACTCTTGGAGGTAATTGTAGCCTGCTCAATTTGGAGCATCCTTGAGGGTGCTCTTAAGTTACACAGGAGAACAAGCTGATCCTTAGCCAGCCTCAAGGAGAATTACTGAGGCACACAGCTGTGTGACGTCTCATGCCTCCTTGTCCACCCCCAGCCTGTACATCTTTCTGATATTGACTATGCCAAATGGAGGTTAATGATGGCTGAAGATTGAACCTAGAGCTACACCAGATTTCTTGCCCTCTCCTCCACATAAGGAAGAACATACTGTACTTGCCAGTGACCAGACCTCCCTAGCGGAGCTTCATCAGTTCACTATAACGAATACTTCAGTATCTCACTGGGTCTACTTTGGATTGATTAATGCTTTAGAGCTGTGAATGTCATACTTTAGTTCACAGGCAGAGAAGATACTTTCTATATGTGTGCATGTGGAGAGATTCCCCCCCCCCCATAGCTTAAGCATACGCTTGCACTTGTCTCAAATTCTAGATTCTATAACAGGATGTCTTTTCGGGACTGAATTGACGTCTTTTTTTGTTTTCCTGGTAAAATTCTTACATCTGCTTTAGCTCTGTTTGAATTGTTCTTCCTGGATGCAATTCATTGTTGCACAGGAGCGGACCAAAATCCCCCAAGTCGTGTAAACCCCACTGTGGGACTAATCACATATGAGCCGACAATGGAGAAGCTTTGTTGGGAGGGCCCCTCCAAAATTAATTTCCAGTTAGCCAGCCTGAAGGTGGCATTTGGAGCTTAGTTAATGATTAACCCATGGAACCTGAGACTACAAACAGCGCAGGGTTCCCAGAAAGGGGATGTTCCAAGCCATAGTCTGGAATGTTAGCCATGGAAGGGCCACTTTATCACTACATGGTCTTGTCCATGGGTTTTAGTCCGGATGAACGCCATCTCCCCCTCTTGCTTAGTTCTCCAGGGGTGTCCTTCATTGGCCTTCTCGACAGCTAAACCAGAGTTACAGTCCATTCTGAAAAGTCTCAGAGAGGTAGCTGTGTTAGTCTGTATCTGCAGACCATGAAAGCTTTATCCCCTAATAAATCAGTTTGTCTCCAAGGTGCCACAGGACTCTTCGTTGTTATTCCATTCTGACTGATTTTTCAGTATTTTGCAGTTGCTGAAGCTGCACACTTTTATCCTCGCACTAGTTGTGGCAACTAATGTAGGGTGGCCAAAAGATGGCTATAGCAGCGATAAGCTCTCTTAGTTAGAATTTTTGTATTTTACTGGCCAATCCAAAATCCTTCTTTTGATGAAACATTGCTTTCTGTACGAAAATATTTCCTGATAACTTCTGGGTAGGAAAGACATGGTTAAAATAGCCATCTCCCCTAAAACTGTCAATCTTTCACAAAGATTGCCAGATCTCCAGCTTGACAATGTATCAAACGTGATTTTTTTAGGAAATTTGTGTATAGGCTTTTTGAGAAGGCTGCAATATCTGAGCATCACACGCTGTGTCTGTGTGGTGGCAAATCCTGTTATCTCCAGTTTCCATCTGGGGAAACTGAGGCACAGTGAAAGAGCTGATTTGCCTCAAGAAATCCGATGGCAGAGTCGGGAAAAGAATGTGGGCTCTCCTGAGTCTTACTCCAGAGCCATCAGTGCAGGATGCGTCTTTATTTTGGATTGATAGCAATCTGTTTACTAGTCTGTACTCCTCTTGAATGCATGCAGACTGATTATCAGGTGCAGAAATATAGCGTTTGTCTAGGCATTTATGCACGTGCAGAATTTGTGTAGGCCCTAGATATGCATGTGATATCACAGCAGCTCATTCTTAACTGGTGATTGCCCTCAGCAGTGGCTAGGTCTGTATCTAATTAGCCACTTGCACAGGCAATTACCCACATGCACAGTAACTGCATGGTCAAACAGGACAGTTGCAGATGTATGGCTTTGCCTTTAAAGAGCACAGTCTTGGTTCGTGGACAAACAGGGCTTGTGATGCCATCATAAACTAGATGGCTTGTGAGGTTAACTAGATTCCGAGACTCATGCATTGAATGGGTTCATCTCCAAGAGAGCTTTTTCTCAACAGGATTTCCCACTGCATGTGGTGGTTCCGCTATATTATCCACCAATCCTCCAGGTGTTCGTCAGGGTAGGGCATTTTAATGGGAAGCCTTTGGCACAAGGGCTTTTTCTTTTGATACTGCTTAGTGTTCTAAGTAATACTGGGGAATTGTGCTGGGGATCAGAGTGCAAACTAGCCCTAAATGATGATGCAGTGGCTGTTCGTGTTACTTTTAGAAACATTAAGTCTCTTTTATTGGCAATGGAGTTTCATACCTACAGCAGGAGAGCATTGCGTTAGCAGTGGTCCATGAATTAGGATGTGTAGCTGAGTTCACCTACTGTTACCTGGTTTGGCAGTGTGTATTCACAGGGGCTGCTTTTCTTCAGTCCACTTCTGTTGCTGCTTTGTAGTCCTGTTTCAGTGGGGGAAGGAGCCTCTTGACACTTTCTTTGCCTCCAACCCCCTGTGAGTGTCAGATTGAAATACCGCTCAATAGTGATGGTATCTCTCCCTACAACTACGTTGTACAGGAGATGCTGCTAGCAGGAGTTTAAAAACTGTTGGATTTTGAATTGCTGTATTGTTCATCTGATTAAATGGTATTTAATTAGCTTTGTGGGTTTTTTTCGTCCTTTTGTTTCAGTGAAAAGATAACGGGGGAGGAGAGAAGATAAAAACTGTCTAAATGAAGCTTCATTATTTAAAACACATATAAAAACTCCATAAGATGCCTTTTTATTCTGCAGCCCTTTATCTTCCTTCACAAGCTTTCCGAGAATGAGTAGTGCATGTTGAGGTTTATCTTTGCTTTTATGTGCAGTAGCCACATGCTTAACATGGAGCACATTTGAGTTGCATTTCATAGGGCTTTTGCAATCCTTTTATAAAGGGACTGATCTGTTAACATCACCCTCTTTAGATCTAGCAGGCAGGATGTTCTGCCATACAAAGAAACGCTCACAGTCTTTCTTGCCAGACCAGTAAGTGAATGATTTCAAGCCTGGTGGGCAATACTTGTGTCCATGCGTAACACAGACAGACCACAGTAGTAGGCAGCTGCATGTAATTTTGAACTCCACTCATTGAACTGTAATAAAACAATATAAGCACTGCTTGGGGGAAAGATTGGATGCAGTTATCCCTACACAAGGCTCGGGCATATGAAAGCAGTGCTGGCTGACAAGAGGATTTTGAGATTTGATTTTGATTGAATTGCAGAATTGAACAGGCCAGGAATGTCAGTGGAAGGCTAAATGCCTGTAGTGCCATAAAGTTTTATTCATGTGAGGCTTTCCAATATAAAGTAGATGGATTATTGGAAAAGGTGTCAAGAGACATGAAATAGAAGTGCCCAAAACATAAAATGTGTGGCAACGGGTAAAATTACTTCTTGCTTAGTACATAATTAGCTCACAAAAATGTTTTGAGTAATTGTTTGTTTATTGTTCATCTCTTTTTTTATGCTATTTCATTGCATGGTGCAAATATGAAGTCCTTCAGTTTCCCCTTCGGATCCTACTTTAAGGAGAATACATGCTGCTTTTAGAATGGGATTTTAAAAAAAATGAATACTGTCTTCGTTAAAACAAAAATTACCAGAGGAAGGGACTCTTTCTCTCCCTTGATTGCTTAAGAAAAAAAAGAGTCCACCGGATATGATCGTCCAGCAGACACTGAAAACTATTATACTCAAAAACAAGAGCGAGATGTGTATTCATATACCACAACACACTGACTTATTTCATAGCTCAGTAATGCATACATAATTAGAGTCAAATTTGCATAGGACAGCTGATATCCAAATTTGTATGACATTAGAGACAGCTTCGCTCAGTTGCAATGAGCTATGAACAGTAAGTAAAGTTGCACAGGAGATTGTATGTGGGTGAACAGGAGTGTGTCATATTTTGTGTCTCTATTCTTTATCCATTTACAAAGTTCTGCCTCAGTAGACATTTATTTAAGCATGTTCTAAATCATATATATTGTGACTGTGGAAAAAATATCCATAGCTGTATTCTGCATGTACTTGTTTAGAATTACAAAATAAACAGAGCTTCAGTGAAATGAGCCTTTTTGTGTCAAGCTATTTTTTTAATTTAAAATTCTGTGTGTGTTGGGGGGAGGGGGGAGCTAATTCTGTTAAACTTCCTCACATGGAGCAGTGCCTTATTACATGAACAGTCCCTTTTCTTTTGTAAGGTGGTATTCACTGTATGTAATGTTGGCAGAATTGGGCCCCAAGCTACCAACAATTATAGCTAAGAAATTGCATTTAAATGTACAGTACAATGTGTGTGGTGTGCTATTTTTTTTTTTTTTTTTGGCTAATTCCATGAACTGCCCCATTCTACTTGAGAGTATGAGAATATTTAGGTCCTATCTGTTTGTTTTTGGTCCACCCCCCGCCCCTCCTTTTTTTTTTCCAAGCTGAAAGGAAATCCCCAAAACAGCATTATTCAAAGTGCTGGATTGTTGTTAAACCATTCTATTGAAATTCGGGATTAGTAACCATGCAGAGAAATATGAACCCATGTTCTGTGCGGGTGGTAACCCTCTATGGCTTTATAAAATATGTATTTACCACATGTCTCATAGATCATTCTTTCCCCTTATTTTGTTTTACTTTATTATTAGCTGTTTTAAAAATAAATTCGATGAATATTTATCTAACCAAATAGTAGCTTATTTACAGTGGATTTCTTTGAGAGCACAATGGGGTGGGAAGGAGACCCAGCTACAGTCCTTGAATTATGTGTAGAACAGTTTCCATGATTGTCATTTTGTCTGCATCACTTTTTTCTGGGGGTCATTTTAAATGGGAATACGAGAAGTTGATTTCTGGGCTGTGGTAATAACTCTTCAGTGTGTGTCTGTGTCTAGATATTGTAGGGGATCTGCTGGGAGAGGAAAGTTCAAACATCTTAGAAAGAGCCTTTTCAGAGTTTCCCCGGAGCTGTGTGATGTGCTGATCTCTGCAGCTGCACCATTCTTCTTGTCCCCACCCCAGCTCTTCCACTAGCTGCGGCGCTCTCTTGTGTTCAAGCAGAGAGGGCATGTGCCGTCATCCTTGGTTCGTCCAGATGTCAGCGCGTTGGTTGACATATTTAATGTATGAAGAGTCATTTAAAATAGTTTTTTCAATTCAGCCTGTGAGTAATCGTGTTACATTTTTGTTCCAGTTTATTAAGGGAAACTTAACTAGTTATGCAGCCCCAGTGTGGCGGGTGCCTTTGCAAACTGATTATTTGATTTGATTTTTTTAATAGAACCTTTGTGCCAGCTCCGTTAAAAGCGAGGTTGAATCTGAGCAAATGGTGTGCCCCTGTGCTACATGGAAAGCTGAATCATATGGCAGTGCCGGTGAAATGCAGCCTGCTGATGCTTGCCCAACCTGAAAGTCCATTGAGACCAGATTCTCATGGCCTACAGTGCTTATAATGCACGCAGAGCTCTGAGACCTCAAACAGACAGGCACTTCAAACCCCGGATAGTAATGTAATGCAATTTAACCTTGCTTGGATCTTTCTGGCCTGTGCTTTTTAACTCTTTCCTGAAGATTACAGGGAGTTTGATTTTAATTCCTTTGGCTACGGCACGCGTACCCTGTTTCATATTCTGGGCAATGAGACTATGATGAGTCTACAGAGTAAGCATGGGGTTAGCTCATTGGATGAGCTGCTTGATGCACATGTTCTGCTTAAAGATTACTGCCGTTGTCCAACAAAATAATAAAAGCAGCTTCTCGGCTTTTGGGGTAGGTCTGTGCTAAATCAGATGGTTGAGATTTCTTTGTGCGGCCGCACAGCTTCCCGTGAAGCCCTGCGCAAGGGTTCAGTGCGGCAGCAAGGAGAGAGACCTCTTCCCAAGACCTGAAGCTGCCACAGCAGCTCTGTGCCAGGGCTGGTAGGGCAATGGCCAGTGCATTCAGGCCTGGCTCCTTGGTGGGAGGACCACGGGAGTTGGTGCACGCAAGAGCAGCTCGCCGAGTGTAGCGCAGAGCTTCATGGGCCCTTCCTCCAGGAACTGGGCCTGCTGGCTGCTTCTGGGGAGCAACGTAGTGCCCCAGGATAGACAGGCGCCAAGTAGCCTGCCTTAAAGCAACCAACCGGAAGCCACCCAGATAACCCTCAGACATGCCTCCCCCAAGCCCAGTCGCCGCCTGCACTCTAAGCCCCTCGTCCTCTGCCACACCCCATAACACACCCCCTCAGTTAAGAGCTTGTATACCCTGCTGTTCCCAAATCCCAGGCCGGAGCCCCTCTTGCATCCCAAAGCCCTCACCCCCTCATGACCCCCAATTCCCTGCCTCAGCTCTGAGCCCTCTCCTGTATCCCATGCCCCATCCCAGAGCCTGCATCCCCAGTCAGATCCCTTACACCTCAACTCTGTCCCAGCCCCCCCGAGCTCGCACCCCGAGCCAGAGCCCTCCCACCAATGAACCCCCAACTTCTGCCCCAGCCTGAACCCTCTCCGATACTCAGAGCCCCTTGGACTCAGTCCTGCCACAGGAACTTTGTTATAGGCACCAATAAGAAGGCCACATTGGTTCACATAATAGAATTCATTATGCTCAGGGGTGGGAAAAATTGGAAGTTATGTCTGAGCTGATTTCCCAAAGTTTGAGGGTAGGGGTCGGCATTGCCAGGGTGAGGTAATGTGGATTCCCCTGCAGGCTGTTCTCTACTCCCAGTTACGCAGTTACCCATTTTCCACTGCACGTTGCAACAGACCAGCCACTCTCTCTGCCAGTGCGGGTCCCCCTTCTATCAACTCCACTAGCCATCCCGTACCCGCTATGAACTCCACGCCGGCTCTTTCCCCGGTGTTTCCAATTATGCATCGGCCTGAATTTTCCCTTGATTGCATGGTCCTTAGCACAGCTTTCTAGAGCTTTCTCAGGACTCTTTGCACCCTGATCTCAGCCTACATTGGCTTTGAGAAGGGTGTGGGGGGTATTTTTATTTTTAAACACGTTGTCACCCCACTTGGGAAATAGTCGGGCATGTTCTTGGCTGGCAAATACTTAGGCTTTCCCCCGGAAGCTGAATTCTACCATTCCATTTCACATGGGCCACAGAAGTGAGGCTGTTTCCTCACACAGGAGACACCACGCCTCTCCTATTAACACAGGACTGGAGATTCTCTCTCCATCCACAGATGGTCCCTTTCTTTACCCACCTCACATAAAGGAGGACAGATGTCTTCTGAAACTGCTAAAGCGTGGGTCTCTTTTCTAACCCCTTCTAAGTCATGAAGGCTGGGAAAAGAGTACCCATGGCCACTGAAGAACAAAACAGCTGTGTGTGGTTTGACCAGAACTGTTGCGGCCACCACTGCAGGCCTGTTAGTGGTTCCGCTCATGATTGATCCAAGGGGGCACAATCAAGTTGCATGGATCACATTTTCCCTTAGGACAGGTTTTGGGTGTTAACCTTAGCGTGTGGGCCTGGGTTTGGTTTGGGTCAAAGATGTCAATGGGTACATCTATACTACACAGTTATTTTGGAATAAGCTATTCCGGAATAGTTATTCCAAAATAGCTTATTTCAAAATAGCACATCTACATTGCAGGGAAGCCTCAAAATTAGTCTGAGGCAAGCTTCCCTAATGTAGACATGATATTTCAGTTTAGAGCCCCAGGAGGAATAACTTAGAATGGGCCTGGTGAGGGGCTATTTTGAAATAGCAGCAGTGGAGCATCTACACACGCCTTATTTTGAAATAGCTATTTTGGAATAGGCATTATTCTTCGTAGAATGAAGTTTACAGAAGTCGGAATAAGCTGTCCGTTATTTAGAAATTATTTCAAAATAACAGAATTGCTGTGTAGATGCTCTCATAGTAATTTCGGAATAATGGCTGTTTTTCCAAAATAACTTGGCTGTGTAGACACACCCAATGAAAGTAGGTTGGGTTCAAGTTGGACGTGAATTTTCAAATGTTTATAAAACCGTGAGCCAGAAAGCATTAGGTGGTCTGAACACACTCATGTTTCACAGAAGATTGCTAGTGTGTAAGACAAAGACACATGCACTGGAAACCCTTGCCATTTGTGAATACTGGGGCACGGGGAACTCATTGCAGATGCTCTAGCCATAGAGAACTCGCTGTGACTCCTGGCCTCTGTGGGAAACTCAGCATGACTACCCTTCCAGGAGCCCTGCCATTCCTTCCCTCCAGGCCAGGCTAGGAGACCCATGAATAGCAATTTTTTGAGGGTCTCCTCTAATGTTTTGGCCATGAGTTCTGAAAAGCATTAGCTTGACATAGTCCTAGCACTTCCTCTTCCATCCAGGAAATACCTTCCAACTTTTTACTAAGCGTAAAGGGTTTTTTAGAACTCCACTGGCCTTTAGAAGTTCATGTTGACAGTAAGGAAGGAAAAGATCTTTAGCGTTATGGAATTATCACAACTCACTTCCAGAGTTGTTAAAGTATCTTCGGGCATGTGTGTGTGTGTGGAAATGCTGTATATTAGCATTCCATATATTGACTTGTGAATAGCTATAAGTGGAATTGTAGTATACTGCATCAACAGTGATTCTGCTAAATGAGCCATCACAAATTGGCAAACATTAACTTCTGACATAAAGGTAATTTTTCTTATTTCTGGTAATAACTTATATTACATCGATCTTATTAGTTTATAGCATATTTAGACCAATGTGCCTTAGTAAGTTTTACAATTGTGAATGAATGTTGCTAAAATACATGTACTGGCATTAACACAGTCAGATTTGATAAACAGGTTTGCTAATCCTTAATCTGTGATGATTTCTTCTTAAATTCTGAAGGTGTTAACTGAGATCATTTAAATCTATAGGGACAGATCGTCAGGTGGGGTAAATGGCCCAGTTTTGTTATAGTCATTGGATGTCTGCAGTAAATCACGCTTCTGGTATCTAGTATTTGCACCCAATTTCATAGATTAATATTGAATGATAGTTTTCCTCTAATTCTTAAATTTTATCTGGAACTTTGTGACATCATTATGCATGGTATAATGTATTGGCAAAGACATCATAAAATAGTCCACTGATTTCATTTGTCCTTTCTGAATAAATATATAAATAGAGAACAGATATGGACCCTATCTTGCACCAAATTAAAGTTAAAGGCAAACACTTTCATTGACTTCAGTGTGGCAGGATTAGACACTTTGGGTAAGTCTACAATGCAACACTATTTTGAAATGACTAGCGCTATTCCAAAATAACTTAGTCCACATTTACACAGCAGGCAGTTATTTCAAAATAGAATAAAAATCCTGTCAAGCTGGACAGCTTACTCTGACTTCTGTAACTCTCATTGTACGAGGAATAAGGGAAGTCGGAGGAAGGGTGCTTCATTTTGAAATAAGTGCTGTGTAGACGCTCTCTATTTCAAAATGAACTATGCACAGCTATATATGTAGCTCAATTTGCATAGCTTATTTTGAGTTAAGCCCAGCAGTGTAGACACATCCATTTAGTCCTTAACTGGTAAGCCCTGAAATATAAAAATGGAAATTCTTAAGTGTTTGAAATATTTTACATTACTTTAAAAAGTTTAACATGTCATTACAATTCATTATCAAAAACATTTTGTTGTTGTTGAGAAAAATGTATAAAACCAACATACAACAGAAAATATATATAGGGTGAAAGCTTTATCTATTAACTCAGGGGTTCTCAAACTTTGTGATACCGCGACTCCCCTCTAAGTTGCTTGCGACCCCCCTCTAAGTTGCTTGCATCCCCTCGGGGAGGTCAGGACCCAGAGTTTGAGAAATGTGGTGTTAACTGGAAGAGTTTGTTAACCAGCATTGATCCCAGCCACAATACCGCTGTGTCTTCGGGTGTGCTTGCCTGACTCCCGCCTTTCCAGCTGGCTGTTGATGGGCTTCTGAGAGCAGACGCCTACTTCCCCCTCAGCCTGCCTTAAGCTTCCGGGAGTCAGATCTGCTGGGAGCTGGATCTGCCAGTAGAGTGCCAGGGCAAAAGCACATTCAGTTAACTGGCAATCCCTGTTCCCCATGAATGCAAGATATAATACGCTTTCCTTGTATATTTAAAACAGGCAATAAAAATCCATAGAAGCTGGTCTTGTGTGCCCAGTGGGTAGATACATGGTCTATGCAGTTGGAGGAATGTGTTACTAATTCTGAGTGCCTAACATGAAATATCTACAAAAGCGGCAAGGAGTCCTGTGGGTGCCACAGGACTCCTCGCCGCTTTTGCAGATTCAGACTAACACGGCTACCTCTCTGATACATGAAATATCTAGTATCTAGCTTTCAGAACTGTTGAATGTTGTGTGACTCCTGGGGGGTGAAGTAAATGTTGAGTGCTTGATACCTTTTGAATATCGGGCCCCATGAGTGTCAGGTTGGGCTCTCAAAACCTGTGGGTACTTCTGACAATTTGGCCCCAAAGATTTTGAGTTAGAGCCCAATCCACAGTTATAGACCCTTGTTCAAGGGAATAAGTATTAGCAGAATTTAGTCTAAGTTGGTAGTCTGCTGTTAGTGCTTGGTTCATTTTTATTGGGTATTTTGCTTTTTCCCCCACTTTGTTTAAATTTGACATAATGTTTGAAATAGAACTGGGCAGTATCATGGAGTCTTAAGTTTCCAGCTCACACTAGATGGAAAACGTTTCTGCTTTATCAAAGCAATAACTTCATTGTGGTTGCTTTGCAAGAGAAGGACACTAGTTATTTCACAAGGATTTTTTTGGAGGGGGGCAATGGGAGGTTATCAAAAAATTATGGAGTCAATTCTTTGCCCTCTTGTTTACATGGAACCTAGCTCTGTCCCACACTTTGAAATGCATTTGTTTTAAATCATGTTAATAACACATATTGCTTGAAGGAATTGTTAGAAACCAAATTGCACCAGGTAAAAACTTGTAGAAGGCAATGAAGAGACCCTAATTATTATTATTATCCCCCACTGGCCCTGTGCTCCCTGTGGCGTTTCAAAGCAGCCGTGCTACATGGAGCCCGGGGCCAGCAAGGGAGTCCCTAGCTGACCCCGTGCTCCATGTGGTGCTGCTGCTTTGAAATACTGCATGCAGCCCAGGGACATCTGGGGTCCCGAGCTGCATGCAGCATTTCAAAGCGGCAGACCATGGGCTCTAGGCAGTGCTGCCGCTTTGAAACGCTGCATGTAGCCCAAGCCAGTTGGGGACACCCCAGATGGCCCCAGGCAGCACGCAGCATTTCAAAGCGGCAGTGCTGTATGGAGCTCAGGATCTGGCCCCAGGCTCCTTGAGGCACTGCTGCTTTGAAGCACACCCTCCTCTCTCTCCCCCCCCCCCCCCGCTGCCTCTTTCTTATAGAGGCAGAAATGGGGGGGAAGCGACTAGTCGACTAGTGTGTCAACTATCTGAGAAGCATCTGCTTATCGACTAGTCATTCACATCCCTAACCACAACAACTACAGGAAAGGCCACAATACAGCCACTTCTCTAGAGCAACTCTTTGGGGGCAGACATGATGATGTTGCTTGGAGCAATTTGAAAACCGTGTCGTGTGTGCTATGTATACAAAGCTGCAAATTCATTTGCTCAGACAAAAACCTCTGCTGCCGAGGGAAGCCCTCTCTGGAATAAGATTTCTGAAAAAGGTAAATTTCCCCTTTGTAATTTACGATCCCTTTAACAATGCCACTTTCTCAAAGCCATACATCATACGCAAACAATGGGCCACATAGAAAAGTCTACTCCCCAGACTATTACCAAGCATGTAATTTTGTCTTTAAATTCCTATGAGCGAACTGTACGAACATGATTTCATAGGAACCTGAGAGACGTTGCAGCTTTAATAATACTATGCTTCTATAGGTAATGCTTCATTTTGACTTTTTTATTAATTAAATTGCTCCTTTTGTGCATGCATGCGGCTGTGAGAAGGGGATTCCATGCATCACCTCATGCCCCACCCAACTCAGTCTTGGTGTGTTTCTGCCAAGGCAGTTTCTCACCTCCTCAGGCAGGCACTCTAAGATCATGTCCTGCCTCACTAGGCTTACGAAGTTTCTCACCCACTTCTTTGTTCTCAAAAGAAGAGCTCCCCTGAGGATTACTACTCCTCTTCCTGTGTAAACGCCAGCACTGCCTCGGTGTGCAGCAAGGCACCTTAAAACACCTGTAATGCTGGTCTACGCTGTCCACTAGGGGGTGTTGGAGAGAGGCAACATGCTTCTTTGGAGGCTAAAAATAAATACCTCCGGGTGTAGGTGTGACATTCCCACCCTCTGCAAACCTGATGTGCAAGTACTGTAAGTTCCAAATTCTACCTTCTCTGCACTAATCCATTACTGCTATCCCTCCACATCTCTGATCTTTCCAATCATATGTATTTTCATAACTTTCCCAGAAAATTGAGGTCAAATTTATTTCAGTCTTTATTCCCCCCCCCCCACTTTTTTTTTTTTTTTAACAGCAACATCTTGAATTATATAATACAAACGGGACCAAACATCTTTAGCAAATCACAGTCGCTATTCCGGCTACAGCAGCAGAGTTGGAAACTGGCTGCTTATCTAATAGAGGGAAGGTGCTGCGCTTTTTACCGTTTGGTGGGTTTTTTTTTGGTAGCGCAGTTTGTGGGCTGGCCCATAATCAGACAATTATGAAGGTTAACAGGAAAAAAAAAAAAAAAAAAAACCTGGGACCAGGAGTGATTCTAGGCAGCTGGCAATCCCAGTGAATTGGAAGCGCACCACCAGTGAAAACTGCAGTGAAAAGCAAATTAAACCTCATATCTGCCATCTCACTCGCTTTTCTCTGCTTTCCTGTTTGGACTTGAAAGGTGATTGGAGCCAAGGCAGTGACAGTTGACGGAAGTGCTGCAAGGAGAGAGTATTTATTTACAGTGAATCGTGGTGATGCTTGTTCAGGATGCGGTTTCACGCAGGATGTTCTGTCCCCACCCCCGGTTTGATCATTTCTCCACTCTCCCCCCCACCCCCCCAGCCCCCAAAAAAAAAAAAAACCCTTGATTGTTTGAGGCCACAGTTTATGCTTGGAGAAACATTGTGCAACATGCCTGTGCTTGGAATGCTCTGTTAATGTGCCATCATAGGAAGTTCCTGTACTGGGTATGGAGGCAACTCTGTGAACTAGCTCACATCCAGATGTGTTCCAACACAACTGTAATCGTTAGGCATTTAAAATAGGGAAGTAGGCTGACTACATATGCTGCAAGCTCTGGTTAATGTGGGCCGCTTAATTCATTGCCAGAAATACTGCCAGTTGATGTTGTAATGTCCCCTCCTCCCCCAGCCCTCCAAACAAGTTTTCATATCACACATGTACTAAAATTACTTTATACAAAAGTTACTGAATTTTTATTTTCACTTTAGCTTTGGGGCATGAAATTTCACCTAGCTCTCGCTCTCCTGATGAGGTCTTTTCATTTCACTGCCAATTGGATTGGAAAATACTTCAGAAGAACGTCATTTTTGTGGATGAATTTCACTCAGCCCTAAATAGAGAGGACTGTAATGCTGTGTTTGTCAAAAGAGCAGCTATTGGGTAAGACCTTTTCAATGTATGAATTAAACCATTTGCACGCAGGATCATGCTTATATATGTTACTGTAGCAGTTTAATGTTTGCAAAGTATTTTGAAAAGGCGAAGCATGAGATAAAGTACTATGTTGTTTCTGAACGCTGCTGATGTGTTGCCACAAAGAAAACAATCCGACCCCTCCTTCAGATGTAGTTTTCGTACGGCGAAAAGTTGACAGTAGTCTGGTATATTGAAACATCCTGTTTTAGTCAAATTCAAGAATTGCGAAAAGGCACTAGACTTCCATACCTGGAAAACAACTCGCTCGCTCGCTCGCTCTCAACAAAACAAGTAAAGGGTGAACGGTTGCAGTGCAAACCTCTCCACTACACTGCTGCTTGTTGTGGAGTAGACTGTTCTGCAGGGATGTCTTTATGGTTGAAAACTTACTTCAGTCCCAGGCTTTGTCTACACGACAGTTTTGTCATCAAAAACTTGCCTTTGGATGACAAAACAGTGGGAGTATCCACACTGCAATGGTACTTCTGTCAGGGGAAGAGGGGAGCCCACTTCTGGCGGTGTGGACATGATCTGCTGACAGAGGGAACAAGTGTCAACACCTGCCGGTGATTTTTGGGTGTCGAAGTTTGTAGTCAAAGCTTGGTAGTGTAGACATACTGTGGGTGTGTACCGTAGTAGATCCTTGGCCTGTACTGAAACTGCTAACAAAATGTTCACACTTCTCAACTTGGAAGTGGAGTGAGATCACCAATTCCTTTCATATAGGCCACTGACAACAATGTGTAACTTTTGTTATTACAAGATTGGGCTATATGCAGGCTCTGACCAAAAGAGAGAATTTCTGTATCGTATTAATAATTCTCAGCAGAATATGCAGCTCAGGCACACGCTATAGTGCAGTATTAAGCCAGGAAGTTATTGAGAATGGTAGAGAGGTTGTTTGTTGTTTCTTGGACCATTTTTAAACGCTATTTTTAAGAGTACTTTTTAATTAGTCTTTATAGCTGGAAAAAGGAATTATCCAATGCTTGGTTTTTTTCCCACTGATGGCTTTTAATTACATCATTGCTACTGTCGGGCTCTTTCTGCAATTCCCATATTGTTCATCAGACACAGTGAAATGTGTTTAGGAAACTGTAAAAGACAGTACATTGTATCCAGAAGCCATAGTTGTAGTCAGCATTCAGGCAACCACAGCAACAGTTTTGGTAACTTTATGGCCAGTACACATGCTGCATTGTGTAACTTCCTACAGTTTCAGAAAAATGGAGCGCACGGCTACTTCATTTGTTATACCTTTCTCACAGACTGCATTACCTGTGCAATTAAATTCAGTAAGGAATAGAAGAAGTAGTAAGTGTGTACAAGCCTAGACCGAAGCTTTCAAGTGGTCTCTTTTGTGAGTTAAAACTCAAGCCAGCAAGATGTTCTATTACATGCATCTGAGATTTATCAGTGTCCCTCATTGCTTCTTAGTTTGTGTTTTCATCTTAGGCTTCAAAACTCTTCCCTGGCAAAATTTGTTAGGGTCCTTTCAATGTTGTGCTTTCCTTGTGTCATATTGTCTTCTCGTAGCTGACTATTAAAATAACAGGGTACAATAATGATTTTTTTCAACACAGACCAGTCAAATGATCGTATGAATATATTTGATTTCTTGTGACTGACTCCATTTTTAAAGTTATATTGAAGGCTCTCAAAAGCATGCAGTTTCCACTGCAGATGGATCTCTGAGGCTAACCAGAGCCCCACAGTTAATAAACACTTAAAGCCATACCATGACATTTGCAAAGTTAGCTATGAATTTACATGGCCATTTCCTCTTAAAAACTAATGGCATCTGGGCACCCAAATGGAGTGTCTTTGAAAATCCCAACTATGACTGTTCTAGTTGCACAGCAAATGCCAAGAAGCTCTTAAAACTGGACTAAAGTTCTCACCTTTTTAAAGATGAAAATGGTGGATGTCTCAGTATTTGCTGTGTCAGAATTGTAATGCATTTTCTTAGTGCTAGGGAATTCTCTACAGATGGCGACTAGAATGTGCAGTTAACAGAGTTAGTGAATATCACCAGTTCAAGTGCCATTGAAAGATTCTTTAAAAAATAGATAATGTTCTATATATTTGAGAGTTTGTGTGTCTGTATGTTCAAGAACTCCTAAATGGTAAGAGCTAGGACTATCATATTTGGTAGGCAGCTTCCTTTTATCATAATTTAAAGCAAGGTTATAGTTGTATGGGGACATTGCTGACTGTTCCCCTTCATCAGGGAGTGGTTGGGTAGCACAGGGACCAGATGAAAATAAACCTGTCCCAACTAGAGGACAAGCACCCCTCCCTCTGCCTAAGCCTGCTGGAACTGCAGTGCCCATGGAGAAGCGCTTCTCACCTGGCCCCAAGCTGCAGCTTTGAGAGAAGGTTAGAGTAGTCTGTTGTCATATAACTTTGAGAACATTGCTGGACTTAAATTAGATTGGCTTAAATACTAGAATTTACCTTTTTCTACTCCTCTAATACAGTGTTTCTCAACTTTTAAAAAAAGAAAAAAAGTACCCCTTTAAAAAAAAAAAAAAGTACCACCAGTACCTACACTTTTCAGACACATTTTTTTCTACCATTGCAACACATTTGTTTAAACAACTTTAATTATAAGCTGGGTGGGCAATGAAATTTTTGGGTATAAAAAGTACAAAAATAATAAAGCGTTGTTAAACTTAAAACAAAAATTCAGTTTTCTCCAAATTTCAGTTGTGTTGACGTATCCCCCAGACTTTTCTTGAGTACCCCCAAGGGTACTTGTACCACTGGTTGAGAAACACTGATCTAATGTGTCTGCCTTAATACTTTTACTATGAATGCATGTGGACTTTTTGAAATCACAACCATTGTTCTATCAAGGCTAGGGCAAAAAAAATTCTTCAGTCCTCTCCTTTATATACTCACTAGCAGGTGAGACCCTTCATTCACTGGACAAAGTTATTTTGCGTAAATTACACTTATAGGAAAATTTAAGAAATTAAATATAAGTCATAGAATTTGTTTTCGGTGTGCTTGCAAAAGGCAAGTGAAGGAACAGGTTTTTAAATTTGTAAGATTTCAACTTCACACGTTATTCATTTTATTAAATAATTACCATACATATTAAATTTGAATCGAAAAAGCTTCCATTACTCTTTCTGTAACTAATTTGAATTATTTTATGATTTGAAACAGTAAAAAATTTGTTTACACTACAATGATAATGTAGCCAATGTTTCCTAACCTTATTTATACTGCGGACTGACAAACTCATTCACGAATTGTTGGCAGACCAGCAACATTTTATGTATTTCTTTATGCATTCATTATTTGTATAATGAATATGCCAATATGCAAATAAAATGTAACTGGTCCACCAAAAGCTCTGGCCCCCAAAGGCACCACAAACAGCTGGCTTCAGCTCCTGTAGTCACCACGTGGCTGAAGCCACAGCTGAAGCCAGCTGTTCGTGACAACCGTGGGGGCCGGAGCTGGGGTACACCTCAACCCCCTAAACCCCCAAGTGCCAGCCCTAACCTCTAGAGCCCCCCAGCTCTCCCACCATGCAATGACCCTCTCTTCCATGTCCTGGAGGAGACCTCAGTGCTTGTTGGCTGAGAGGTGGGGCAGGACACTTCTCTCCCAACAGCCGCAGTGGGAGGGGAGGCGTTGGGCAGAGTACCCTGGAGCAAATGTTAGCAAATATTTTTTTATTAACTCTAATCATAATAGTCATGTCTTTTTTTTCCGATGAGAAACGAAAATAATTTAAACCTTTAACCTAGCATAGTCTGGTGTAAAAAGTAGTGCATTCAGCTAATTTAAGTGGGAGGATGCAAAATTTGGTATCTGTAGGTATTTGCAAAATATGACTTTATTTTGCACAAACAAATCAACAGACAAACTCTTCAAAATGTAAAGAAGATGCTGTCACTGTACACAGATGCAGTTTTTTAAATGCAAAGCTGTCTTATGTTCTATGAGCATCGAATAACATTAAGGAGGCTTCAGGTGTGTCAGAATTATATAGTTTTTACAGTATGTGTCTCCTTTTCCCATCATTTCCTAGATGTGTCCATTTTTACTTCTGAAGTTGTATCAACATTAGCAAAGAGATAAAGCCAAGCCCTTACTTTTATTACGAGGTGTCTATGAATAGGCTATTCAAGGCATATTTAATTGCCAACAGACACACTTCAGCTAGAGAGAAGTTTCTTTCATTGTGTTTTCTTCAGTCATTTGCAAAATACTTCGGTTGACTGTAAGTGCCACATTGTGAACTGGTTGGGGTTGAACAGTCTGTTGGGTTTGACTTAAAAATGGACCAAAAAAACCCCAACACAATCTATTTAATGTGACCTAAGGAGTGGAAATTGATTTGTTAATACAATAGTGTGGGGATGATTTTTCAGCAATGTCAAAGGGATTTAGGAGCTCAGGTCCAATTGACTTTCCCTGGGACTTGAGCTCCTAAATTCCTTAGACAGTTTTGACCCTTTCCTTTCTTCTTTGAGTGCTTGCACATGTCCATTCCATGTTAGGTGTATGTGCTCACTAGGGATGTCGACGAGTAGTTGACTAGACGGTTAACCAATAAGCCTAGGTTTATTGGTTAATCTTGTCGTCTACTCTCATTCTCGCTCCCCTGCTGCCTCTGTATCAGAGGCAGCAAGGGGAGGGAGCAGCTCCCCCCAGCACCAGCTGTGCAGTACCGCCTCCCATCACCCCCCCACCCCCCCCAGAGGCATGCGCTTTCTGGCAGGAACATTGGAACCAACCTCTCATACCACCAGGACATTGTCACAGATTCCATGAAAAATTGGAAGACTGGAACCAAGTATCCCCCGAGACGGATGTCGCTGGACTCAGGGAGATACTCCTTCCCCCCCCCCCCCTCGCAGTGACTGGTCCGCAATGCCACCAGATACCGCTGCTCATCCTGGGACTGCTTTCAGAGTGCAAGGCATGGCTCTTTGGTCCTCTGATGTGGATCCGCCAAGTGCCACTTGTCACTGAGATCCCCACGGAAGCACACATCCTACTCAGACCAATCCTCCTCCAGGTGCGACCACAGATATCGCCAGGCAGGGTGTTGCCACCCCAGCAGGTCCTGGTCTTTGGGTAGCAACTGCTCAGGATATGGCTTCAGATTGGTGGGGTAACCTCCCAGTCCCTCCGTGCTATCTGCATTAGCACTGAAACGTGTCCCATGACCCCAGACAAATATGGCTGGTTCCATGGTAGCTGTGGACCCCATGGGGGGTTCACTCAGCCTTCCCAGCCTAGCTACTCAATGTTGGGAGCTTTTCACAGTCTGGTGGCCTCAGTCTCACCCCCTCTGATGAAGGAGGACTTCATGTAACTTTGGGTTTCTGCCCCAAGGGAAGATGTGAACATCTGGGCATTGTAGATAGGGCCCTTAAACTGAGTCCTCAGAGAGCTGATCTCAGTGTTGGTAACTGCAGCTGGTTGTGGTCCTACTTGTGTGCTTTGCCGGAGGAGGCTTGAGAGGCTGGTTCAGCAAGACCAGGTAAAAGGGGGCCAGGCTGGCAGAGAAGGCTCAGGGTCCCAAACCTTCACACATCCCGTCTCCAAAAAGGCAGAGCTCAAGTATTTTGTCCCAAATAAGGGCCACAAATACCTTTATTCCCACCCTCCCCCAAATTTGCTGATGGTTGGGAGCATTTATCCATGGGGAATGTTGTGGCTGGAGGAAGAGAAACCGCCCCAGTCTCCAAGAGATTTTTCAGCTCCCAGTCCTCCCTTCTTTGGCCTGTGGGGAGTGGGTCGTCCTCTCCCCACCCCTCATGATCCTGGGTGCATGGGGAAAGGAGTCCATAGAGGAGAGAAGTGGTGGCTGTATCAGCTAGGTGATGGTGAGTATTCGGGGCGGAGGGATGGGATGATAAGACGTATCACAGGGAAGGATGAGTCAGTTTGGTGTGTGTGTCTGGGTGATCGAGGATGGCAAGCGTGCACCTTGAAGAGAAGTAATGTGACTGCTGACACAGGATGAATTGAAGTAGGTTCTTTCCCTCCATGTCTCAGCCTGTAATTGCAAAAGGGAATATTAAGTCTGGCTGAGGGAGGAAAACAACAAACATATTGTGATATGGGTGGAGAGCACGATGAGCAGTGGGGTGCCTTGCCAAACTCTTGGCTCTCCTACCCAATCCCCAGCCCCATGCCCACTTATAAACCTCTTGTTTTCATCCTTCGTATTTCTTCACCTCTGGCCATCCTGTGTTTTGATGAGCCTCGGCAGCTTCTACGCTCTGTTAGACCAGCCCTCCACTTTGGCAAACCATGGCAGATTTGTCTGAGGGAGCCGTAGACAACTGGGTCTGAAAGCTCTGTGTCTGTCCAACCGGGCTGCAGCCCTCCCACTCCTAACAGTTACAGGGGGCTGTGGAGACAGTGATTGTGGCAACCTAAAATGTTAGAGACCCTGGACAATATCCTGGTCCCCTTGAAGTTGATGGCAGAGCTTCTGTTGACTGACTCCTTAGGGACAAGATTTCTACTGCAGAGTTTGAAGCTCCCCTCCGGAGACTTTGCTGCCCTCCACTTGGAAGACACCGATTCAAGCACTTAGTGAAAATCAGTGTTAATTTGGATGGGAAGCTGCATTTCTTACTTACAATAACAGTAAAAGACCAGAAAAAATCTGAAGTTTAACTCAACATTCATGTCCTTCCTAAACTCTGCTCCTACAATTCCAGGGTGGGGTGGGGTGGGGTGGGGTGGGGGGGGGTGGTGTCAGTTCCTTTTTTTGGCTCAACAAGTTTTGCTGTTGGTGTGAGTGATGCGGAAAAGTTTGGGAACCACTGCCCTAGACCTTCATACCTACAAACTCACTCGCTATGCAGATCAATCTACAGTGCATATATGCAAGCCCTCCCATTCACACTTGAGCACACAACCTGAACTCCAATCTCATCTGTCATGAGCACAAGTAAGCCAACAGGCTTTGACTATGCCGGAGTGGGGTTTTGTTTTTGTTTTCGTTTTGGTAAAGGATCTTCCCATTGCTAAGGTTAAATTTCCAGTGCCTCTTTTGAGTGTGCTGGTGATGAAATGAACACCATTGCATCATAGGGACATGTAGTTCTATGAAATCACGTGCATATTGAATGTACGCCCTGGATATATTGTATCCAATAAATTAAAATCCCCTCTCCATACCTATAAAGGGAAAAAGAGGGGGGGGGGAGTGGAATCTCTCATGTTACAACTGCCACAGATTAAATAAGAAGCCAAGCAGGAAGAGTGATACTTTGGTCTAGATGATAAAACTATGCAGAATTCACTCTGTCATTCATTTATGGGTCACACTGTGGCTCTTAACTCATGGCAACAGAGTGGCTTGCAGGCCTTACCATCTGGGGAGCTCTAATGTGTATCTGAACAGCACAACATGGCGGTGGTCTTAAATGCAAGACATTTGCGTACAACATAGATTGGTTGGGGGGAAGAGAGAAATTGTTTCACCAGTGAATGATTTATATTTACCCAAGCAGTGAAAAAATACTCGATAGCTCACACATATTCAAAGCCAGTGGTGAGTTATAGAGGTCTTTCTGCATCTTTGAAGAATATGCCTCAATCTGCTTTATTGTTTGTACACCATGCATATTTTTAATCCTTATTTTTATTTTGGTTTACAGGTTTTTTTCTGCTGACCATCTAGAGATTCCCTCCCCCTTCCCTCCAAGAGTCTCTCTCTCTCTCCTCTTCTTTCTTGTTGATGCCAGATACAAAGCAGAGTGAGAAGCCTTTGAACACTTTATTGGTTGAACTCAGAGTATATTTTTTGATTGTTTGGTTGCAAGCCACTGTGGTGAGCAGAAGGAATTTCATTTTGATTGACACATGATGTGCTCTTAAAGCAAAAGTGATCGGCAGGCAGGCACCCACAGCTTGGTTTTGCATCTGTCGTTCTGATGCTCCAGTTGTTATGCAGCGATTAAGGTTAAATTGCAGTTTCCATTTGAACCCTCTTGAGGGAGGGGGTGTCAAAACTTGGCCATTTTAGGTTGCTGTAAGATAGCGAGTACTACTACCTTCCTACAAACCAAATTCAGGGATCTTCCCAGATTCTGTTACTTGGGCTGTTTTGTGCTGAGTGTAAGCTTCCTACAGCATACTGACCTTCTCAAGTATGTGGTAAAGACTGTTTAACCTCACTAATTCCATTGTTGTTGTAAGGCTTAATTAATACATGATACTACCACTAATTATTATTAAGCCTGTAGAGATCCTAGGCTGGAAGGGGCCACAGCAGTGCAAAATATTACTTATTTTATTGTCAGAGCTCAGGATTAAAATCTGTGAGTATAGCTATTCAGGAACAATGGGGAAATTCAAGTAATTATTAAAGCAGCTTTTATAAAACTTTATAAAACATAAAAGGTTTTTAATGGCCATGTAATGCCGAGACAGAGTGCAGAGCACCCTTAATAACTCATTCATGTAGTCTCTTTTCCTTACTAGTAAAGACCTCTGAACGGGTCATTAATGGATAAATACAGTAGTTCACATCAAAGAATCACCATGTCAGGTTTGTCTGATTTGTAATATCTATTTCAGGAAGATTCAGGGATTAGCTGGTAAAAAAAATCTGAATGGCTTCTTATTCCCAGGGTGGTCTTTTCAGTTCAGGATTGTGGTCTTTGTGGCAGGCAGTTGGGGGAAGCTTGCAGTGTCACTTCCTGTGTTGTACCTGGCTTGTGGATAAATGGCCAACTTCATATTTCAGAGTGACAAGTTTTTATAGCTTTTCAAGTACAGTAGAAGTAGTTTGGAAGAATTTTAGATGTTTTTATTGGAGATATAAGTACAGATGTGGGATGATGACAGTGCATGCCAGATTTTAGCGTTTGAAATGAGTGATTGAATATGTTGTAATAAATTGAGTGGAAAAATAAACACCTGAAGATGGTAATTATTGAAGTTTGTACAAAGTAGTCTTAAGACCCTCACTTCTAAATTTTCCACGTTTTTGTTTACTGTTGTAGAAGAGATTTATAGTATCTTTAGACTGAGGTTTATTTTATGAAGAAAACTTCTCTTTTTGGCAAGTCCCAGATGACATTTTTTAGTTAAAGCTCATCTGAATATTTGCTTTGATGGAAGAATAGTTAGAGAACACATTAATTCAGTTTATACTTCCTTCTAGCCATACTCCTCAACTTTTATTTTTCAAATAGCATTCATTCATACAGCCATAACGACATCGGGCAGGAAGGAATCTCAAATGGCCAACTAGTCCACCCCCCTACCATGAGGCAGTATCGTATATGCCTAAAATATCCCTGACAGGCATTTTGCCTAACATGTTTTTCAGAACCTCCAATGACAGGGATTTTATGACCTTTCTTGAAAGCCTATTCCAGTGCTTAACTATCCTTATAGTTAGAAAGTTTTTCCTAATATCTGTCATAAATTTTCCATGCTGCAGATTAAGCACATTACTAGTTGTCTTGTCTTCAGTGGACACAGAGGACAATTGATCATTGTCCTGTTTATAACAGGCTTTAAAGTACTTAAAGATGATTGTCAGGTCCCACCTCTGGTGGTCTTTTCTCAAGACTTAACATACCTGGTTTTAACCATTCCTCATGGGTCCAGTTTTCTGAACCTTTGGTCATTGTTGTTGCTCTTTTCTGGACTCTTTAGTTTGCCTACATCTTTTGTGAAGTGTAGTGTGCAGAACTGGATACAGTACTCCAGCTGAATTCTCACTAGTCACCTTCTGTGTGTCACATGCAACAATGCTGTTAAGACACCCTAGTACATTAGCCTTTTTCACAATTGCATCACATTGTTGATTTCTATACTATTTGGGATCCTCTTTAACCTCCAGATCTTTATCTGCAGTTCTACTGCTTAGCCAGTTATTCCCCACTTTGTATTGCTGCATTTTCCCCCCTTCTCAAGTGAAGTACTTTCCACTTGTCTTCATGGAATTTCATCTTGGTGAATTCTCCAATTCGTTTAGGTCATTCCTGAATTTTAATCCTGTCGTCCAAAATGCTTGTAACACCTTCCAAATTCACGTCATCTGTGGATTTTATAAGCATACTTTGTGCTTTAGTATTCAAGGCATTTAATGAAAATGTTGAATTGTGTGGGTCTCTGCTAAATACAGCCTTCTAGTTTGACAGCAAAGTATTGATAAATTTCTCTTTTTTCTTCCCAACCAAATGTGAAAATTACCTTTTAGTACTTGAATCTAGATCACATTGCCTTTGTTTATGAGAATTCCATATGGGACTATATCAAAAGACATACTAAAATCAAAATATATCACATCTTCTGCTTCTCCCCATACATTAGACCAGTAAGTCACCCAAGAAGTAAATTAAGTTGTTTTGATAAATCTGTGTTGGCTATTGTTTATCATGCTGTGATCCTCTACAAATTAATATTTTAATTATTTGTTCCAGTATCTTTCCAGCTATTGAGGTTAGGTTGTCTGATCTATAATTCCCCAGGTCTTCTTTGTTCCTTTTTTAAAGATAGGTTTTATATTTGCTCTTTTCCAGTTCTCTGGGACCTGACTTGTCCTCAAGGAGTTCTTGAAAATCATCACTCATGGCTCTGAGATTGTTTCAGCTAGTTCTTCAAATATGCTATGATGAATTTCCTCAGGCTTTGCTGACTTAAATACATGTAAATTCTTTGAATATTCTGTATGTTGTTCTTTCCATGTTCTGTCTTGTGTTCCATACCTCTTGTTGTTAATATGAATTGTTCTAAGCATCTGGTCACAACCTGTTAAATGCCTATTTAGCGTCAATCTGCTTAAACACCTTAGCATTCTTGACATTATCATTTATTAGCTCTCCCTTCCAGTTAAGAAGTGGGTTTACATTTTCTTTTGCAATCAACAAATGGTCTGGTAGCATTTTATAGACTAACAAAACATGTAGATGGTATCATGAGCTTTCGTGGGCACAGCCCTCTTCAGATGACCAGAGTTTTGTACAAAACCTCTTTTTATTCCCTTCTTAATCACTTTGGTTCCACTCCTACCATGCCCCAGTTTCCTATGTCTATTTCGGTGTTTCAGACAACACATTCAAATGGATGGATAGATTGATTTAAATTCCTACTTACCTCATGTGGCATTGATATCTCAGCATTCATTAGCACATGCCAGCACAGAGAGTTTTGCTGTTTGTTTCTTAGTATGTCCTTTGATTGTGTGGTGCTAGGGCTTTGCCACCAAGGTGAGATGATCTGTGGAGAAACCCAACAAAAATTGCAGTGGCATAGCAATGTGTCAGACAAAAGGGGAATGGAATAAATATCCTTTTAAAAACACACTTGTATATTCCAATGCTGCCTTTAATAATTTTGAGCAGGATTTGTTGTGTTTGGTATGTATAGGACTATATAATTGCATAAGGAGTGACATGATATTATGAACAAAATTTCAGTTGTACCTTTTTTTCCCTCTTTGTTTTCAGCCTGTGACTGGGTTTTGATGTCTTTCTTCTCAGAATGCTCGATGTTAGTAATAACGGAAACAACAAAAAATGTCAGCTTGACTACTGTCTGCATGTCGGCACTAGTCCGGGGAGTTTCAAAGGGATGTTTTATTGATTCTGTAATTGCATAGTAGAATGGACAAACTGAACTGTACCTGAGGGCAAGGAAAGCCCCTGTCTAAACAGCATCTGTTGTTGGATGTTCACTCTGCTATAAATTTGGACAGGAGGTCTTTCTCTGCAGTTTAAACCATGGTACTAAGATCTTTCCTTCACTCTTTCTCTATGTCACTAACACACTCATTTGTCAGAAACTGTAATCCAGTTGTTCTTAACCTCTTTGGCACTGTTACCCCCTTAAACTTAAACAATAAACCTAAGTTGTTACCCCCTCCTCCCCCATTTTAAAATGGCAGTAGACAAAATGAAAATTATGATTAATCATTTTTATTGTATAGTATTTTGTTTTCTCGTACATTATGTTGAACAAAATTGAACATCTATTGCATTTTAAACTTATTACCCCCTGAAATATGCCTAATTACCTGCTGTCAATAGAAGTAAAAATTGAAGTTCAGAGGCTAGCTTTTCCTGTCCCAGCTCTTCTGTGCATTACTGGAATCTATACCAGCGTATCTGGGAGTAAAATTTGGCTCAATCTTTTCTCTCTAGCACCTTTTCAGAGCATGTGTTTTTTGTTTTGTTGTTTTTTGTTGTTGATGATATCTTAAATCCTTCACGTTACAATGTGCAGCATTGCCTCATTTGCAATATCTACCTTTTCTTAACTGAAAAACTGGCCTTAATCTCTTACGAAATGAAATAAAAAAACCTTATGCTTAGGATCTGGTAACTTCCTCTAACACAAGCTGATTAGTATCCAAAACTGAAGGAGTGGACTGAGCTGTTTTGGGAAACAGTTGCAAATTAAATTTGTCAACTTTTACCATTGACATATTTTTTTCCGCTGGCATGCTGTCTGTGTTCTGTGTTTTTAATTTGGTGAGCGCACGAATCGATTAGAAGGCTAATCTAGGGCAGTTGGCAAACTAAAGAAACACTGTCCTTCACAGAGCATTTTACCTTTCAAAAAGAGATTTACACAGGTGCCACTTTTAAAGTACAGGGTAGGGCGGTTGTTTTTGTTTATTTGAGGTATGGGATTCTCTTGCTCCTTTAACAGTCTAGCGCTAGAAATGCTGCTGAGATCCTGCATTCTTCCCCGAGGAGGAGGAAGTGTCTTATAGTTTTCCATAGCGATGGTTACAAAAGCAGCTATGATGAGCTGTAGAGAAAATGTAGCTCCTTCTCCCTCCGCCACCTTTGAGTCCACTTCCTGGTTTCAAAGGTGCAAGACTAAAGTGAGGAAAACTAGAGCAATTCAAATAACTGTATTGAGGTTCGGGAGAGTGGAAATAAACAGTGCACCTGATACTGGAGCTGCCCAACATGCAGAATTCCGATCACCGCTCCCTCGAACATTAAGCACAGATTGGTTTCTGAACCAAAGGTAGAGCTGTTAAACGATTTTGTCTACATTTAATTTTGGCTGCCTCCCAATTACTAATTTTGGTTGGATGCATTCCTGGAGGTTTCATCACGTGACGTGATCTTTAATTCCTGGAGGCTCCAGGACAATCTTGCAGGACTGGCAGCCATATCAGAATTCGGTTTTCTTCCACAATCTGAATAGAAAGATGAGCCTGAATTTAGCACATGATCTGTTGTTTATTTTTGGCAAATGTGCAGTTTTATGTCTTTTAAAAAATCTTGATAGAAAATGTAATGTTTTTTTCAAACATTTGTTAAAGGAAAACTACATTGTAGCTCTGGACTATACTGGATTTTGGTAGGTTTTACAAAAATAATTTTGCTGTATTAAATATTTTTAAAGCCAACATACATAGTTTAAGGTTGATATTTATATTGAAGCTTCTGGACTTCTTGCGTCTCGAGACCCTTGCTCGTTGTTATTAAATTCGTGAACAAAAACATGCATTTATATAATATTAAAGTTGTACACGGCACTTTTAGAGCTGTACAATTCAAACTTAAGGCATTCTTTCAGAGTGTTGCTGAAATAAATGGGGAAAAATCCTGGATTTGGGGCTCAGCTCACACTGAGTGGTGCCAGGGGGAGTGTAAATAGCATCCTGGCAGTAACAGCTTCCCTCTGGGGCTTCTGCCAGGGTAGAACCATTTTATATTGTGCCGTGAAGAAACTGCCCAGGAAATTTGCTGATTCAGAAGAGGAAATGAAGATTTCCAAATCCAGTTGATACTCTGGGAGAATTTAGGGAGGCACAGTATAATCACTCAGTATAATTTGGCTAGGACACCAAGACTAAGTGCAGTGGGATAGTCAGTGGTGTAATGTTTAAAGAGCACTTAGGAGACAGCTTCTCTCTTTCTAGGTTCTATATCAACAACTGTGGCATTTGAGCACCTCTGAGGTTATTAGGAGAGCAGGAAATTTTTACTGTGTGAACTCAGTGATCAGTCTGAATCTTCTACTTTAGAATCCAATAGCTCTCTAAAGCTTAGCTCAGCTAGGGCAGCTAGCTACTGATGAGTACTTCTTTTGAACTGAACTCTGAATTTGCGGGCAGTTCTTATTAAAAGTGGAATGGAAATTAAGATATCAGACTATGAAATGATAGTTTAACATTTGGCTGAGTCTTTATCACCTTCCTCCCCCAACTCCGACTTCTGTCATATTGCTCATAATTTCAGTCTTGGTGTTCTCATTGATCTGACTCTTTCAATATGTTGTATTTTTGATGAGAATGTCGAGGTGAGTGTGACTGAAAATACAGACTCTGCACTAATATTTCCTGTGCCACATCAAACCACTGAAATGACTAAAGAACATCCTGAATGCTAAAATTCTAAGTACCTATTTTCTCTCAGCTATCATGCTGAAACAGAATTCTCAGCCAGCGAGAGCACAGGAAAGGTGTGGATGTACTGACCCAGAACTAGAGTTATTTCCCGGTACGCCGTTCCCTGTACTCTGATAGGCTCGAACCTTTATGTGAGCAAACGTTTTCAGAAGTGGGCTCTTTAGTCATTAGTGCAGTGCTCTGCTTCCCTGGACGCACTGTGGCCATGATAACGATCATGGAATAAGAGTCTGATTAGCCGTAAGGTAAATACCTAAGAACAGCTGACATCCTGCCAAAGTTCTGCCAAATCAGTGTCTGCCTTGACAGAAATCACTCGGGTCTCTTTGGCAAAGGCCTTCACTGCTATTCTGGTTTTGCTGTGATGCGCACGTGTTATATAGGGATGTAAAATCCCATTTAATCAATTAATGGTTAAACATTAGGCTTAACTGATTAAGGGGATTGCTGGTGGGGGACTGTTCCCGCCTGGCCGGAGCAGCCCCCAAACAGTGGGGCTGCAAGCTTTGCCGGTCCAGCATGGGTTGGGAGCTGGCAGGGCTGAAGTAGTCCTTCTCCTGTGGCAGACCACAACTGGGGTGCTGTGCACTGATTAACCATTACCCGGTAAGCATCACCCAGTAATGTTAACCAGTTACTCATTCACATGCCTAGTTCATGTTCCCTAAGTCCAAAGCTGAGAGCCTGCAAACATTTCTGCAATTTACTAACTGGCAGCTTGTGGAGAGTGTATTGTTTTACTCTGTACTCTTAATTTCCCATACTAAAATTGTCACAAGGGCCTTTGTCCATTTTCAGATGTGATTTAGGCATTTAGAAGATTAGGTCATGGGTGTACCATAAAGTTTTCCAAAGTGCCGACATTGTGCCCTTCGTTTCATGTGTGGCTACTCACTAGGGCTGTGTCCAGACTCAGGGGTTCTTTCGAAAAAAGTAGCCTTTTTTCGAAAGAACTTCCCCTGCGTCCAGACTCAAGCCGCGTTCTTTCGAAATTATTTCGAAAGAACGCGGCTTTTCTTTCGATGGCGGTAAACCTCAATTTACGAGGAAGAACGCCTTCTTTCAAAAGTTCCTCTTTCGAAAGAAGGCGTTCTTCAATGTAAAGAGGCCATCTTCGAAAGAGAGCATCCAGACTCGCTGGGTGCTCTCTTTCGAAAAAGCGGATTTCTCTTTCGAAAGAAGCCTGCAGTCTAGACATAGCCTAGGAGTGGGAGCCACTATCTTGCCCCATGTAGGGCAAAATTCGGCCTTAGACTAGTCATTAAAATAATTTCATGGTAATGGCCATAATAGAATAGATTGATAAAGTAGTGCTAGATCATGAGGAGTACCTGAGGTCTGGCCCATTTGGGGAGGGGAGTTGGGCTTGGGTGGCTACAAACCATTTACTTATCCCAGTCCTGGGGGCTGACTTTTTAGATTGTCCCAGGGGACTGAATTTCAATGTATTTGCAATGTCTTGGCATTCTTGTTGTGTGGTCTCTTTTATAACTTACTAGGGACTTAAGGTAAAACTTCTGTTCACCCATGTCTCTGACGAGTAGCAGCTGTTTTTAAGGGTAGTCCAAAACAGTGTTTGGAGCCGATTGGAGCCACAAGGCTCCATGGTTATGGGTCCTTTAAAAACAATGAGCAGTCCTATGGCACCTTATAGACTAACAGATTTATCGGACCATAAGCTTTCAGGGGCAAAGACCCACATCATCAGATGCCTGGAGTGGAAATTCCAGAGGCAGGTATAAATATACAGGCTTATGAAAAGAGTACCAATCAATAGTAAGGCTAGAGATAACGAGGTCAATTCAGTCATTCTCCCTGGACACACAGTAGCAGATTTAAAAGTAGCCATTCTGCAACAAAAAAACTTCAAAAACAGACTTCAAAGAGAAAAGACAGAGCTACAATTCATTTGCAAATTTGACACTATCAATTTAGGATTAAATAAAGACTCTGAATGGCTAGCCAGCTACTCTCGCGGGGTATGTCTAGACTGCACCCCTCTGCTGGCAGAGGGATGCAGGTTAGGCAGGTCGAAATTGCTAATGAAGCCTGGATTTAAATATCCTGTGCTTCATTAGCATAAAAATGACTACCGCTTTTTTCCGGCACGGAGCTTTGTCGGAGAAAAGCAGAAGTCTAGAGGCCGATCTTTCACTAAAGAAAGCCTTTTCTGATAGATCCCTTATGCCTCGTAAAACGATGTATACAGGATCTATCGTAAAACGCTTTGTTTAGCGAAAGATCAGCCTCTAGACTGCCGCTTTTCTTTGACAAAGCTCCATGCTGAAAAAAAAGGTGGCCGTTTTATGCTAATGAAGCGCGGGATATTTATATCCCTGCATCATTAGCAATTCAACCTGCCTAATCTTCATCCGTCTGCTGGCAGAGGGGTGCAGTCTAGACATATCCTTGGTGTTCACACCTCCACATCAGCTGCTAGAAGTGGGCCTTATGCTCCCTGACTGAATTGATCTTGTTATCTCGAGGCTTGCTCTTGATTGGTACTCTTTTCATGTGCCTGTATATTTATACCTGCCTCTGGAGTTTCTACTACATGCATCTGACGAAGTGGGTCTTTGCCCACTAAAGCTTAAGCTCCAATAAATCTAGTAGTCTATAAAGTGCCACAGGACTTCTAGTTGTTTATGCAGACACATGGACGCTTTAGGTAAACAAAGCCGTGTGGGACCACTAGTGGCTTGCCCAAAGCGGGCCCGTGGCCCACTTTGAAAAACACTGATCTAGACAAGCATGCATTGTAGTATGTGTGGTCATTAGTTGACCATATTTTTCAAAGGCAAATATGGATAAAGTTGTGGGACTCTAGTCATGAGATGACTTCATCTCATGATGGCCTAACTCCTAGCGGTTGTTTGATCTATCTGATGGCCTTTATCTTAGTAACTTCCTACCGGTACATAAAATGACATTAAATGCTGGGAATTTCTGTTGAGGGTTTGATTGTCACAGGTGAGGTTCTAAGAGATGAATCCATCCCTTCAGAGTCTAGACAGACTATTGTTGTTTTAAAATGGATAGTAGTTTTAAGGATCATAGAAAGGTGCAGTAAAATATTATGATACTGACCATATAAAAACACTGCATCTTCTCTGTGATATTTGGTAGAAACCTTTTATCACTAAAAACTGGCTGTGTACCAATTTGCTAAAAACAGAAGTAGGAAACTGCAGGTTTTTAATTCATGCCATTTGAACCCTCTTACTGTGGCTGAATGCAGTGTGTAAATTATAGTTCCCTTGAGGTAAAAATCAGTCAAATGCTACTTAACCTTTGCTTTGCCATGTTTCATGTTACATTTGTGCTTAAGAGAATGTGTATTAGTTTTCACCTTGCTACAATGTGAAATCACCCTGAAGATTCCTGTTAGCTTGTGTACATTCTTAAAATTAGGATTCAAGTTATAACTGCTAAATTCTAGGCATTGGTGTTTGATACTGTAATAATGTTAAGAGTTTCATAATTAGTGTTTGTACCTTATTTGTAGAGGAAAACAGTTTGGCATATCAGTAGTGATTGCTATAGGTGAGTATATATATTACATTAGTGTCTGATTTAGTTTGCCAAATGGTATAACTCTGTCAAACCTAACTGTAGAAAATAAAAATCTGTTAGTCTGAATTTTTCCAAGCATGGTTTCAAACCAAATGATCTTTTTTCTTTTATTTTTCTGAGTTGTTTGAGAAATGTGCTCACCTGTTTGTTTGAATTGTCAACCAGATTCATACTTTAACTGTTTCCCTTTGTAGAGAAGAAAAGTTAGCCAGTGTGGACAGTTGACATGAACAGGGCCTAGTCCAAAGCCCACCAAAATCAATGGAAGACTTTCATTGACCTCAGTGGACTTTGGATCAGGTGGGTGGTGCTTTGTGAAGTAGGCATCCATGACCACGCTTAAACAAATTCAGTGGGTAATAATGGACTAATGAGAGACTGAACAATTATTTCAGTTCCCTGCGAAGGTATTTAGCTGCTTTTTGTACAACCATCATAACTTGCCATTTCTCTACCTCAGATGCATACTTTTCATTCCCCTTCCATCACTTCATCAAAATGTAAAAATGGACATTTTCCCCATTTCAGTAAAATAGCCATTTTCTGCTGCAGAATCTTCCAAGATGCACTTTTGACCTGCTCTATCAAGTAACTTATAAGAGGCCTATTGAATACTTGTTCAGTGCAGGAGGTTTTCTTGGGACTGTTTACATGGAAAAGATTGTTAATAGCTCATTGAGGAACCTGAAAACAAATGTCTCCTCTTCCGTCACTGCCAAAGTTGCTGCATTGCTGCTGTCCACAACAGAAAACGGACCATGGAAAAGTTGTGTCTCAACTTGTGGGTCTTCCTACAATTTTTGTATTCTGTAATATTCTGCAAATGGTAAGTTTCCATTTTTAAAAGGGAATATTAAGTGTCTGTCTTCAGTTGCCAAACTATTCTGATTACAGTGGAAGCAGATGTGTTGTTGCCCTATTAACCCAGCCTTACAGAAGACTGCCTGCAGCCAAACAGTAGCAGCTGTAAAGATGTGCGTTTAAACCCTTAGCACCCACCCCACATTCCATTCACCTATGTCAAGCAGGGACTTCAAAGTCTAATTGAATCAGTTAAATAGTATTTTACACATAGTCATATCTTTTTTTTCTTAAAAGGAAACTAAATGCAGTCTGAGGTTGCTTGTCAACAGAGAAATGCAGATGTTAGGGTACCTATAAAGTTAAATTGACAGATCCTGTCTATTTTATAATATACATTTGATACTATAAACAGAAACATTATTAAAATGCATACATATATGGGTAAAGATAGCAAATATATTAAGAATGTGTAGCGGGGCTCAGTTAATATTTCTGCAGGAAGTTTAACTTTTGCAATTTTTTTCTTTGAAAATAATTTATCAGTATAACCACAGGATCAAATCCTGCAGTTTTTACTCCATTTTTGCTCATTCCTTACTTAGGCAAATACCCTTTCAAAATCAACGAGTTGACATCCATATGTTCATCTGAGTAAAGATTTTGAGAACTAACTTTGTTCCTTTGTGCTGAGTGAATGACAATTTTAACTGTTCAGAAAAATGGAGCGAGAACTATGCATTAGACTGCATTTCTCATCCACAGCTTTTGTATGCTTTGGACTGGTTCTTTAAACAGAGTCCTAGTGTATTTCATCCCTAATATGGAGTGAGAGGGCAGATCAAACCACTGGCTTGTTCAGTCCAGAAACTTTCTTTTTGGTGGGGAGGAGGAGGGAGAGGGGAGCCTGGAGGATAGCCTGTTACCCTGAAGGAATGGAGCTAAAGATTAATACAACTTATTTATAGCTGAGAAGAAGAGTTGAAATTAAAAGTAAACAGTTCAGAGCCACTTAGATTTAAAGAGTTTTAACTATTTTGTGAACTGTTAAAAAGAAAATAAAACTGCCTGTAAAGCTTGCATTTTGGGGTTTGTATTAGAAGCAGAAGACTGCCAGACTCATACTCCATGCAGGCTTCTCGTGTGTAAATAATGAAACTAAAAGTATTGTTTTCATTTGTGGACAGTCCCTAATTTTCCCCCAACCTCTCCAAAAGCCTAAACAAGAAAAGAGAGAAGTTTCAAATGTGTAAAATGAAACTTCTGATAGCTATTGATGCTTCAAATATGAAAATGCACCGTGAAAACCAGTCTACATCGGGAACTCGATGACACTGGGGATGGGATGCATAATTTTTCATTTCTAGGTCAGCAGTTCAAATCTCGTCCTCTTTGGCAGGAGTTGAGGCTCATTACTCACTAATTGCTGCTCAGTTATCTTTGGGGCCAAGTAGACCAGTAGACGTCTGCATCACAGTAGGCATCAGCTGACACTGTTGTTGGCAGCTTTAGTAAAGGGCTGAATGGGTTTTGGAACTGGATTCCCCTCTAACACTTATCGAAGAAGGCTGAGGCTTATTAACGAGGCAGTGGTCAGAAGCTTACCTTTCAATGCCTATGTCCATGCAGTACAGGCAGTCCCCGGGTTACGTACAAGATAGGGACTGTAGGTTTGTTCTTAAGTTGACTCTGTATGTAAGTCGGAACTGGCGTCCAGATTCAGCCACTGCTGAAACTGACCGCCAGTTCTGACTTACATACAGATTCAACTTAAGAACCCCAAGTCAGCTGCTGCTGAAACTGATCAGCAGCTGATTCCAGGAAGCCCGGGGCAGAGCAACTGTGCCTCGTGCTTCCTGTAGTCAGCGCTGGTCAGTTTCAGCAACAGCTGACTTGGGGACGTCTGGGGCAGAGCAGCTGGGGTGTTGCTGGGTTGCTCCAGTAGCACCGCTCCTCGGCGCTACTGGACCAACACAGCAGCACCCCATCTGCTCTGCCCCAGGAGTCCTGATTCAGCCGCTGCTGAAACTGACCAGCAGCGGCTGAATCAGGACGCCTGGGGCAGAGCAGCTGGGGTGCTGCCGGGTTGGTCCAGTAGTGCCCAGAGCGGCACTGCGGGACCAACCGGCAGCGCCCCAGCTGCTCTGCCCCAGGGTCCACAAGAAAAGCCTGGTCTGCTGGGGGGGGCACATTAGCTGCGCCCCCCCCAGCAGACCAGGGACACAGGGAGCAAAGCTGCAGCGGGGGGTGCCTCGCCTCTGAGGCTTTGCTCTGGCGCGGGACGCTTTGCGGCTGGTGCCCCTGGTTTGCTGGAGACGGTCCCCAGCAGACCAGGGGCACCGGGAGCAAACCCGCAGCAGCGGCGGAGTCCCCCGCTTCTGAGGCTTTGCTCTGGCAAAGCCTCAGAAGCGCGGGAACCTGCCGCTGCTGCGGGTTTGCTCACGGTGCCCCTGGTCTGCTGGAGACGGTCCCCAGCAGACCAGGGGCACCGGGAGCAGCTTTTCTCGCCCTGGAGGTCGAGGTGGCTGACCGCTGCCTGTGAGCTCCGGGGCGAGAGAGCCCCGTTCGTATGTGCGGATCCGACATAAGTCGGATCCGCGTAAGTCGGGGACTGCCTGTACTTCTAAAAAAGGGAGGTGTTTGATCTATAGCAGTGATGGACAACCATGTGGCCCAATCACTAGCCTCGAGTAGCCCTTCTTCATCTCAGTGGGCTGCAGATTGAAATCAGGCCTCCATTCCAGGCTTCACTCTCTCCCCCACTCCTTCCCTCAAACCAAGGCCTCTCTCTTGCCTCTTCCCCTGAGCGCGCTTCATCCCGTTCTCTCCCCCTTCCTCCCAGTACTTCTGAAGCAACGTGAACCAGCTGATTCGCAGTATTCAAGCTCTGGGAGGGAGGTGGAGGAGCACTAATCAGCTGAGTGCTGGAAGGGAAGGGGTGGAGCAGGTACAGGGGGGCCCCCAGAACATAAGGGGCATGGAGGAGGTAATGGGGGGTGCACAGTCTGCACATAGAACCCCAGTGGGCTGATTGCTGGCTGTAGGTTGCCCATCACTGGTCTACAAGAATCATCAATCTGTCTTCTTTCTTGAGTACTAATAAAATATGATCAGTTGCCTTTGTACACACCCCACTTCCAACTAGCAAAATTATTTTCAACAGTTTTAAAATTAAATATGCTAGAGGTTAACCAATAAGCTGATATTATCGGTAAATGTTATCAGTTAAACACTGCCCTGCTCCTGGGAGAAGGTTTAGTTGTGACAGTGAAGTCTCCTCCCTGGGAGCAGGGTCGGCAGGGGGCTGGTGGCCCCACTCACACGGAGGTTTCATTATGTAACCGCTAGGATTTTTAGTGGTTACATGGTTACCCTTTTCCATGACTTTTAACATCCCTATTTAAAATTCCTGCCAACAATGGAAACTCCCGATCTTACCTTTAAAGCAGTAATGTGTCTGTCTGGACTCTGTGGTGGGCAGGGAAGAAGATACTGTCTAGGAGAGAGGGTGATCTTGTAACTGTAGCATGGAGCTGGAAAGTCAGGCTATCTGGATTCTTTTTAAAGCTAAGTTTGTTAATGTTGATAAAGCATTTTGAGATCCTCTGCCTGAGGATGTTGTATTCTTATTGGATGAAGTGTCCAATGGGAGATGGAATGGTGAGGCTGTATTGTGGATACTCCTCAGTGTTTATATAAATTTGTATTGTGAAAGTTCTTTGGTGCATGTAAAACTTAGTTCCTTGAAGGCTTTGTTTCTGTGAATGCCACTTTATTCCACGTTTTTCTCCATAGCCTCTTCATTTAAACCAGTGCTGGATGGCTTACGGAGGAGGGATGTCTTTCAGCTTTCTAATTTTTCTAAGAACTTAGTAACAGACTGCGCTCCGTGTTCGTTACTCTTGCCAACCCCACTTTCTCTGGACCCTTTCGTGGCCTAACAGCATGACAACGTCATTCTGTTCCCTGGCAGGAAAATTCTTTTTATATAGAGAGATATATGGACCTATAGTTTTTGAGCTTCTTGGCTTTGGGTGATTTAGGAATGTGAACTAACTTAGTAGCAAGAAGTCCCTGTAATTTTTTGGTACAGTTTCTCTCTAGAAGTATCCTAGGTATTGGTGTACATGTAAGATAGCAATCACCACCTGTCTTGGAAACATATTCTGTAGTTTTGAGATGTTCATGGATTTCACTGTTTTAGGAGGAGGGCACATTTAAAATAGATATAGAATTAATGTACTACTTGATGGTTCGTACAAGAAGGTTGACAAAGTTACACATACTGTTCTGTGTACAGTAGGTTGAGGTATGCATGCATGGCTCTTTAATGTGTAGAGTAAATACAACAAGCTTTTAACATCTTGGTTATTTTGATGAAACATTCAGACAATGCGTCAATTTAGTTTTGTATCCGCTTCAAACATTTAACCGCTGAAACCTCTAAAGCAAATGTTACAGAACACACAGCTTGTCTGTTTACCTTGTCTTAAGGCCATGTGAAGTCATATGTGAAAAGTGATAAGAATCAGAGTATCTCCTCTGGTAGTTCAACATGAAAAGCCAGTGAAGAGACAGAGGAATCTGAAGAATGACTGATAACAGCTACATAACACATAGTCTTCCTGCCTCATTTCCAAGCCCAAGTGCAGATGGATAGTACTAGTACTGAATGGCAGGGATGGTGCTGGTGGCTGCTGGTAATGCTCCCACTACACAGCCCTGGGAGTGAAGATGTTTTGTCTCTGGTTACCTGTCAGTGAAAAAAATCTTATTGGTTCTAAAATCACTGAAACTTGTGGTGTTGCTCCCGAGTACGCCACGAGTCCTGGGAAACCTGGGGTGTCACCTTATTTCATACACATTGTTATTTTATTATAGTATTTTGAATGTTTAGAAGTAAAATTTTAACTTCACAAAATGTAAAAGATAATGTAACATTTATGCCTTAGTTAGTTCCTTCTCCCAACAAAGATTAAAGTCCCAATCCTGTAAACTGTGTGGGTGGAACCCCCGTTTGGTTCCAGTGAGGCTCTGTCCAGATCTAGTTGCAGGATCAGGGCTTAAGAGGCTCTTGAATCATAAATTACTGCTGCTAGTCTGCCACACAAAGAGTTCACGTTTCTTCTCTCTCAACTTCCTTGGACTGTTGTAGTTCCTTACATGGAGAAAGCATTCCTAGTCCTTCCTCCCCCCGCCCAGCCCTCTGAAGTACCACATTTTCCTACACATCATTAGGAAGTCAAAACTCATTTGAATGTGGAACTTTTGTGTCACTTAAGCAATGTCATGGGACTTTCTCAGCTTCTTTTTTATACTTGACTAGGGAAGGTACCAAGGCAACATGTTACACATATAAGTTTTGTGTAAATACTGAAGAGTCTCACAAATTATTCTTCATAGTGGAAAATGAAAATAATATTTCATAAAATTAGATGGCATCGGATTGTTAAAATCAGTAACCATTCTGTAACCGTCTTGCTTGTCTCAAACATTCCACATCCAGAACACTGTGAGAGCACTCCGAGAGTCTCAGGAGTTCCTTCCGTTTGGAGAGTAATATTTTATGTTAATTGAAAGATGGGATTATAAAGGCTCAGGTGATGTCTAGCACTGGCTAATAGCTCTCATAGTTCTTGAGTGAGAATTAATCTAGAGTAGAATTATGTGCATGGAAGGGTCAGGAGGCTAGGGCATAACCTAAATGTTGCAAACTATCTGGGTTAGAAGAATCATCGTTGGAAAGCAGGTATCTTGAAATGCACAATTGTTAATTGGACCAGGAAAATATGGTCCATTTACCCCAAAATATGGGATGCATTCAACATTTCTAGCACCTTGAGGTACTTTGTCAGAATCTTTAAACTCCCCAAGCATGATGAGGAATTGAGTGGTGGACTGTTTGTTATGGAGAGTGGAGAAATGGATTTCTTGTTTCCAAATGCAAGTATGACTTTAATTTTTCATATTTTGCTTTAAAAATATTCTTAAATGCTTATCTCTGACAGGCTCATTACTTGGAATACTATGTGTTTGAAAATCAACTTCTTAGCTGAATGGCACAAAAAAGAATTGAGTATTGACAAAAATATTACTTTTCATTATTCCTTAACTAAAAACAAGCGGCAGAGCTGATTGTAAATGTAAATGGTATCCCTTTTGGCTATTCTGCCTCCCCCAAACTCTGGTGTATTTTAACATATCCAATTTAATAGCTCCCTTTTAAAAATGGTTTTATAATGGCAACACTATCAAATCCTTAACTATACACAGCACGCTGCTGGGAGCCACTATAATAATATTTAATGTAGTTGTGGGGAAAAGAATCTGCAGCATAAGTAGGGTCGCTGCTTGACTGCTCCTTTTCCTGACGGGAAGAAAAGGACAGTGATCAAGCTGAGTTCTCAAAAGAGGCAGTTAAATCACTGGGTAACATGAAGAATGGGATGTACACAGGTTCTGCTGTGGAAAGCATATAACAAAAAGCTTAAACTGTAGTAAGAGAGAGAATTCTTGTAGGAACATCCAGATGACTGTGATCCTTTTTCCGTATGGATTACACAGTGCTAGAATGCACGAAAGCCAATGGGAAATCCTCATATGTAGCGTTTTGTAACGGTTTCAGTGGTGTTTATGATCTGACAGCAGAAATTGAGTCTGTATCAATCATGACTGGGAAGAGAAAAAAAATCTATATTTACATCTAGATCAACATACACGTGCACAAATATTGCAAAATAACGGTGGACTTACACTGCATATGGTAGTAAAAATAGAATTATGTATCAATTTGTCTTTTAAAAGTATGTATTCAAGCCACATAAGTTTCCTGAACCTCACTGAACATGATGATTTATCCCCCCCCCCATCTTTATTTCTAAAAATATTAAAAAAAAAAAAAAAGGGAAATATAACAGATACTTTTGGTTTTGGTCTATCTGTGTTTAATTTCATGATAGTATTTAAGATGATGGGTTAGGGAAGGATTAATATATATGTCTCTTAAACATACTCTATTAGACAAATAATTTCTTTCAGTGTAGCTACAAATAGGAGCTTGCCGAGTGTGGCGGCTATCAGAAAAGATCTGCGTTAGAAGGGATATTAATAATGTCCAGCCCTCAAAAACATTGCAGGGATGGGGAAGAAAAACTTGCTTTAAAAATCAGAGAGGGGAGGGGAAACCTTCCAAAGAAGCTGTGTCACATCTGTTAAATGTTTGCGGCAGGAGAAATCCCGAAGATGGGCACTCTGTTTTCCTCCTGTTTCATGTTATACCATTTAGCAACTCTGATGCACTATTATCTGGGGGGGGGGGGGGGGGGGGGGGGGGGGAGGGATAGTGGTCTTACTGTAAATTAGGAAAGTGTCTCAAAGGCGACTCTTAAAAAACAACAAATAGTCTAGTAGCACCTTAAAGACTAACAAAACATGTAGATGGCATCTTGAGCTTTCGGGGGCAAAACCCCCTTCTTCAACGCTCACGATACCATCTACATGTTTTGTTAGTCATTAAGGTGCTACTAGACTATTTGTTGTTTACGTTTTTCCTGTTACAGACTAACTCTGAAGCTCTCAAAGGGGACAGACAGACAGTGATCTTTATATGGAATATGAGGCGAAGACTTCTGTAGTATGGCTGTTACTAAGAGTGCTGACTGTGCCACTCATGTGGCACCTCTTGGTATGAGGTTCACAACAGCATGTTGATTTGGGCTATGAAAGAGGCGTACTGTACTATATGCTTACTGTGCTGGTTGGAGGTAAAGTGCCATGTTGACAGCCTTTGGGGAAAAATAGAAGGGAAATGGGCAAAAGGGCTGCTAGTTACATGCCTCTTTTATCCCTCAGCCTGCAGTTTAATCTAATCTCAAATTCAATTGATACTATTGATTAGATTCCTTTCAAACCTGTGTTCCATGTATAGGTAACTCAATGTGTGGTAAAATGTTATTCTTTTCATATGTGACTTGAGTATAAAAGGTGAAAGTATACAATTAATTTGTCTGCACGTTCTTGAAAATTGTATGCTGGATTTCTCTGAAAACGCTGTATGGAACAATATTCCCAGCAAATTATTGTTATTTACTATAATTTTTGCCTTTATATTTAAAGTCAAAAAATTATGTTTCCTTTTGGTACTTAATGGCTTTGTATGATATTTTTAGAAACCCGGTCAATTCTTCCTCTAGTACGTCTTCATGAAGAGTCTTAACAATACACAAAGTACAACTTTATAGGTAAGTTATTTGTATGTATCGATAATTGTGCACATGAAGTTTTGAATTTTGAAAAATAAACTTGGAGGGGATTCTGGAATTAGGTCACAAGTACATGTCCATTCTAGGGTGAGGGTTACTGAAATTGGTTCTTCAATTGCTGGCCTATGTGAAATGAGTTGGTAGTCTTTAGTTCTTTGTACCGCTCGCTATTTTGTAAATATAACTATTATATCTGGCACTCCTAAAAGGGAGAAAAGTTCCCTGAGGAGACCATAGTGAACATTAAAACTAAATCCAAATTTTGAATATGATGGTGTGACGGCGCGTCGGGGTCCCCTGCCTCCTGCACCCCCGTAGTGGCACAAACAGACTCCACCAGCCAGTAGAATAGAGGGAGTTCATTGCTTCTCCAGGATACAGTACAGCACAGATGTAATCTGGTTACAGGAACTGGGCTAGGAGGCCTCAGTGCCCCGCCTTGAGATGGGGGGTGGCTGGGCCCTACAATCCCAGCCCCCTCCCTAGCTCCTTCTCCCCTGCTTCCCAGACCGAAACTACCACTCTCTTCCATCCCTGCCTCCCAGCCAGGGCTCCACTCCGCCTTCTTCTCATTGTTCCGCTCCCTGGGAGATAACTGGTCAGACAGGTTCAGAGCCCCCTTGCATAATGACTCATCCCTTGCCCTGCTGGGCCGTGCTGCCGACAGTGGAGGTCACCCACAGCCCACTGCCCAGCATAGCAACCAGCAAGGTACCCCCCCACACTACGTCACAGATGGTAATGAGGCCCCAGACAAATGCACAGAATGAAAACCCTAATGTTTCACAGTCACACTGCTTCCTTGTAGCTCCTTTTTCCTTTGCTCGTTACCTGCAGAAACAGTACCATTGTGAGGAATGGATGTTCTGTAGCACACTGGCTTGGGTACGACCGTGGTTGGCCATTTCAGCAGAGAAGCAAGCCACATTATTGAAACATTGAGTCATTTAAATATGGAGATCAAAATTGTCATGCGTTTATTTTTGTTAACTGTAAACCATTCTTTGTATTGAAATGCATACTTATACCTTTTGACAGTTAAGAGAAATGGTAATTGTTTTAAAATCACTAGGTGTGTGTGTGTGTGTATTTTTAAAATTTATTTGCACAAGGGATTAGGGATAAGGAAATGGTAGATATTTAGGAAAAGAAGCTGTAATTTTGGCCAGGTGAGACAGCTACACTGATTTGTCTCCTACCAAAATGCAGACTTGTTTGTGAAATATGAAAGAGAAAGATATAGTCACTTCCCATTCTGTATGGGTGAAACAGATTGTTCCTTCCTAAGTGGAGTACTTTGCATTTGCCCTTATTAAACTTCATCCTGTTTTCCTCAGACCTTTCTCCAGTTTGTCCAGATCATTTTGAATTATGACCCTATGCTCCAAAGCAGTTGCAACACCTCTCAGCTTGGTATCATCTGCAAACTTAATAAGTGTACTTTCTATGCCATCATCTAAATGATCGATGAAGATATTGAACAGACCCCTGCAGAATCCCACCTGTTATGTCCTTCCAGCATGACTGTGAACCATTGATAAGTACTCTCAGAGAATAGTTATCCAGCCAGTTATGCACCCCCCGTATAGTAACCCCATCTAAGTTGTATTGGCCTAGCTTATTGAGAAGGTCATGTAAGACCGTATCAAATGCCTTACTAAAGTCTAGGTATACCACGTCCACTGCTTCTCCCTTATTCACAAGACTTGTTATCCTATCAAAGAAAGCTATCAGATTGGTTTGACATGATTTGTTCTTTACAAATCCATGCTATCACCTTATTTTCTTCCAGATGTTTGCAGATGAATTCCTTAATTACTTGCTCCATTATCTTCACTGGCACAGAAGTTAAATTGACTGGTCTGTAGTTTCCTGGGTTGTTCTTATTTCCCCTTTTATGGATGGGCACTATATTTGCCCTTTTTCAGACTTCTGGAATCTCTCCCAACTTGCGTGATTTTTCAAAGATGATAGCTAGAGGCTCAGATACCTCCTCTATTAGTTCTTTGAGTATTCTGGGATGCATTTCATCAGGCCCTCGTGACTTGAAGACATCTAACATCTCTAAGTAATTTTTAACTTGTTCTTTTTTAATTGTATCTTCTAAACCTACCCCATTTCCACTAGCATTCACTATGTTAGGCATTCCTTCATCATCAGACTTCTTGTTGAAGACTGAAACAAAGAAGTCATTAAGCACCTCTGCCATTTCCAAGTTTCCTGTTATTGTTTCTCCCTCTTCACTGAGCAATGGGCCTACCCAGTCCTTGGTCTTCCTCTTGCTTCTAATATATTTATAGAATGACTTCTTGTTATACCCTTTATCTCTCTAGCTAGATTGAGCTCGTTTTGTGCCTTTGCTTTTCTGATCAGCCAGGCAAACTTGTCTTCATCTTGTCTTCATTTTGTTAGTGAAGATTTATAATGGACAGCAATACAGAGATGTGTTTTACCAATATTTTTGCTTGCCGTAACATTGTTTTCTACAGCACAAGCACTCTGCATTTCTCTTCTCTCTGTATTTTTGAAGACTTTATATTTTTGGTGAACCAAGAAACAGGATCTTATGAGCAAAGTAATTTATTCTACTTCCAGAAACTTGTTTGCAAGGCTGGGAAAAGAAGCAACAGATGGTCCAGATGGCTTGAGAAGGTACCAAAGAAGGTTGCAAATCAATGAATGGGAAACCAGTGCTGTCTTCAAAGACCTTGGGTTTCAGTTCCCTCTTGAAAGGTAGAATAGTACACGCAAGGCTGAAAAATGCCAGAGCAGTCACCTATGTCAACAAGGAAATTGAAAACCAGGTGTGATTAAAATATTAAAAGAAGTTACTGTCCTGGGGATAAAGCAATTTATCTGACCTATTGGCCATATTTTTACCAAACAGGTTCAATCACAAGGTGGGACTAGCCTAATAGAAAATCATTTTCTGAGTGCATGGGATCTTCATTAGCATCTGCAGCCCAGCCAGTGAGATGTTGAGAGCTTCCGTGCTTACTGGCAGCCTCCACGAAGCACGAAAGGGCTCTGAGATTTGAGTTAATTCTGGTAAAAGAAGGGAGAGACCTGCAAGGTAACAAGTGCCTTTGATGCTTTCTCTCCTCAACTGGAGTTGAGGGTACTCATCACCTGGTGGGATCAAGCCATCAGTACTGCAGATACCTCCATTGAAAGTCAGTATCCCTTTTATGTGGGCTTGTCTAAAGGCTGCCTACACTTGAAGGGATCTAGACAGATCTCTTTTCCTCTGGTGGATACTTAATTGGACCTTCTCAGGAGAGTAATGTTCAGTTGTCTGTCCTAACACCTGTCTGCTTTTTCCAGGAGGGGTCAGCAAGCTCCTATGTGCGTATCTGTTTTCCAGGACAGGTTGGGTATGCATGGCTCCGAGAAGGTACTTTCATCAGTGCTCTGCTGTTCCTTATATGGACATAAGGAGCAGCAAATGAATGGTCATAGTGATTTGCTTTTAAGCACAAAATAGCCTTTCTTCATTTCACTGCAAGTTCCTTTTTTTCCCCAGCCTTTGCTCGTAGCTCTGTGAGCGGGCTGTAGTTGACCTAAGTATTATACCCAGCATTCATGCTTCTTATGCCTCCACACTACACATTTTCTCCCTATTTAAACCAAATTCTCCTCTGACATACAAAGCTGCAACCCCCACTAATATCAGAATATTTAATTTCTTTTCTTTCTCCACTTCCTTCCCCCCCTCGCTTTTCCTTCTTCAGTTCTTTTCACTCTGTTGCCAGCTTAGCTATCCCTAAGGTTAATGTTGTTTGTTTGTAGCCAAAGGACAGGGAATCTCAGATTGAGATAAGATACTACCAGGAAGTGATTCCTTGGTGGAGGGAAGAAGAAATGCTTTTAGCCTTGTGACCCCAATTGACTAGCTCCAGGTTTGAGCCTGATGCAAGGTGGCCTGCCCAGAGGCAATAGTTTGTTCTCCACTTTCTACCCACATACGCTTTCCAGGTGGCAGCACCTGATTTGTACTAGGGACCAGTATTCACTCACAGGATAAGAGAGACACTTGTTTGATTTAATTCCTGTGTTGAACCACATCCCTGTTTCAGGTTTACATTCTGGTCCCAGCCAGTGTTCCCGCTAATCTTTTCTGTCCACATGCGGATTTTTTTCTATCCTCGGGGGGAATAAATTTTATTTGCACCAAGATAGGTGTGAATGTGCACCACCAGTGGAACCAAAAAACTAGCTGTGGGTGCTCAGCTAATCAGCGGGGCAGCATTTGAATGCTGAACAGCTGCGCAAGTGCACAACTTGCAGGGAACACTGGTCTCATTAGTGTTAATTCTTAAGAGCCACCATCCCATTGCCCAATGATTTCCATCGTGGTGGAGCACATTGCTGTTCTTTTCAGTCTGTGGATACTTCTGATTCCCCCCAAAGCAAATGAAGATTTTCTGTACAGGACTCTGTAAGAGTGTAACACCACATAAATGTTCATTGTAATTTGCCTTTGAGCACAAGATAGGTAAGAGAGTAACTGAGAGCTCTGTCTCCTGTGGATTAAGTACAGGGAATTTATTGGCGGTCTAGGAGGCCATGAAGTTTGATCAGTTTAGTGTTGTCAGAGTGGATTTTAAAAGGACTGTTGTACAGCCTGTCTACGACTTACGAACTGGTTATGGACCAAGCAATTGGTCGTAACTCAGTTTGTTCGTAAGTCAGACCCCATTGAGTTACAAGCGACCGCACTGTTCGTAAGCGCGGATCGTGTTCGTAACTCGGGGTCCGCCATTTATGACACTTTTGGTCGTAACTGCGAACAGTCGTAAGTCGACCGTTCGCAACTTGGGGACCGGCTCTGTCATTTCTTCAGTTTGGAAAATAGATCTACTCTAGAAACCTAGACGGCACCAGCTTAGGCTGTGTCTGTGTCAGAGTGTGTCTGCACTTGCACACAGCGGCGCTCCCATCTTTCAGGGAAGACACAGCAGGAAAGGGAGAGGTTCTCCTGTCACTAATTATTCCATCTCCCCAAAAGTCGGGAGCCGGGTTGACAGAAGAATTGTTGCATCCTTGTTGGTTAGCTCAGCATAGCTCGCGCAGGGATGTGGATTTTTTTCACTCTCCTGGAAGATATAACTATACTGATGTAAGTTTTCAGTGGAGACTGCCTTGAGTAATTATTTAATTCAGCCATTAAACGGGATAGACCAGGGGTGGGCAAGAGGCTGCCAGCGGGCTGGATCCAGCATGCCAAGACATTGGATCTGGCCCACAGCTGCCTCACTGAGACCATTAAGCTCAGCGGCAGCCACTTGAAATTTGGCTGCTCTATTCTGGGAGAGAGGAGGGAGTCTTTGTGCTTTGTCCCGCCCCTCAGCAAAATCTCTCAGCTCTCACTGGTCAGTTTCCAACCAATAGCAACTGAGATATTTTGCTGGTGGCAGTGGCAGCCAATGAAGCCTCCTCTCACTCCCCACTCCTTCACCTTGCCTGAGCCACGTGGAGCAGCTTGTGAGTGCAGCCTTCAGGTTCCTGCAGGGCTGCTGACTGGGAGCCGCCTAGGTAAGCGCCTCCCAGCCAGAGCCCCCTCCCCCCCAACTATCTGGCCCAGGCTACCACCCAAACTCTCTGTACACCTTTCCCCTAGGTCACAACTCCCTCCCAGGCGCTACATCCTCTCCTACACCTCTTCCCCAGGCCAGAATCTAACATCCATAACCCCTCCCTGCGCCCCATTCCCCTGCCCCAAGTCATCATCCAAACCCTTTGCACCTCCTTCACACAGGTCACAACTCCCTCCCAGACTGTGCACCCCCTTACTAGAGCCCCTCCCTCAGGCCAGAATCCTCTCCTGCACCCATACTCCCTCCTGGACTCTGCACCCCAAGCCTCTGCCCCAGATCACAACTTCCTCCTTCACCCAAACTCCCTCTCAGTCTCCACACCTCCTCTTGCATCCCAGTCTCCTGCCCCAACCTCCCTTCTGCCTTCAACCTCTGTCCCAGACCCCAAACCCCCTTAGTAGAAATATGGCCCTTGACCACTTGCCAAAGTCTTGACGTGGCCTCCCCCATTAAAATTATTGCCCACTCCTGGGATAGACAGTCTGGCGCTAGATGCTGCGTGAGTTGTGGCCTCTTTCCTATATATTAAACCCTGTTGCAAGAAGAGATGTGATTTGGCAGAAATTATTTTAAGATGTTGTCTTGTCCTGTTGGCCAACTGAGTGTTTGGTTGCTGTTTGGTGGGGTTTTGGCTACTGAAAGCACTCTCAAAACGGTGAGATGGAATGGCAATGGTAGTGGCTTACAAAATGAATAGCTGTAAAGACACTCTTTTTGAAAATCAATATACAGATGAGATGGAAGAGCATGGTCATGAAGGCTGGATGGCTGATGGAAGCAAGTTCATAGAAATGGAAATGACTACGACTGAGGTGGAAGAAAAACATAAAGTGCTTGATGGACTCCAATCAGGAGGGCCAGATAATTTCCTTCCTAGAATGCTGAAAAACATCACCAGTCTGTTAGCAAGAATTTGTAATAAATCTAATTGTGGGTAGGATTGTGTCCTGGAGAATAGCTAATGTCATGCAAAAGTTTAAGAAGGTCGGGGGGAGTGATCCAAGCAATTTCAGAACTGGCAGTTTCACCTCAGTAGTATGCAGCGTTTTTCCACAAATTATGAAGGAAATAATTATTTAAATTCAAGGAGGTAAGTAAATGGGATGTAATGCCTCATGGGGTTTACCAAAGGCAGATTATGCCAAACTAACCTGAATTTTCTTTTTTGAGAAAATAGCTGATTTTTTTTTGTAGCACCCGTGCAGTAGATCTAATATTATCGTATGGACAATAAAGCATTTGACATGATGCCATATGGGATATTATTAGTTTAATTAGGAAGGTGGGGATCAGTTCAAGAGTTGTAAGGTGGATAAGGAGCTACTAAAGGAGAGAAAGCGAAGCGTTATCAGACTGGAGTGTAGTTACTTGTGGAGCCAATCTTGGAGCAGTTTTACTCAATATTTTGATTAATGATGTCTTAAAAAGTAGGAATGTCTAATGAAGACATCTGATGATGCAAAGATGGGCAGCGTCATCAATATAGGGGAAGACCAGACTATTATACAGGAAGATCGGTCTGACTTTGAAGACTGGAATGACAGAAATGGGATGAAATTCAGTAGTACAAAGTGCAGGGTCATGCAGTTATATGTCAGTAATAAAAAAAATTTGGCTGCAAGCTGGGGGCTCATCAGTTGGAAGTGAAAGAGGAAGAGAGACACCTGGGTGTATGGGTTGATTACAGGATGACTGAGCCACCAGTGTGATGCAGCTGTGAAAAAGGCAATTGTGTTTCAAAGGATGTAACACGCGAGGCATTTCCTGTAGAGGTAGAGAAGCATTTAATGTGATTAACCAAGATGCTGGCAAGAGCTCGGGTGGAATACTGGGGTACAATTCTGGTTCCCCTTGATGAGTTTCAGACAGGAACAGGTGCAGAGAAGAGCTACTAGGCTGATCAGAGGAATGGAAGCCCATCTTATGAGAGGAAACTGAGTGAGCTGGGCTTGTTTTAGCCAGCAAAGAGAAGGCTGAAAGGGGAGATATGATTGCTCCCTCTAACTACAGCAGGGAGAGAGATTTAAGCTAAAGGATAATGTTGGCCTGAGAATGAATGGGTATAAATCACCCATTAATATTTTCTGGCTGAAAACTAGAAAGGGAGTTTCTGGAATACCCTCCCAATGGAAGCTGAAGGAAAACAATTTGAGAGGGCTGGACAAATGTATGAATTTGGTGGTATGACTGAGTTGGTTGTGATGGTTAGGGGGCAGGGCTCAGCATCCCTACAGTTCACTTCCAGTATGTTTTATGTCCTCACGAGCTTCAGGGCTTCAATTGGGCACTCAGAGGGATCAGCAGGGAATTGCCCCATTCTGCAATCTATTTTTTTTTTAAGACTGCTTTCTCGGACACATCAGAGAATGTCATGGCTGGAGATGGGACACAGAGGAGTAGTTTTTTGGGACTAGAGATGTAAAATCCCGTTTAATTGGTTAGATATATTTTTAACCAGTTAACAGATTAAAGGGGAGGACGAGTGATGGGGAGGGTCACTCCAACTTGGCTGGAGGGCCTCTCCTCCTCCCCCATACCCACCACTTGGCTGGAGCACACATACCCCTTGCCACAGGCAGGGATGGTCTGGCCAGGCTGGAGCAGCCCCTGCCTGTAACGGGCCTGGATCTTCTTGAACGGAGGCTCCTCTGGCAGGGATACCAGGGTACTCTGCACGCAGGGGCTGCTCCGGGGTTCTGGCCGAAACAGCCCCTGTTTGTGGGGTGTCCACGCCTGCTATGGGGCTGGAACAGCCCGCTGCCTGCAGCAGACAGGGAGCTGCTCCAGCCCCCACTGGTTAACTTCAACTGGCAAGCCTCACCCATTAAGGGGAGGAGGTGTATCAAGCATTCTCTCGCGCACACGGATTAGCCGGGAATTTTGCACTTAAGCTGGGCCTGGGCAAAATACGGCCTGTGGGCCGGATCGGGTCTGTCAAGCCACCGTATCCGGGCTGCAGATGCAACAGTGAACTTCAGTCAGGGTCTCCTGCTTGCCCCACAACCTTGTATACCGCTCAGAAAAGTGGCTGCGGGGCTGTTTCCCTAAAAACTGTGAGCCCGGAGGGGAGAGAGGGAGGCTTCAGGTGCTGCCCCTGCCCTTATCACAATACCATTGGCGGGTTTCTGGTCTGAATAACAGGCAGCCCACGAAGCACCATGCCCCCCTCCCCTCCAGCTCAATTATTCACACAAGCTGTGCAGGTATGGGGTAGGCTTGCTGGCTGGCTGAGAAACTTTTTAAGCTCTTCAAGCATTTAGCTTGGCAGGCAGGCTGGTTGGGCTACTGGCTGGTAAGTCTCCTGGACAGAGCCTGCCTCTGGCACCGCAGCCCCTCCTTTTCCCAACCCCCTGCCTCCTCGCTCAAGATACCCAAACCCTCTGCACACCTATTTCACCCCTATCCCCTCCCAAATCTGGCATCCCAATCGCTTGCCCCAGATCACAGTCCCCTCCTACCGAAGCTTACAACCCAAACTCCTCCACCCTGTCCCCTCTTCTAGGTCAGAACCTGTCTTAAGTCACATTCCAAAACACTGCATCCCAGTCCCCTGCCCTACGTCACAACTACCTCCTTCACACAAACTCCCTCCCAGACCCCACTCTCCCTCCTGCACCCCAATCCCTTACCCCAAGCTCCCTTCTGCACCCAATCTCCATCCCTGACCCCGCACCTCCTCCATCAATATAATGGAAGAGTGTCCGAGGGGTAGCCGTGTTAATCCGAATCTGCGTAAACAACCAGAAGTCCTGTGGCACCTTACAGACTAACAGATTTATTGGAGCATAAGCATTCATGGGTAAAGACCCACTTGGTCACATGCATCTGAAGAAGTGGGTCTTTACCCATGAACGCTTATACTCCAATACATCTGTTAGTCTATAAGGTGCCATAGGACTTCTTGTTGTGTATGGAAGAGTGTGGCCCTTGACCATTTTCCAAAATCTTGATGTGCTTCCCCCCCCCGCCCCCGTCCGAAATTATTGCCCACCCCCGATTTAAGCATTTCCCTGCCATTACATGGCCCTCAGTCACTGGTGCACCTTTGTCCCTCCTGTTCTCTCTCTCTGGCACAGAATAATCTAGTCTCCTGTGGGCTGTAATACTTTGGTCTAATTTCACTTGTTGAATTTAGTGGTGCTTGGTGGTTGGATGGCCTGTGATCCACAGGAGGTTAGATGGATTGATTTGATGGTTCTTTTTGGCCTTATACTCCATGATTGTGACTACATAGATGAAGTATTACTGCGGTGGTTAGCAGGAAATGATGGAGACTCTAAAAAACCAGAAATGAAAGCGTGTGTGGGTGTTTGGATATCTTGAGAGATGGTTTTCCTTTGGTGGAATGAGGGGGTGGAGAATACACCGGTGCAGTGCAAGATCCAGAACTTGAATATAAGCTTTCCAAGCTGACAACTGGAGCTATGGTGCCCAACCTCATGCATTTCATTAGCAGCTTAAAGATTATTGTGAATAGGTTAAAATTCTTTTGATTACCTTTTCCAATAAAAATTTCACTTAGTAATAGAAGAGAAAATGAATCTTGCTCTTATGGTTAATATATTACAGTTACTTTTAAGAATTGACTGTTGTGGGAGGATGCCCATGGGTTAAAAACATTGATTTTTAGCTTATTAATTCAGTGGGATAGTTGCAAGATAAAACATCATGAGGGGAAATCCTTGTCTTAATAAAATCAATGGGAAGACTCCCATTAGCTTCAGCTGGACAAGGATTTCACTCTCTATTGGAAACAAGTGTTAAGCTTTTCATTGACCTACTGACTTTTTGTCTTAAACAAATGAATTTAAAGTTGGCAATCCTATATGTTTTAAAAATTCATATAAACTGGTCTGAAACCTAAATAACTAATACTCATTACTAGAATATATACGCAACTGAAGGCTCCAGGCTGATGGACTACCTATTTCTTAAAGTTCTTCAGATGACTATGCTTTGGTTCTCTTCATGAGTATGGCTATTCCATTAATAATGCTTATTTTTAATAGGGAACACTTTTCTTCTTACTGACATACTAAGAATCCACTCTTCTAAACAGCTCCTAAAAAAAAATCAGAGGACAGCATTTTTGATTTGTGGTATGCTACGTTTCTGAGCCATAGAGGATGCAGAAAACTTCATATCCTAAAATTTTGCTTATATCAAAGTTTCTTCTTCACTTTTTTTCCTTTGGTAGTACAAATGTTCTTTAGCGACGCATTTGATAACACAGTGCATATTGTATTCATATTTCAGAAAGAATCATTTCCATGAAAAGTTTTTAAAAAATAAATATTATAATCAGCGAAGCATCATAAATAACTTTTATGTCTAAATCAAGCTATTAAAAGCTTTTTTATTTTTAAGTAGATAGGGGAATAAAATAGCTGCATAGTTCATAAAGTGGTATACTATTACTGCCTGCTGTGCCCATGAATTATGCCAGCTTTTTACACTTGTGAAGTAAAAAGCAGATTGGAACTGTGATCAATGTATTATCCTATATTTCTTATTGTGCATTATATTTCCTTTTTGGGAACCTTTGTAGACTAAATGGCTACTAATGACATAATTACAATTGTTTGTCACCACCATAATGTGTGATTTCCTATCTCATCATGAAGATGTAAGTTAGATAAAGGAGGAGTTTTGGCAGGAAGACAAAGTGCAGTGATTTATTAAAGACCAGATGTGGTTGTTAAAAGCTTTTCTACAGAAGGCTCAATTGAGTGATGTGAAATAGGAACGAAAGCTCTGAACACCACAGTCAATGGTTCTTGGTGTGAGTGACACAGTTGCTCATAGAAGCATGACAAATTAGCTGCATGTTTTATTGTTGTGTACAAATTTATGTTTGAATTTAAACAGCGTCAGAAAGTTCAGAATAGCTTATGCCAGTAAAGTAGATGTTTAAAGGAGATGATGATGCAGAAGCAGGGCAGATGCTTTCAGGGCTGTACGTTCTGGCAAATCTGCTCAAGAGTATATCAAGTTCCAAAATTGAAATTTATATTAAAGAGAGGTTAGTGTGGCAATGCGAAGATTATCGAAAGCAAATGTGACAAGGTATTCATCAGCATTGTTGATTCTATAGGGAAGTGTAAATCAGCATAGTTCCACTAAAGTCCAATAGAGGAACTGACTTGCCATGCATATCTGTGTGGAGAGATTAACCATATAAGTATACCCTCAGAACAGGTCCCTTGGAGGAGAGGCATGTACGCAAAATGAATGAGCATTTCATATTAGTTACCTGGGTTAGCTCTGTGGAGATAGCATGTTGGGCCTCTGAAAGAGACCTAGCAAACGAATGATTAGTTCTATGGCTATCCCATCTTGCCAGTGCATTGAGCAGTTTAGTTGTATTTTAGGTGGGGGGAGGGGAAGTGTTTATTGAACTTTTGGGTGAGCCTTTTTAATGGATTCTGGAAGGGTCTGCAAATAGACTTTGCCAGAGCTTCGTGTTGCTCTTTCTCTTTTGGCTTATATTGCTTTTGTGCAGTCCACTGTTGTAGGAACACCGTTTTACCACTAGTCTACCAGCAACACCTGCAGCTTCCAAATTCCTGTCCTTCTTTCTGACTCATCCCTCCCTAAGGAAGTACTTCCTAGTGCTAGCTTAGGAGTGTTTCCATGTGGTGGTGGTGGGTTTTTTTTGTCTGTGCTAGATTGTTGTATATTTTGGGAATGAGCCTTATAATTGTATTTACTACGAAAAGCATTGAGTACCTTTATAACATAATAGATAAGAACACTAGAAAGGACATACTAGGTCAGACCAAAGGTCCATCTAGCTTGGTACCCTGTTTGGAGACAGTGGCCAATACCAGATGCCCAAGAGGGAGGGATCACAACAGGTGTAATCCTCAGATGATCCCTCCCCTGTCACCCACCTCCAGAGAAACAGAGGCTAGGGACACCATTCCTGCCTATACTGGCTAATAGCCATTGATGGACTTAACCCCCATGAATCTATCTAGCTCTTTTTTAAACCCTGTTAAAGTTCTAGCCTTCACCACATCCTCTGGCAAGGAGTTCCACAGGTTGACTTTGCACTGAGTGAAGAAAAACTTCCTTTTGTTTGTTTTAAACCTGTTACCTATTTAATTTCATTTGGTGACCCTTAGTTTTTATATTGTGGGAATAAGTATATAATTTTCCTTATTCACTTTTTCTATACCAGTCATGATTTTATAGACCTCTATCATATCTCCCCTTAGTCTCCTCTTTTCTAAGCTGAAAAGTCCAAGTCTTTTTAATCTCTCTTTATATGGGACGTGTTCCAAGCCCCTAATAATTTTTGTTGCCCTTTTCTGAACCTTTTCCAATGCCATTATATCTTTTTTTTGAGATGAGGCAACCATCTCTGTACGCAGTATTCAAGATGTGGGCGTACCATGGTTTTATATACAAGCAATACGATATTTTCTGTTTTATTCTCTATCCCTTTTTTAATGACTCCTAACATTCTATTTGCTTTTTTGACTGCTACTGCACATAATACCAATACAGTAAACTTCCGATAATCCGGCACCTTTAGGACCCAGGGGGTGCTGGATTATCAAATATGCCAGACTATCAGAAGGGGGGGCTATGAGGGGTCTGGAGTGGGGTGGGAGGGGATACCACCCCAGACCCCTCATAGCCCCCCCCTTACAATAGTCCGGCTCTGCCCCAGGAGTCCCTGATTCAGCTGCTGCTGGTCAGTTTCAGCAGCAGCTGAATCCGGGATGCCTGCAATAGAGCAGCTGGGGTGCTGCTGGGTTGGTCCCGCAGCGCCGAGGGGTGGCGCTACGGCACCAACCCAGCAGCACTCCAGCTGCTCTTGGGGACGCCTGGGACAGAGCAGCTGGGGTGCTGCCGGGTTGGTCTCGCATCCCCGAGGGGCAGCGCTACAGGACCAACCCGGCAGCACCCCAACTGCTCTTCGGGACGCCTGGGGCAGAGCAGCTGGAGTGCTGCGGGGTTGGTCCCGCAGCGCCAAAGGAAGGCGCTGCGGGACCAATCCGGCAGGACCCCAGCTGCTCTGCCCAGGGCTTCCTGGAATCAGCCGCTGATCTGTTTCAGTAGCGGCTGACTTGGGGACCCCTGGGGCAGAGCAGCTGGGGTCCTGCCCGCAGTGCCGAGGGGCGGCGCTACGAGACCAACCCGGCAGCACCCCAACTGCTCTGCCCCAGGTGTCAGGATTCAGCCTGCTGGTGAAACTGATGCTGCTGGTCAGTTTCAGCAGCGGCTGAATACCGACGCCTGGGGCAAAGCAGCTGCGGTGCTGCCGGGTTGGTCCCGTAGCGCTGCCCCTTGGCGCTGCGGGACCAACCCGGCAGCACTCCAGCTGCTCTGCCCCAGGTGTCCCCAAGAGCAGCTGGGGTGCTGCCGGATTGGTCCCGCAGCCCCGAGGGGCAGCGCTACGAGACCAACCCGGCAGCACCCCAGCTGCTCTGCTCCCGGCTTCCCCGATTCAGTTGCTGGTCAATTTTAGCAGCAGCTGAATGGGGGAAGCCTGTCCGGCTGCCCCAGCACTTCCGGGTTCCTGATGGTGCCGGACCATCAGGAGTCCCGGAGCATTGGATGCTGGACTAATGGAGTTTTACTGTAATAACAAATGATGATGCGAGATGGACAAAGCTAAGTTTATTCTTCCATTTGTTCTTCCTCACTACCAAATGAATGAAAGTCAAGATGATGTGACTGAAAAATTATGTTGATTCTGTGATACTTTTCCTGTATTGCAAGACAAAGCAGGTGGAATAAGGAGGCAGATGGTGGGAATGGAAAGATAAGTATCTAGCATTTAAATACTTGCCCACAGCTTAACTGGAGTTCTCTAGTGTGGAAATTTAAAGTTAAAGTTTCACAAAAGTGTCTTATTGGCAAACTTCCCAATAGTTTCTGGTTTTGGTGTTTGCACCACTCTTGGTATAGGCTAAAACCAGGAAGGTATAGGAGGCTTGAAAAAAAAGATTAAAACAGAATAAAATGTAACCCACTTTTTTCTGAATCTCAAATAAATGTTGGTGCCATTCACCTGGAGGGCAATCTCAAGTGGACAAAACTCTTGCAAGGCAATGTAACCTGAACCTTCCAGAAGCTAGTGAGGTGCATGAAGGGGGCTGTTAGACCACATTAGCAGAGAATAACAAGTTGCCGGTAGAGATGTAAGCAAGTATTCAACTATAACCAATAAGCCTAAGCTTACTGGGTAGTCAACTTGACTACTTGCATTCCTCCCTCCCCTTTGCTGTCTCTACATCAGAGGCAGCAAGGGGAGGAGGAAGCAGGAGCCAACTTAAAAACCGGTTCTCCCCAGCACTGTCTCCATAGTGCCACTTGTGCTCCCCCTCCCCCCGCTGCCTCTAACAGAGGCAACAGTGGGGAGGGGTAACTGAGGCTGCCACGAAGCAGCCCCTGTCCACAGGGGGTCCCAGGTCCCTGCTGGGACCCCTGCAGACAGGGGCTGCTGGACCCGGCGTGCTGGAACTGAGCAAGCCCGGCTCGGTCCCAGCTTGCGCAGGGTCCAGGACCTACTCCCGCTGAAGTTCTGCAGTTTAAGTGTAGTAGAAGCTGGGGCTGCTTGCACATCCAGCTCTTCCTACATTGAAACTGCAAAGCTGCAGCCGGAATAGCTCCTGGACCTGTCACGAGCCGGGACACGGCGTCTTCCCCTGTCATCTAATCACGCAGTCAATAAAATTCTATCGACTACACAATTAGTTAAATACCCGCTAAACATCTCTAATGGCTAGTTGCCAGTATTCATCTCTAAGCAGAGGGGCATTCAAATAGTAGATATGGAAGATCCAGCTGGATGGGCGTCACCTTCTTTGTATCAGTTTTCTCCTCTTCCTCCTGCTGCTGCTGCTATCCATTGGGCTCTTCTCTACTATATGTTTGAGAAAGTTTGTCTGTCTCTCTGTTCAAGAAGTCCTCCTAAACGGTAGGAGCCACAACCACCAAATTCGGAAGATCGCTTCCTCTTAGCATAACTTAAAGCAAGACCAGTGTTTGGTTGTGCCAGGAAATCAGGGTGTGTCTGGAATGGGATTGCTTCTCATCACACTATACGGAAAAGGGACAGAATCACCAGGCAGAAGACTGTTTGGGATTGCCCCAACCCTGAGTCTTCTGCCCTGGTGCCTTTTAAGGAGAGGGTAGAGATGAAGCTGCCCCCCCTCCCTAGTTCATACTGGGGATGTTAAGCAGGTATTTAGCTAATTGAGTAGTCAGTAGAATTTGTATCGACTAAACGATTAGTGGATAGGGGAAGGTGCTCAGTCCTGGCTCACTCCAGGTCCAAAATCTACCCCCACTGTGGCTGTGCATTTAAAACATAGTAGGAACCGGGCAGGCAAGCAGCCCGGCTCAGGCCCCACTTGCGCTGGGTCTGGGACCAAACCTGCTGCAGCTCTGCAATTAAAAACGCCGCAGGAGCTGGGGGCAGGCTGCCGGGTTCCTCTTGCTGTTTGGTCCTGCACTCGCCAGGACTGAGCTGGGCTGCCTGCCCAGCTGTTAGTAGCCCCTGTCCATGGGGGAGTCCCTGCAGAAAGTTAGGACACTCCACGGGCAGGGGGGCTTTGAAGCATCACCCCCCCCCTTTCCCCACTGGCGAGGGAGGGCAGGGGGCACCGCAGAGACAGTGCTGGGGGGAACCAGCTTTTATGCCAGCTCCACCCAGCACTAGCTCCTGTTTCTCTCCCCAGCCCTCACCCCCCGTCTGCCTTTGATACAAAGGCAGCAAGTGGGGGAATGCGAGTAGTTGACTCAGCAACCCGATAAGCCTAGCCTTATCGGGTAGTCGACTACTCCCTTACATCCCTGAATCATACGCGAACCTTGCTGGCCATTCCCATTCATCAGGCAGCGAGGGGAAAAGTGCACCGTTTGCTGCCTTTCTGGCTCTGGCTCTGGCTCTGGCTCTGGCTCTGGCTCTGGCTCTGGCTCTGGCTCTGGCTCTGGCTCTGGCTCTGGCTGGGGAGTGAAGCAGGCAGACAAATTCGGACCTACCCGAGCTGAAGGAAATGTACCCACCCCTCCCTGGGCTGTGCCAGCTGGAGCTGCACTGACAATGGAGAAGTACTTCTCACCTTGGCCCCAAGCTGCTGTGGTAAGAGAAGGGGCTGGGGTTGTCTCCTCTCCTCCTACTGAGCCCCCCCTTCATTCTCAGCCACACCCCAGAGCAATGATTGGCATGAAGCATGTACATTTTCATTTTATTTTCCAAAAACCAAAAATGAATGGAGTTAAGGATCTGAGCACGTCCGGGTAAACCTGGTAAAATATAAAGGAGAAAGGGAACTGGTAATTATAATACCTCCGAAGTAGTAATTTTAGTGGAATAGATGTCCGTCACTTCCGGAGATAGAGGAGCAGGTTCAGAGAGAACAATGTGAACTTTCCACTTCCTCTTTCTGGCAGTCAGATATTCCAGTTAATTTTTAAAATATTGTTTTTTTTTTTTATTTCTGCTATTCTTGCTTGTTTAATTTTATGGAAATATTGTGGCACTTCAACACTGCCTCCTCCCTTCCCTTCCCCCTCCCCCCCCGGCCACCTGGCATCATAAAAGAAGGTAGGAAAGTATTGTACCAGGTAAGAGGCTGCTTTTCTTGTTATAACTGTCCTGATCAGAAGTGGGCAGTTCCAAAAATCATCTGTGATTTCTAGCCCTGTTTGATAGGCCCCAGGAATTCTGGTAGTTTGGCTACGATTTTCCCCTGTGCCCCAAGGCTCCAAACCTTTTGGGAAAATCATCATGATCACATGACTGCTTATTTATTTCTCAATTTAATGTGTGTTTGAGTGATTTTGGTAACCTGCTTTCTGCAGTTCCGTAGCAGTATTGAACTGATAGTGTCTCGTTTGCGTTCATTGTTAACTTTAGTAACGGCAGCGAGGCTAATCAACTTTTCTTGTAATTTTATATAATTTACGTGCTATAGACGTAATGCAATTGCGTGTCTGTAATGCAAAACAAAGCTTAATTGGTCTAACTGGCTAGATCAACTTTAGGAGTGAGTGATTTGCTGCGTGTTCATATACCCATGGCAAAAGATCTGGGAACAGAACATAAAGTCCATCATTGGCATAAGACTCCCATTGAGCTCAGAAGGAGCATGACATGGCCCATGGATCCTTGGATGAAAAATGTAATGTTACATTAATGGAGCCACTGAACCATTTATCCTAAGTAGCTGGTTTGGGTGCATGGGGAGGACAGAGAAAGAAAAACTACTAATGGTTTTTCAGCCTCTGTAGCCCTACATGAACATCCTTTCTCCTAGAGGCAGGCATGGGAGAATCCGTATAACACTGGATCCTTTCGGTATGCCCTGACCTCTCCACCCCCACTGCATTGCTGTCATTCATGGTACACCAGCAGAGTGGAGGTGCTTGGCATTAAAGTTGAATTGACCCTTGTGGAATTCAGCTTCTTGCCTCATGGAACTATACTGGTTCTACTGTCAAATAATTCTCTGTGATCCTAGAGGTGGGAGGATGGGTACATTGTTCCATAAAGGAAGGTAATCTGTTCGAGATTTAGACATTTAAAAAAGGCAATATGGAGATAGTTTCAGATGCTTCATTTAACCAGTTGTCTTTCTGCCAGCGTCAGTGGTTTTACAATCACATTTTCCAATTTTTAAAAGATGTTTCCTTTTGTCCGGATTGTTGTACAAACTAAAAAAAATAAAATGACAATACAAGGGAAATGGTGAAACTCACTATGCGACAAAGGGTATGTCTAGACTACATCCCTCTGTCACCAGAGGGATGTAAATTAGACATACTGAAATTGCTAATGAAGCAGGGATTTAAATATCCCGCGCTTCATTAGAATAAAAATGGCCACCGCTTTTTGCCGATGCGGCAATTTGCTGGCAAAAAGCGGCAGTCTAGATGGGGATCGGTTGGCAAGGAAAGCCTTTTCTGATCTATCCCTTATGCCTCGTGCAACGAGGTTTACAGGATTAGTTGGTGACAGAGGGATGTAGTCTAGACATACCCAAAGTGCCGACAAACACACAGAGTAAACAAATTGATGATGTGGAAAAAATAGTTTATTTCAGTTATAATTAAACAATTATAAATTTGATTGGGGGTTAGGTAGAGATCTAAAATGTTTAAATAACAATGTTAACCCCTCTTCTCATCATGAGAACACTGAAAAAGACTACTCAGCTGAGTTTAGCCAATGAAATAAGTCACAAAGTAATAAATCGCAAGGAAATGTTCAAATCTGGGGATGAAAGTAGGTCTATGTAGTGAAATCAGATAAAGTTTCTGTGGAAGAACTCTTTGAATTTAGGCCCCATTCTTCAAGGACTCATACATGTGCTTAATTTGATATATGAGCAGCCCTCTTAAACTCAGTGGGCTTACTTCTAGTATGTAAAGTTAAGCACACACACAGGTCTGTGTGGCATCAAGGTCTGCTTCGAGTGCCTTCTAGAAGCAAATGCTTTAACTATATTAAATATGACTTTAGATGTCTATTCTGCTATCCTGAAAGGGCTGTTAATAGCAAGAATTGGTTTGAACATCCATTTTTGTAGACATTGTTAATACCATTGTTATCTAATTAGCATCCTTTGTTCCTTCGTATATGACATTGGATGGGCAAGTGTAAATGAAATAGACTCTGAACATTTTACGACTCGTTACTGTGAGACTAGTGCAGTTGTTATTATTAAAATCTAGAGACTTGGCTTTAGACATTACATCATGTGAAACCCCTAGACAAAATGGATGGTGATCAGTTTTTGATTATAATAAAATTTTTAATATAAGGCATTTTTGGATATGTGTCATGAATATGAGTCATGTATTTCACACCAAACCTGACCTATTATGATTACATTTCTACTTCATGGGGTTTTCAGTATTTAAATACTTAATTCTATGGTTAAAAATGATTCATATTCAAATCTATTTTTATGCTTTATAATTAAGTATTGCTCGTACCTATAGTTTTACTATTCTTGGCTATATTATAATACTTTCCTTAATTTGACCCATAAAACTGTCAATTTCTTTATTAATATATTACAAGGATATCTCATCAGAAAAAAAAGAGTTTTGAAGGTGTCATACCATATCTAATCGGAATTTCAGTTTGGGGATTTTCTCATTTCTTTCATTTCTTCCTTTTGTAAAACATGAAGATCCTTTCTAGGTAAATTAATCCCTTCAAAGGAGCAAAATAACTTGCTTTTCGGAAAGGGTGATTAGAGTCTTATTCTTTATAATCTTAAATACCACTTGTGTTATGCTGAACAATGCATGAAAAAAATGACACTGGTTGGTAATCATTCTTTTTTTTTCTTAACGAAAGCCAAGTATGTTACAATTATATGATCATGGCAAAGTGAGCTTTCTACTGGGAAAAGCGTTATGTAGAGTCCCGTGAAATTTCTGAAGTTTAAGTATTTTTGTAAATTAGGTTGTTCCTAGTTAAACAGGTGGCTTTAAAAGCTGGTTTCACTGTTGTTTTAATCATAGTTTAGTTACCATGGAGAAATATGCAAGTTAGCATTTATACACAGAAGTGAAATTTATGCTGCATAGATAATAGCCTAAATTTAGCATGCCTTAAGTTTACCACTTCCTTAAAAAAAGAAAAATAAAAAATATACAAGCTATATCATTATACTACCACACTATCAAGAAGTTATTTTATTGAAAACATTTTAAATTTTGAAAGGCATAGTGTTTTTCTTATGAGTGTTGTTGATTTCATGTTCAGTGATTAGCTGAATTTATCATATAATGTAAGATTGATTCTGGTTTGTGTTATAGTACAGTGAAGTTTAACAAGGGATTTTGCAAAATTTTAAATCCTACCTTTATAATGTAATAGAGAAAGATTCCAACCATTGGATCTTGAATATATCAGGGCAGATTTCTGAGCTTCAGTGGAGAAAATATTGGCAGAGGGAACAGAATGGTACCAAACTTAGGGACTATTCTAATTTATCTGAACTTTTCTAAGCAAGCTTTAATATCTAGTGTGTGGCCTGTTTCATTCTATAATTGACCATTAGCTGCATAATTCTTTGTGTTAATACTCTTTTGTCCAGTGTTCTTGGGCAACTGTAAGGTAACATTCCTGCCACTTTATTTTATTAGGACCTCAGAGGTAGTGCTAAGTTTTCAAGGACAAATGTAGTAAAAGTAGCATGATCCAACACGAAGTCCCCCAGCACACAGAGAGCAGCAGATCCCTTTCAGCACCAGCTGTTCTCACAGATATAGATTGCTGCAGTGAAATTTTCTTAATATAATTCAGGAAGCTCTAGAGAATTCTCCAAAACAACTGTGCCAACAAGGAAAATGTTGAATTTTTCATCAGCTGCCCAATGCTGAGAGTTAGTGGGCAATCCGTTCATTCATGACCAGATGTTCAGTGTAGTAACACTCTGCAGTTAACTTGAACCTTGTGGCCTGTTTACCATTGGTTGCAAGGACATTGGCAGCAACCTGGCATTGGAGAATTGTGGCCTGAAAAAGTGAAAGACTGAAATGTGTATCTGTGGCTTCCTGGTTTTCCACCAGCGACCAGACAAGGTAGGGAGTGATGAAAGAAAGAAATGACACAACATCAATCATCACAAAAACAGGGCGAAAGCACCTTTATTATATGACAGTCGTCTTCAGGAAACAGGAGGCAAATAATTCTTTTTCTCATTTGGAAATAATGGTATTTCTAATGTACAGTTTGACCTGCTTTAATCTGATTTGTAAACCATAACTTTTTGCTTAAATTTAAAAACTGTGGGAAGACAGCTGGCTATCAACATTGTAAGACTGTGCGTGCATTCTCGTGTGTGTGTGTGTGTGTGTGTGTGTGTGTGTTAAAGTACTACGGTCATAGTATGGTTAACTTTGTAGAGTCTTATTTGAGTTAAAATTGTGTCACGACAGTTGGATAGTGTTTAGAATCCTTCATTTGCAAAGGGCTCATGGTTTCTTTCATAAAGATACATTTATGCCTTATGCCATTTTAGTGTGTTGTGCTAGGCACTAGCACACAGAAAAAAATAGTATTGAGTAGGAGTTCTGGAATAAACAGTGTGACTTTCTACTTTGAAAAGGATTCTTCCTTAAAATGATTAACTCTGTTTGATTCTGGGCGTGCCAGCTGGCTAGGAAAGGAAAGGCAGGATTTGATAACATTTCATTTTCCTTAGATGTCTGGATCTTGTATCGTTTCCTACATTGCATTTCATATGTGTTTCAAAATAACATAACTATTGATTTCAAAGTGGATTGGTAGATGTAATTACTATTATCTTATGCTGTCACTGTAGCCCTTATTTTTCAATACGGCTTTTAAAGCATGTCCAAAAAAAAAAAATTCAGTCAATGCAATAGTTTGGCTTTTAATTTAAGGAATAGTTTTAGCATAGCAATACTATTTCATGTTCCAGTTTTTAAACATGATACATTGCTTTCTGCTCTGTGCTGCTTTCTCTAGTATGCACGAGGTTAGATTGTGCAACTCTGACTCATCGTAGTGAGCACTTGCTCACATGAGTAACTCCTGTTGATCTCAGTCAGACTGCTTGTGTGAGCAAGTGCTCACTAATCTTGTGCAGTCTCGCTTGTAGTGAATGTGACGGTCACTGATCGGGACACTGATCTCCCTGTGGATCTTCCTCAGAGCTGAACCCTCCCTGTAATTATGTTTGCTTTGGCAGTACTTTCTGGCTTTAATTTGTAAAGTCTCAGTGAAACCCTCCCTTCGCATTTCCTGCTTTGGTAGAGTAACCCTGTTGCATATTGTGTAGAGAGATGGAAATTCATCATTTACTATGGTTGTGAATCTGAGCCTGACTTATCCTCCTAACTAAACTAGAACACTTTTACAGACAAGCCCCTTTGGGTTTCTGACTTGTCTTACACTTTTACAAACACTCACATGCACACATAGTTTAAATTACAGTAGATACAGGTTTGTTCCCTTTTTAGGAGGAGTGGCAGAATAATCTTGTTTGCACTGATGATAGCTTACTGATAGAAAAACGAGAACAAGTTTACAGTAGCTTTGACATTAGTTACCTTTATTCAGCATGCTCCAGCTGCACTGAGCCCTCAGGAAGCCTTCAGCATGCACACAGTTTGTTCTTGGGTGTGAAAGCAAACAGTATTTGAGTTGGCAGTAACTTCCCTTTTAGAGAAGTTTGCTGCCTCGGCAAGAAACCGCAGCATGAGCTTTCTGCTGTTGAATGTTTCCACTGGCAGGATGGCCTTTTTCCACATTTCCTTGGTTTAAGGAAACAGATTTTGAACTTTTTTTAAAGACAAAATGCCAACATTTAACAGCTGGAGTTAGTATATAATTTATGGTTTTCCCTTCATGCTCTTTTGGATGTATAAAAATTAAAAATCTGTAATTATTGAAGTTATGCAAGTTATTGCAAAAAGAATGATCAAAAATGGATTTTCTGTTGTGAGGATTTCAAGAAAATCCTTGTTACCTAAATAGTTATTCTGAATTATTCTCTGTTATAATTACTACCATTTACCCATATGGCTTTACACCTATCCTACAGAAAGATGTTTAAGGAAGTCCTTTGTCTCTCCTCCCAACCTTCCCTCCTGGTTAATCTAGTTGGGAATGTGATTTGATGGCTTTATTTTTAAATTTATATTTTTGATCATTAAATCTTTCTTTTCTTGGTTACCCTTCCGACTCGAACAGTTCCTTCTGGAGTCGCTAACCAGGTACAGCAAAAAGTGATTTCACACTGCAATTTGACAAGCTGAAGGATGATGTCTAGAACTCCATTTGCTTCCTTTTTGCATAACCTTATTTTCTGCAGTTCTATCTACATTTCTCAAACTTCAGAATGCATCTTTTTTGGTTATTAACTTCAGATCCCAACCTCAGTTGTTAGAATTAGAAACAGATCAGATTCAGGAAATTAATGCAGTCAGCCAATAAATTATTGAGCAACAGTTACCATAAGTTCTGTGGTATTTTTGTTCGGTCAGTTCAGGGATACTAGTTTTGTTTTGCTAAACACGACTCCGTTAACATCTGTCTAAACACCAAGAATACATTACAGAACTCTTAAAAAAATCATCACAAAAGAAGCTTTGCTGTAATAGTTTCCCTATTTTCACAAGCTGGAGGTGGGGTGGAAAAGGGAAATGAGAAAGTAAATACATTATGCACAATGCTGTTCATATAAAAATCACTTAATTTGTATTTTTAGATTTAGAGGCAAAAGTATGTTGCCGTGATGAACTGCAGTGTTTGAGAAACTTATTTTTTATTTTCAGAGACAGTGCTCATTATTCATTTTTATCTGCGAGGCTTGTAGACTTGATTGGATTTATTATGTATGCTGCATGTTTATGGCATTTTTATTGTATGCTGTTAATTTGTTGTAACTGCTGCCACTTCTTTCCAAGGACCCCTTAGAAACGCGTATGTGTCAACAGTTACCTTCCAGTATAATAAACTGAATGCCACTCCTTAAGTTCAGTAAAGGCCATAATAATATTAATATTGAGCCTTTTAAAACTCTTCTGTGCCTGAAGAAAGTGTATGCTATTTGAGCCAGATCCTGCAGTAAAAGTAATTACATTTATGAAGATGATAAAAGGGAGTGTTATAGTTCAAATGAACAAAAAAAGCAATAGGAGTTTAGAGCCTTCCTACACTTAACAGTCATCACACACCAAAACTTTGTCATAAACATGAAGGGAAAAAATGTTCCCCAGTGTGAATTCTTGCTAAACAGAGCCATCAGTTTTTGATGCTGACTGCAGGTAATTTTTAAATATGAGCAAAGCATTGAAAAATTGGATTATGTAATTTTTGTATTTCAATAACCCATGATGAAGGCAGGTACTGGAAACAGCATGAGATTACTGCATACTTATTGGTAACAGAATAGAGCTGAATAGAAAGGTGAAGAAGAAAGGTATTAAAAAGCAAGATGACATTCCATTTTCTCATTTCTTATGGTTATTTTTATTCCTATGTATAATGCGTCCTAGATATATATTTATAAATACAGCTGGAGGTAGAATTAAAGTGGTGTATTAAAGGTACTATTGTCTTTAAAATAATGGTTAAATTGGTACATTTTATTTTCAGTTTCATTTCTTTGATTTCAGTATAGCCTGTTGATGAATCTAACTGATGAATCTTATTCTGTGTCTCTAGCTATATTAACTTTCTCAATGACAGAGGCAGAAACGTCCTCTAGAGAATGATCAAGGGATTTTAAAATGAATGGAAACGGGTATATTCTCCTTTGTTGTGATCATGGACTTGTGGTTATTGAGCCTATAACATATAATGATGGGTGATGAGTATGATATCTCAAGAATTGATGCTCTCAGGTGTAAAATGCTTCCTCATTTTTTGTGAGTCTATTATGTATATTTCAGTAGAATTAGTTTTGTGAGATGGCTGGGTTTCAGTGTTTGCAAAAGTGAGACAGAAAACACTGGTAGCCAGGTATAATATATTCTGGGACAACTCACACTTGCCCAAAGGTTGGTGAAATTTTTGGCATGGTCAGTGTAAAGCAGGGGTGTCCAAACTTTTTTCAAAGAGGGCCAGATTTGATGAAGTGAACATGCGTGAGGGCTGACCATTTTGCCTGACATTCTTTGAACCATTAAAATTAAATGCAAATTAACTATTTTATGCAAAGTTTATTGCAAATGGCATACTTTTCATTTCGTCACATGGATGACAAATCTAAACAGGTGTTAAATCACTCTGCCTTTCCTATCTGAAGGCCAGATGAAAAAAAATCCAGGAAGCTGAAATATATGTCAGGAACATTGTAAAGTACATTACATATTATTGGTAATAAAGGTTGTCTGTCAACTTTTAAGTTCAAAAAATATGAACAGGAACATAACACCAAGTATACATGTTGTGTCCAAATATATTTATAACTGATTTAGACCAACTGACATTAACTGAGATTTTACAATGTATTCATCTCAATACATATGGATTCGTTGGGGGCCATAAAAGATAGATAATGCCAAATTACCTGTGGGGCCGTATTAAACCGGAAAACGGGCCGCAATTGGCCCCCGGGCTGGACTTTGGACATGCCTGGTGTGAAGCTATATTGAGAGCATTAAACTCTTTTCACTTGTGATGCAAACCAGGTTTCATGTTAGGCCTCCAAATGTTCTATCACACCGTTAGCATATTCACCTACTGTTCTACCTTGACTATCATTGAGTGCATATTTCGTCTTGTAATAGTTGTCCATATGTGTACTTGGGGAATCACACCTGCTTTTTTCATAGTAACAGCACTGCTGAGGGAGATAGGAGTTGTAATCCTTTTTATGTTGAAAGCTGATTGGACTTTATAGCGGAGATTCAGAAGAAGGAGCGAGAGGGGGACCATCACTTAGCAATTTGAGATGTGAGGATATCTGTGAGGCGTTTAAAAATGATATTGTCAAATGTCACATATAACCCCCACACTTGTTTTCAGTAGGTTTTCTGCATGCCTATTTGAATGTAAAATTTGACCCAGGATGATATGGACAATGCCGAATGAGTAAAAAAGAAAGCTATCTCAGCTTGTTTTGTCTCTCAGAATGCTTGAGGTGTGAGGACCCTGCTAGTGCCCAAGAGGACCAGACTGCTGTTTTTATATAAAAAGATAACAACTTGTCTAGTGCATAATGTGGGTAGAGACCCTTTGCATTACATAAGACAAATCAGAGTGAGTTAGAATAAGACCTAATTAATGAACTAAATAGACTGTAAATAATAAGTTACAAAGATAGAGTCTCATATAGCAAGCAAGGGCTTGACCATATAGTATTCACTGAGCCTTTTATCTGTAGGCCATAATATTGTGGGGTTCTACAGAGGCAGCAGCAATCCCTGGCTTGAAGTAATAACAACAAAATTGTGTGGTTTCCACGTTCAGCATCCCCACTATAAAAAATTGTTCTAGCACCTCTGATGATGCCTATTTGTGTCCCAATATATATAGGCATATAGGTCCAGATTTTCAAATCTGCTAGTTTGTATTGCATTAGAAAAACTGCACACACTTTTTTCTTAATGCATGCCCATATCACTTAATTTTCAGGTGTTCTGAGCAACCTGTTACACACCTGCCATTTTCATGTACATGTACTTGCTTTGTATTGAGTGACTTTTGGCATGCGTTAGGTACTTAGAAAATTTATACCAAGCCTGTGTTGTTTAAAACAGATGATCTTTTTAAGGTTCCTTTCCTTGATCCCTTTTGTGCATCTTTTGGTGGTGTGGAATTCAGTTCCTAAAACCTGCCTAATACCCCTGAAATCAGTGGAAGGTGCTGAGTTCACAGCACTATTGGAAATCGGATCACTGTTTAGGATCCTAACACGAGGCTGTTAGTTTTCAAAATCTTGGTTTTCAAGATGATTTCTGCTCCATGTGTAGCCAATGACAAAACTCCTATCAATTTTCAATGGGGGAAAGACCAGATTTCTATAGCTCCAGTATTGTTAGCTTATGTGGTTTTTACCCTGACAGATCCTGAAGCAATGAGAGGTACATAAAGAAATATATGTATTATAAAACTTGAAACTAACACTTACTGTTTTTGTTTCCCTACCTTTATATTTAATTATATAAGTTAAATGTCGGCACAAGTCTGCCTGAGGTGTTGGCATCCCATTCCGATTTCAATGACTACAATTAAATTATATGAAATAAATAATTAAATCGTATAGCCATTTTCATAAGAGTTATATACTAAAAAAAATTAAACTCGATTTGCTGAATTGCTAACTTAAAATGAGGTGAGTTCTAGCGAAGTATGTTTTCTTACAGAATCCCAACCATATGAGAAAGGAGAGAGAGGGTGGAGGGAGATGAACTGTAACACAAGTCAAATAATGTCTATATGACTCAACAACAGTAATAACGTATTGTTGGAATCATCTAAATAATTAACTTTAAGAAAACAGAGTTAAAATTTAAGAAAAAACAGACTGAATTTTCTCAGCAACAAAGAATATCACATTAAAAGATTTAGCAGAATTCTTTTTAGCTACTCTTAAAAAGAATATAAATGAACTGAGGATGAAATTATACTTCTGAAAGAATAGGCTTTTCTGTACATCAAACATTTAATACAGTAAAACAATGCTGTACCTGATGAATAATTAAAATATGAATAGAAAAAGCATTCCTCAACTTACGGCTTAATTATATGTGTAAAGCACTTTTACACCATACTGAACAAAAATCTAAGGAATGAATTTTATTATTCGTTCTAATTCATTTGTAAGCATGAAAGAGAGAATAATTTTTCTGAAATGGTAAGTGTTGTGGATCTCACTAAACTTCTCAGTCACTTTCTGGCATTGCACTAAGTGGTTGGTGAATGGAATTAAGGTGTGTTTTTTTTTAATCGCAGAAATACTTCGCGAAGAAAGATAATGGAGCAGCATAGAATCATTGCATACCCCTAGACAAAAGTCTGTGAAAGATAAGAATCAAGTTAGGAAAAGAAAAAGCTTCAACATTTTAAATATTAAGGAAATAAGTTAATATGAGGGGAATAATGAAGATGTACATAATACCTCAATAACTGTTACCCATCAATTTTATGTATACATTCTATATATCAATATATAATATTTTACGGTACATAAAATTGCTGGGTAGCAGTTATTGAGGTAGCTGCCAAAATCTGTCTTCCCCTTGTACCTCATATTTAAAAGAAAAATCACTATAGCCAAAACAGAAGCTTTAAGTTGCTTTTCTAAATTATATTGTAACCAGCTTTTAGTTGAAGTAATGAAGTTTAAGACATGTTGCTGTAGCAACAGCAGTATTAAATATTTGATCCGGAAACTAGGTGTTAGCACTAGTCCAAGTAACTGAGTGGTGGTGGTTTGCAAAGAGATGTTTTGCAGTGGATGTATGCATGCTGTCCTTTCGGGGTACTAATCATGTTCAAGTGACACAATAGTGCCAGTGTGTTCATTGCTTGTAGCTAGAGATGGCTGCAAACAATATGGAAAGAACAAATGGGAAAGCGCTTCTGCTCCTTCATGCTTCCAGTCTGACACATAGCTGCACCAGTGGGACAAAAGCAAAAACCTTCTGGTCCTTGGGCTCTTTAGTGTTCTCTGTCCTTGATACCCTTTCTGCCTTTGAATGAGTACCTTTAGTTGCACATTTCTGCTCCCTCCTGCACTTCAGTCAAATGTCAGGGCTGTTCTTTTCACCCCCAGGGATATAGGAAAAAAAATTCCTCTTATGGAGAAGGTTGTAGTACAAACAAGTCTTCTGCAGCCCCCGCCCCCTTCACCACCATGTGCTTAGTGGGAGGACTGTATCTGGGATCCTTTCTGTCCTTTGGATATCTCAGTTCAGATCTGGAATGAAAGGGATGCTTTTAGCAGGCCTTCCATCAAAAAAGTGATGCCTAGAAATGGCTGTCATTCCGACGAGACTTATGTTCTTCGTCTGCCTGTTGGGTATGTTGCATTGTTGGCCACGTAATTCACTTGTGCAACTACCAGTGCTCGGGGGAACTGCATAATAAACCTGGAGGATACCCGTTCTTAAGTCATGTTTAGATGCCCTAATCAAGCACTCTCATTTGAGATGGCTTTGGAAGCTGTCAAAGAAGCCTCTTTCTGTTCCTTTTTGTTAATTTTCTCTTTCCAACCAATCTTCTGCTGTGTTGTCTATCCCAGGTCCAATCATATTTCCTCAATATGAGGGAAGAGAATTATTAAAGGTCACATTAGCAGCAGAGGATTTGGACTCTAAATACTTCTAAAAGCTTTCTTCTTCAAAAAAAGGCAATCTCCATTAATTTTTTTATCTTCTAGAACTGGAAGGGACCTTGAAAGGTCATTGAGTCCAGTCCCCTGCCTTCACAGCAGGACCAAGTACCATACTCCCCAACAAATTTTTACCCCAAATGGCCTCTGCAAGGATTGAACTCACAACCCTGGGTTTAGCAGGACAATGCTCAAACCACTGAGCTACCCTCCTCCAGGACTCTGCTTTCTTACAAGCTATCTTTTTAGAATTCTTTGGGGTAGCAAACTTTAAAATTCTCTTCTGACTGGAGAGTGAGAAGAGTTAAGTATTTTTGATGCTCCTGAAACATCACACAAGCCCTTGTTTCTCTTTAGTAGTACTTATGAGTTGTGGTGGTTCCTACAGTGGAAGGATGTCCAACAGGAGATTCAAAATGCATATATTCAACCAGTAGGTTCTTGGCTGCATTTCTGGGAGTTTCACTGGAGGCAGAGAGCATGGAATACTGGCCATTTCTTGGATACAGAGAAACCATATTATCATAAAATAAGACGATCAGTCATTACGTTTTTGTCTCTGAATCACTTGAGTCTTTTATGCTCTGCCTTGTGATGTTTTCTTATCCATTATCAATTTCTGCAAATAAAATTACATTATATTCAGGTGCTACTACAAACCACAAACTTTTCAAGGTTTTATTATGGAGAAACAGCAGTAATAGATGTTGAGCTGGAAGATAAGTATTAACTGTTAACCTGGAGTGTTGCTTAGAACTTTAGTATGGACTAATGCAGAGAAAGCTCATGATGCGCTATATATATATATTTGTTAGTCTCTAAGGTGCCACAGGGCTACTTGTTGTTTTTGAAGTTACAGACTAAGAAGATGGCTACCCTCTTAGACTTTACTCTGTAAAGGTCACTTATATGTCTAAGATACAGCAGTCTAAATTCTTTTTCTCACACCCTTTTTTCTGTTCTGTGTGTACATGGATGGTATGTGCTGAGTAGATATATTCTTGAACAAGGAGCCTTTTGGTTTTGATTACCTTGTTTTTTCATTAGTACTATGCGTTGATTTCTCTGTTCTCACTTAACTGTCGTGTGATGTGGTGGCTTTATCTAGAAACAAAGCATCTGATGCCATCATAAAGTTTGAGAATGCCTTTTCTACTGGCATTGCTGTTTATCAATTTCCAAGAAAAGTACAAACCATTAGTTCAGTTTGGTGTGTATCTAAGGGTACGTCTAGACTACATGCCTCTGTCGTCAGAGGCATGTAGATTAGGCTACCAGACATAGGAAAATGAAGCGGCGATTTAAATAATCGCCGCTTCATTTAAATTTACATGGGTGCTGCGCTGAGCCGACAAACAGCTGATCAGCTGTTTGTCGGCTCAGCGCGGCAGCCATGTAAATTTAAATGAAGCGGCGATTATCTAAATCGCCGCTTCATTTTCCTATGTCTGGTAGCCTAATCTACATGCCTCTGGCGACAGAGGCATGTAGTCTAGACGTACCCTAGGGCTAGGGAGGGAATTATTGTATTCCCCCAACAATTCTGTAAGGAAGTGTCTTTAATTGTGGATTTTGGAAAACAGCACAAGCCAGAAAATCCAAGGGAGTGCTCTAACCTTGTAATTCCTATATAACTCAAAAGAATATGATTCCTAAACTATATCATTCTATGTTATATTTTTGAATGATTAATAAAAACCACCCTAATGTGAGTGTGTCAGTTATTTTACACTTTGCATTTGATACATAAAAATATCTGCATCACTTTACATTGTTCCTATTGTTCTTTAGCCCTTACAAATTATCACTTTTCTGTAATAGGAAAGCCTATTAAAGGGGCAAATTCAATCCATATTTTTTCCAGTTAGGAAAAATATGCATACTCAGGGTTTTTTCTTCTCTCTCACACTGAACAGTTTGTTGAACAGACGTATGTTTTAATTATAGTGGTCTAAGTTTACATAGTGTACTGTGGTATTTCGCTGTATTAATTACCTTGTCAAGAGTAACAGGTAATTATTGCATCAAATCACCTTTTTGTGGTACGTGGATATAGCTGGCTGAATAATTAAAAAAAAATACACATAAGCCCAGAAACTCTAGGTGCATAAAAAGAAGTAATTTTTGGTTATGTCACTTGTTTTTGGTAGTATGTCTGAAGTCTAAAATCTAACAGCGTGTCTACACTATACAGCTTTTTTTCAGCTCTACTGTGTCGATGCAGCCATATCGCTAAAACAGGGCTATTCAACTTTGGAATCCCCGGGGGCCACAAAGATACTCCCAGCACATGCTGAGGGCCACCACGTAAGTGTGGTTGCGTATATATGCAAATAGCTTCTTTCACACTGACGGACATGAATACAAAGCACTTCCCACAATGCCCCAGCGCTCCCGGCACCTCCTCCCTGGGGGCTAGAAAAATTGACACCCTTTATCCGTCTGTTCCAGCCAGCCCGTCCATTTGCATCTTTCAGTGCTCACCTCGCCAGGGAGATACCTCGCTGTTGTTGAGTGTGTTCCCAGTGGAGGCCATGTTCAAAGGATCTCACCTGTGGGCCCCACGTAAACCCAAACTGCACCACAGACCGCAAACAAACCTGTGCTAAAAGGTAGTGTAAACACTGTCCATGCTTTTGCTGACCAAAAAAAAAAAAAAGTCCATCCCCTCCAAGGAGTGTTTGTCCTGCCAACAAGGACTGTTGACACTAGTACATGTTGGGACAAAGCTTTTTGCTGATCAGCTGTTTGTCGGCTCAGCGCGGCAGCCATGTAAATTTAAACCAAGCGGCGATTATTTAAATCGCCGCTTCATTTTACTATGTCCGGTACCCTAATCTACATGCCTCTGGCGACAGAGGCATGTAGTCTAGACGTACCCTTAGGGATGATGGCAAACCTTTTTGCTTAATTTTTTATCCACTCACACATTGTGGATTTGAAAGTTTCACTCTTATACAGATGTTAGTGGATTTGCAGTCTGGTAAGAAGAGAGTCCCTGGAATTCTGCAGGTCCAAGCAAATGCACAGAACACCATTTCCTTTCTTTCAAACTCAATCTTTGAAACAGTCAAACCCAAACATTGCTTGCTGCGTTCACCTATCATTGCTATCAGATGGTTTTGAGGTACATAGGGGTGTGATCTGGGAGCTACTGCACTGATGCCTGGTGCCACATTGAACTCAAAATATTTTACCTGAAGAGTAGTGTGGTAATTCTTTGGTGTCATGACTGAATGTTGATGATATAAGATAAATGTGAGACTGTCGTTAATTTGTTTTACAAACTGATTTTTCCTGGCCTCATATAGCTGTTTTGGTCAAGTGAGTTCATGTAGATTTTTTGCTTCTTTCATATTAACTTGGATATGGAACACCTAAAGAAAAGACCACACATTACTGTTGCTTTGGTTACTTTTTCTTATCCAATGGCCTGCTAATTTGACAATTTTATGATAAAACTGAGGCAAATCTGTCATAACCTTTTCATGTTTTAATAGATAAATGGTATGTCTTATAAAGAGGCATCCATACGAGTCTTATGAATTAATGATGTTTCTTTTGTTGCCATGGAAGAGGAGGGGAAAAAGGACTTGACTCCTTTATGTGCAGAGAAGCATGACAAGGGAGGTTTTGACTAACCTGAGAACCAAAGGACATCCCTTTCTCAATGTGATACCCAGTTGGATCACAGTTACATATGGTCCAAAAAGTGTCCCTATTCAACTTGGCCAGTTTTAAAGACCCAAGCAATTAAACCCTAATCTCTTGTGTTTGTTTTTAATATATGAACTAGCAGTTAGGTTTAAGATGGAGTTTTAATGTTTGTGGCTCTGCCCTAATTGTCTGCTTTGAAGAGTCAGGATCTGGTTGGGGGCTGTATCTGAGAATGAGGGAGCACCAGCAGCTGCAGATAAGCAGAGAGGACAAGTTGGGAACCTGGTGGAGAGAAAAGAATCCAGAAAATGAGGTCGAGAGACAGGCTGGCCAGCAGTACTAGATGCTAATTCATGTGGTGTTGACTGCAGGGAGCAGATGGAAATAAGTTTGGTTGCTTATAACAATCAGATATGAAAACCTGTACCTCTCCTAGAGGTAGGGTCATATTTGGTCACCGATCTTGATCTGTCCCCAAAGTCCCTTGTCATTCTACGAGGTTATTATTAGAGTGCTTCTTTTCCTTTGCTTCCCCTACTGGATCACACACCTTTTACATCTCACCTGCTTCAGTGTTGTTTTTGGAGGCACAGAGCAAGAAGGAAGGAGGGTGGGTTCTCTGCTTTGGTCCTCATTGACAAGACTGCTATCAGATCATAACCCCTAGAAAAAGGGTAGACTTTTATATACTTCCGCCCCCTTCCTAAAGAGTGGCTACAGCTCCACCTGTCACTACTTCCCACCTCCATGAACTGGTGTCTCTTCACTGGGAAGTCTGTCACGTGTCTTTCTGTTCTCCAGCATCTGGCAAAATCTGATAAAGTAGACCATTTACCCGTCACTTTCCCCGTGGCTGTGAATGATCAGTCATGATGCTGCTTGAGCGTTGATGGCAGTTACATGGATGCCTCTCTTTCCAGTCATTCTCCTTTTCTTTTTGAAAGAGCTGAATGCAGATAAGAAGTAGCTCTCCTGAGGTGAACAAGTCTTGTCTGTGAGATTCAGGGGGTCCCTTGTTGATCATTGCTTGCCTCCACATTGTTTACAGAATTATTTCTGAGAAGACTGTTGGAGTTACTATCTTGATGATGAATTTGTGTACCTTCTAAGTGACGTATAATAGCATGTATCGAGTATTTGTTTTATCTGTTTCATAGGGCTGGAAATAGGGGTGCTGCCACATGCCCTGACTTGAAGTAGTTTCCATCATATGCAGTGTTTGCAGTTTGAGAGCCAATGAACCAGCACCTTTGTAATACAGATTGTTCCAGTACCTCTGATATGTTTGGCTCTTGATTCTGGCTGTCAATTTACCTGCGTTAAAGCAGGACAGGATTAACATGTTCATTTTTTTAACGTATTAATTGCGGGCGTTAATGATGCACTGCCCCTTTGAAGTACTGCTCCGGCGCTTCAAAGGGGCAGCACAGGCGGAACTGGGGATCAACTGGAGTCCCCAGCTGATCCCAGGCTCCTAATGCACTGCCCCTTGGAAATGCTGCCATGGCACTTCCAAGGGGCAGTGCTGCATGGAGCCCTGGGTCAGCTGGGAACTCCAGCCAATTCTGGGCTCCATGCAGTGCTGCCCCGTTGGAACGCCATGGTGGCGTTTCAAAGGGGAGATGCACACGATTAATCGCATGCTTAATCATAATTTACAAATTTTAATCGCTTGACAGCCCTACACTGGATACATCTATTTTCATTTTCATCTTGGAAGCCAGCTACATTTTGTGGTGCCAGGGAAGATAAACGCAGTTTGAAAATGGAGTTATGGAATACTTTGGGCACGAGTGAAATATTTGCCAATGCACTGGTTTGGAAGCCATGTATCTGTGTGCTCTTCTGTGGTTAACATTAGGTTGCTGGTCAAAATCTGTCTCCTCTTGGCATTTCTGGCATTATTCTTCATGAAAAAGGGCTGATTACCAATATGGAATTCCGGATAGCAAACTTAGTTGAATACAATCCATTCCAGAATGTTTAATTTTGCAAGTCAGCAATAAAGATGTCCCATTAAGAAGCTCCAGAGAATGGGTACAGCAAGGGCAAACATCAGTGATTGAACTTCTGCTGAGACTGCCATACAAAACTGCACATTAGTTCCTAACGTAGGTGTGGATTTTGTGATGTGAGTATGGTATACCATGTGGACACTACTAACTCTGTTAACATAAACTTAAAAAACAACCAATAGTCTGGTAGCACTTTAAAGACTAACAAAACATGTAGATGGTATCATGAGCTTTTGTGAGCACAGCCCACTTCTTCAGATGACCGGAGTGTAGGATGTCCAGAACCATACTATTTGTTGTTTTTTTAAATATATCCTGTACAGACTAACTCAGCTACCCCTCTGAATCTGTTAACATAGAACACTTGGAGCCATTAACCGGTAACCACTTTCAGACTGATCTGGGGTTGTATTGAAACTTTCCCTGTGCTTTCACATTGATTTGCGGCAAATATATATAACACTTCCAAGTTTACTTCATGTTTTAAAATTAATCAGTAGTTGTACTCCGTGATTTTAAAAACTGACTAGTCATTTTGGGTGTCCACTCGAGACTATGAAGTATCCTGATTTTCAGAAAATGCTGAGCGTAACCTTTTGAAAGTCGGTCCCTTTAATGTGTCTGAAGACAGCCACCCAAAACAGCTAGTCATTTTTTAAAATCTTGACCTTAATCTGTATAATCAGCATAGTGAAACTTGTTTATTTGTGAACTAATCAAGATTGTGGTCAGGTCTTCTGCAGAAAGTCTGTGATGATTCAAAAAATAGAATTACATGTAGAATTCATTTCAGATTACAATGTAATCCATATTGAGTATTGGATTGGACCCTAAAATGGCAAATACAGGTAGAGTCTGGAAAATACCATTTTTAAAAATTCCTTTATGTACTCCCACACTAATACTTTGTCATGTGTAATTTTCTCATGGTCTCCAAATTCCTGTGATTTCATTAAATTCTTTCTTCATAAAATCTGATAAATCTGTGTGTATTTTAAAACATTTCTAAACTCTTTGGCATAAGGCTTTGCTTCAGAAAACACTATTTATTACATATGCTTCTTGAATGCAGATAAAATTTCCTCTATTGCACCATTTCAGCAAATAATTTATGTCCTGACTGGACCAGACATTAAAATACTATGAAGATATGTATATTGTTTAAAAATACTATAAAAAATTAAACTTTTTATTCTTTTGGTGTAAATAAATGAAAATAAACCATCTTGAAACCAAAATGGCCACTTTCTGACTTTTATGTAGAAATCCTTTTATTCTTTCCCCCTAGTTTTAAGCTATGATTTTACTATTCAAAAGACAAACTTTAACCAGCCACCATATCAGACAAATGGGAGTTTTAGTCAGTGGGTTAGTATATTAGAAGTAAACACTAAGATTCTCATTATAGTGCATGTCTGAATAATTAGTAGAGCCACTCTGTACTTTTTTTTGGCAATAAAAGAAAACTTGCACTTGACTGAAACGACAGGATGACAGGAGCATCTCGTCGTTTAGTCATTAGTGTGTGCCTGCCATCAATGTCATGGTATAGTGTCAAATTAGCTAGTGCCCCCTCAGGAGCCAAGCTGGACCTGCAAATTATCCTCACATATCCCAGGAAACCATGTTTGCTAAATCTTAGATCAAATATGAACAAATTACTAACATGGTTCATAAATTAACTACTTCACAGGCTTATAACTTTTTACTAGTAGATGATAAAGACAAAATTTTTTATATTGTGCTTCATCCAGTCCAGACCTATGATGATTTCACTCTTTTAATTCATTATACAATTGATTTTTTTTTTTTTTTTTGTGCAGGGAGGGGACCGTTAAGGAACAAATGTTTAGAAAATCTAGAGTCCTCAAAGGAAGCAAATGTAAATCCACTGAAAACAATATAATTAAGTTTGTTATCTCATTGCCTGATAAGTCTCTGACAATAGTCTTTCTTCTTGTAGTGGCAGTTGTTCATTAATGAGTTCACCAATTAAGTTTGAAAGATTACAGCCTTTGCCAAGAGGATTTATCTGTTTAGAAGTATTTTTTTCGTGATACATTCTTACCATATTGTAAACCTCTTTGTTAAAGAGGTATAAGTCTGCCTCTTAAACACATTAAATCCTATTATAAGATGCATAAGGCCTAAAATAATTTTACAATCTGTTTACACATTAGCATCTAGAAGACTGTAACAAATCTGTCCAAAGATGTGTGCTCTCAGAGTAAGATGATAACAGTGGTTTTTTTGTAGATGCTGTCTTGTCCTGATGAAATAAAGAAGTCTCTTCTTTCGGTAAAGAATAATTAATTTCTAATGATTTGTGACTATGGAAATCATAAACCACTTTATACACCTTTCCTCTTCTACACCTGAAGTTTTCAATCTTTGGAAAGCAATCCATAATTCTTTTTTGTGCTTGCATTTATTTTAAGTCTAGATTAGACCAGAAAGAATAAATCTGACGCTTACTAGACATCAAAGTCTCATTCACTCACATGCAAGCTATTAACTTTCTTTTGTACCTTTTGAGGGGGGTGAGTAATTCATAATCAGTCATCAAATCGGTCTTTTGGAAAGGGCCAATCATGCAAAAATATATATACATTTATCTGTTCTCAAGAAAAGCTCTGAAAATACCGGAGGTTATGAGCAGTTGATCGGTTTACCTGTCAGCAAATTTAATTTTAAAGTAGGCAGTAGGTGTTTTAGTTACAATATTAGTAAAGTATTTGCTACTAAGGAGGCATGAATGCAGCTTCCGCATCATGACCCGTGCACATTTGCATTAGCTGTCAGAGGAATGTGCTCTATTGTAGTTTAACAATAACTTTTAAAATACCAAACTATTAATATAAGGCAAGTGCTTAAGTAACCTGTTCACATCAAAAAGAGGAGAGGGGGAATCACAATCTTTCGTAAAGGATTTATAGAAAACAAAGGTCTATTGTTGATTCAGTGTTTACCATATTAGGTCAAATTCTGTTCAGTGACACTTATGCAACCTTATTGACTTCAGTGGAAGCGATGCTGGGAAATTCATGCTGGCTACGTCTGCATTGATTTTTTTTTTCATTGCTCCTGATTGTCAGTGCCCCATTACTCTGATTTCTCCTTGTCATCATTAAATGTGTTCATTGGGATTGTTTTACATCTTAAATCACTCTTAGTCCATTCTGCCAAGATACTGCTAAGGTCTGGAATCAGCACTCTTGTTGCTACATTATTACAGCCACGGTCTTAGCTGGTTATTGGGCTTCATCCAGCATCACAGCCTTCGCTCTTCCATAGTATCTGTCTTGTAGTTAGACAGAAAATCCTGCCTCAGTTTCCTGTGGCATTGATGGCAGTGTGACGATCTAAAATATGAACGGGCAACTGAAGCAACTGTAGTGTAAACCCTGGACCTTTGTGCCTAGTTTGCCAGTGGAGTCATCTTTCACTGGTATGAGCCTTCAGCTACTTCCTATGGAACCTCCACTAAGAGGAAGTCCCAATTCAACTGGAAGGCACCAAAGACCTACAGGAGACATGCTTTATGGTGGACTGAGCATCCTCACTATCCTCCGTGCTTACTCCTGCCTTGATTGCTCTTCTTAGCTTCTTGCATGTGCCAACCAGGGATGTTAAGAAGTGTGCAATTCATTAATTGTGTAGTCGACTGCACGATTAATCGATAAAGGCTAGCACTATTACCATTCAGTCCCGGCTAGTGCTGGAACCCGGCATCAACACCTGTGCTGGCTCTTAGTGCTTCTAGTGCAGAGCTGCAGTGGAGGTTGATGCCGGGTCCTGGCATAAGCCTGGACTGAGCCAGACTGCCCACGCACCTTTCTAGTGCAGACCACAGTGGAGGTTGATCTAGATAAATGGACTCTAGAACTGAAAATATGCCCAGCTGATACAGAACAACTCAACAGTTATTTGCATTTCCCTAAACTATAACTTTTTGCAAGATAGTTCAAAAACCAAACTTTGGGGTTCTCTGCATGTGGGGGCTGATTCTGTCCTACAGTTTTGAAGGCAAAATTGACATATATAGGCATGTTCAGAAGCAGCTTTATAGGGGTACAGATCATGCCATATTTAAATGACACCAGCACCGATCAACCCAAACTTGCCTTCCCTAAAGATCATTTTGCAGGAGAACACCCCTTGACTTCCTTAAACCTGGGTGGGCTCAGACAGGGAGATCTCCTTCCACATGTGTCTCAGAGCCTGCTAAGGAATTTTAGTAGTTTAGTTTAAGCAAATTAACCAGTTGGTTTTTTTCCTATCGATACTGTCATGGAACAGACACCAACAGGTATGTTTTGTTCATAGATATTTTTTTTAGTTGGCTCCATTTTTAATAGGACACGACTTTAATATGTATTGAAGAAAATGAAGTAGTATTTCTGTTCTGAGCAACACATGATCATTGTATTAAGGCAAAATTCGCATACAGTACAAGAATATGCTTATACAATTCCCCAGAAGTATAAGTTATTGGGGACCTCACAAAAAACTGTTCATGCTTACATGAAAATACACACATTTAATTTTTCAGCGGTGACTTTGTGCATGTTACTCTTAATTAAGGAAGAAAACTTGGCTTACCAAAAACCTGTGGTCACTTTCAGAGCAACTGTATGGATTTACATAGTTTATTCCCTGTGCCAGTTTCTATTTTCTAAGGCCAGGTCTGTAAGCTGACCTTCCAGGTCTTACTAGTACACAACTCTAAGTACTGGCACTGACCAGGGGTGTCCTCAGTGTTTGATTTAGTGGGTCTATGCCAGACCCGTTGAATTGAACACTAGAAGATAAATCTCCAGAGTGGCAAGTGGAGATATGGTGGTCCACAGTCAGGAGAGAACTCCGCTCATGTGGAATGTGCAAGGAACCTTATACATATGCATTCTAATGTGAGTGCTGTGCATTTTGCTATAGTGTGCTTCTGGTTTTCCTGGAGCTGTTTTAATTCTGTTTTTAAGAGATGAAACATACAGCTAATGTGTCAGAGGTTTCTGTCATGTGTGCCATGCTATTTCCAGTTTTGTTTCTACAAAATGGCCATTATTTACAGTGAATATTTCATCCATTATTTGAAATAATTTGTGTTCATCTAAGTTTGTATTAACCTATTTTAGATTGCATTCTATGCAGAACCAAGAACACCCTCATTTTACGTGTAGCAAAATGACAGTAGCTTGTTAGTAAATAGTCCAAATAACACTTTAGAGTCACTTGTAGAAGTATGTGGTGTTACCCATATAACTATAGCTTTCATAAAGGCAGTAAGACCTATTCCTGACTTTAACCAAATTTGCTTCTTCTAAACCTGATATTAACTGACAAACAATTGATAATATTAAATAGTGGAATTTATGCTAAAGATGAATTAATTCCACAGAGCTTGAACGCTCCCACACTAAAATTTAGTTACCTGAGTCAGATTTTTAAATGTGGCAAAATGTTTACACGCCAGTTTTTGTGCACAAAAACCCATGCATTTGCCTGTGCAAAATCTGAAGTCAATAATTAATGGTAAGTGTTAATTATATCTTATAAATGAGCGTGCAAGTGCAGAAACATCACTTTCTGATTTGGATTAAAATACCTTTCACTTTGACCAAATGTAGTCATTGCAGATAAGTCATTGCAGATGATAGTAGAATGCATCGAAATACATGAGATCAAAGTGATACATTTCAAAAATATGATGCTCAAATAGCAAATGAATTTGTTAATCATCATTATCTATTGCAACTTACTGCCCATTGCTATGAATTCACATATATGCTTATCATTTCATCTCTTCCCCAAATATAATGCCTGAATGATGGACCTGAATTCAAAATTAGTATGATACAATGTGATGCTTTCTGTGACTTGTATTCATGGAGTTAGCCTGAGTTTAATCACAGGTAGATCTGGACTGCAAAATCTTTTCAGCAAAATTTTGCAAGAGCTGGTCAGTCTGAGCTGAACTTAGCCTTTGTGTCCAGTGCTGGAGTCTTGCACATGTGTTAATAGCAGGCTTGAGAATTGTCAAGGTGGACACGCACTGCTGTGTGTACTTCTCTACAGCGCTCCCTTCTGTGTAATGTGATCACTTCTGTCTCCCCTCTCTCCCTTTAGCCACAGCCTTAGACAACAGCTTCCACAAGAATGTTAGTCCAACAAGTAGCCCCAAACCGCCCCTCCCCCCTGCCCTCTTTCGGTATCTAGGATCAGAAACAGCAGCGCTCAAGAGACATGCACATGCACCCTGCATCTGCCTGCCTTTTCCCTGCATGATCCTGCCCCCTCCTGGCTCCTCGGTTCTTCCTTCCTCCTCCCCCTTCCAATAAAATCGGGATTATGGACCGGATGGTTGTTGAGCCTGGCGGATGCGAATCGGCTGCGGATCTACATTTTTGTATCCGCACTGGGCTCTAGTCATGGAGCCATCTAATAATTAGGAGCAGTGGGGAAGAGGAAAGTTTGTTGTTTTGTTTCTTCTTATTTACATTACCATAGCAACTAGGAACCCTCGTCTTAGAGCAGGGCTCCTGCATGTTAGGTGCTGTACAAACACAGAACAGAAAGACGATCCCTGCCCCCACATTCTTACAATGTCACATAAACTTTAAATACTATTAGGGACTTCCCAAAAGCAGCAGGCTTGTTTTCTAGTGGGGCTCTCCAGCCCCAAGCGCCAATTGATAGTGATTCCTGCAATCCTTTCTGGTGGCAGATCATCTGGTTATCACGTTACTGGAAATCACCAGCCCCTCCCAAGATAGAAAATAGCACAGACTGTTGAGTGAGAGAGAATCATAGGACTAGAAGAGACCTCTAGAGGTCATCTAGTATAGTCCCCTGCACGTATGGCAGGACTAGTATTATCTAGCCCTAGGGTTCTCAACTTTTTCTCTCTAAGGGTCCCTTCCCCTTCGACATGCTATAAAATTTCCAGGTGCTGGCAAGGGGCTTCAGGGCAGGAGCCTTGGGCATAAGCATAGTTTAACTGTTGTTTTGGGGGCTAGGCACCAGTGGGGCTTAAGCCACCTCTGCATGGTGGTGTCCAGGGAGGGAGTGCCACCTTCACCCTGACTCACCTCAACTGACCAACCAGCCTGTCTGGGTTGGGAGAGTGGGGACACGCAACCAAAAATTATAACTCAAAGTGTAGGGGGGGGGGAAGGGGTTAGCTTCAATAGTTGGAAAATAGCTGAGGATACAGGGATTGAGTAGCTTGGGGCTGTGTGCAGGCCAAGACATGGGGGTTGCTTGAAGGCTGTGTGCAGGCTGGGGTGTGGGGGTTCCTTGGGAGCCGTTTGCAGAGAGCGTTGGGGGGCTTGCTTGGGGGCTGTATGCAAGGGGGAAGTTGGAGGGCTTACTTGGGGGCTGTGCAGGAGGGGATAGTGCAGGGAGAGGGGTACTAGAGTCTGTGCGCAGATGCGGTTGCTGCCATTGGAGGGAGAGCAGTAGATAGGGGCTGTGTGCTGGCAGGGGGTAGCTCAAGTTGCAGGTGAAGGGATGGGGGTGGCTAGCAGCCATGTGCAGGCAGGGGGTAGCACATGGTGCAGGGTGGGAGGTACTAGGGACTGTGCTGGGAGGTCTCCACTGCGGTCCCTGTTCCTGTAGGGGTCTGCCCACCTGGGTGGCTCTAACCGCTGTGTCTGTGGGAACAATAGCTGCTGAAAGCTAAGGACCAGCTTCTACCTGGGGCACTAGCAGAAGACAAGGGAATGTTGCTGCTGCCTGTACCATGACACCAGCCAGAGCTGCCCTGCCCGGCCCAGCCCAGCTCCAGCTTCTTATCTGTGATGTGAGCAGGTGGTGGGGAGAAGAGATGGTGGGGGGAGTGTGGAACTGTCCCCCGGGGCTGCTGTGCTTCATGGGTGGGTAGGGGGAGCAGTGATCTCCATGTTCCCAGCACTGTCCCTGGGCTTAAGCCTTCTGCCCCACAGAGAAGGTCTGGCTCTGGGTTTCAGCCATGGGACCCTTGGTTCCTTTGAAGAGGTTCGTGGACTCCAGGGGGTTGAGAACTGCTGATCTGGGTGTCAGGTGTTTGTCTAACCTGGTTTTAATGGCCGTACTAGAAAGAATTGCATCTGAAAGGTGGGAAGAATTCCATATACTTGCTGACATTTGATCTCTATTTGTAGTGTGGTTGGCGTAAGAAAATATAGTGAATAGGGTTGTGCATAAGGGGAGCTACTTGGTGGCCTTACTGGATACACTCATAGACTATAAATTAGAAGAAAACCTAGCATTGCAATAACAAAGGTTGATTCTTTTCATCATGGCCATCGTGCTGTCTTCATACTGTCTTCAGAAGGTAGGAAAAAATATTAAAATATCAAAAAGGGGGAGAGGTTTGTTTTCCAGGCACAAAGTGCATTGGTTGGTAGGACTGACTTATTTTCTACCAAAAGCTAGAACATCTGGTTGCCATAAAAGTGTGTAGTTTTTAGTAGTGTATTGGATATGGTGCTTTTGCGACATAAATTATAATGAACGATAACAGGGAAATAATGCGTTACATTGGGGACCTTGAATAGAATGTGTAATGTCATGGCTTTAACATTGTGGAACAGAGGGAGTAAGTTCACACTTGAAAGATGTATAGAAATTCAATGAACAAGCATCTGTGCCTCAGGTTTTCCATCCCACAAGCCAAATTTATTTGCAAGAGAAATAATCCATAATCACTGGTAGTGCCATTATATTAGGGGAGAAGGCAGATTCTGGAATTGACACCCGCTTTAAAGTTGATCTCCATTTCTCTCCTCTTTTCACGTACACAAATTATGTGCCTTTTATTTTAGTGGAGCTGCCCTGGTTTACACCAGCATATGTGAAATGAAATCAGGCCTGTTATCCATTTGAGTTCAACAACATGTTGCAATCTTCTCAGCAAGTAAAATGATTTCAAAATATTAAAATAGGTCCCTGCATTGACATTCAGTTAACTAAACCATTCCTATGCAATTGTGCTCTTTCTATCTGATCTAAGACTCAAGACTGACCACAGAATGAACTCAGAAAACAACATTCCTTGAAAACAGTTTTTTCCCCCTTTCCCAAAGAAAAAAGTCCAAAAGAAGATGCAGGTACTATCCCAACTTGCATCCAGGCCTTTGATGTCAGGTTTCATGAGCGAACATTATTTTTTAGCTCAACAAACTTAATTGTCATATGAACTCCATTGCATGGGGGACAGATGAGAATAATGCAAGACCTGCTTTTAGAGTACCACATATTGCAACATTACTTTTTGCATATGTTCGCAAACTATGTCCATATGCTACAGTAGTAACACTGAGACGCATAGCATAACATGATAAACTTTACTTCTGTATTGTGTAGCCTAAAACCCTTGTTACAATTCAGCAATAATACCAAGAAACACCCCATATAAATGGTACTTTAATGAATAGGTCCTTGAGTGTAAGGAAGCAGACGTTGGAAACTTGGGTAACATTACTGTTGAGTTTTATTAATTAAATTTAAGCTATTAACATGACCTTGGATTTAAACACAATGTCCTCTTTTGTGGGTATGATTAGCAGCTGTTTACCATATTTCTTCACTCTGTGAAAAATGCTTGTTGCACCCAACAAAAACAACCATATTTACTTTGCTAAATCAAATATTTGGAACTCGGGTCAGACTTTATATTTCATGGCTTCAGTATCCTAACCTTTCCGGGTTTAGGTATAGATCACTTCTATGGTCGACCTTTGCTCACAATGATCAATTGTATTAGCAAACAATTTGTTAATTATTGTGATTATTATTTTTGGCAATTATGTCTTCCACAATTGGACTGCCTATCAGTCCTTGGCTTTTGTTTTTATAGGTGTTCAGGGGGTGGGGTTGTATTTTCACAAATTTTTGTTTTTTAGAAGGTCTGCTATTTAGGAGCAAGTTTCTTTCCACAACAATTTTAGTAATAAAAGATGAAAATACTTATTCTGAGGATCATAAATGTCTTCAAGTTTCCCTTCTTTTTCAGGAACGTAAGTTGGGCCTCACCTCATTTCCGACTTTTAAAAAGTGCTGTTCCAGAATACTTATACTTTGCTTTCTTCCCCCACAAAATTAAAAAGTCAGAAATATTCAATCACTTTAACACTTCAGGTAGGCTCGAAGTAAAGGCCACCTGCTGCTCCAAAGCCACAACAGATTTCTGAATTAGCACTGGTCCCTGCCGCTGTGGTAGACTTTTTTTTTTTTTTTTTTAAGTAGCAGGTCTGCTGCTTGTTTGTCTACAGTGCTGAAAGGAAATAGGAAGGGAACGAAATGATGCTTTTCTTGGGAAACCACTCCCTTTGGAATGGAGAGATCTGGCTTGCCATTTTATTTTGTTTCCACCTCCAAAGTAAGCAAAAGCATTGCACAGGATCAGGGACAGAAAAAAAAAAAATTAAAAGGCGTCCTCTTTCTAGCCAGTGTATTTCAGGAAAAGGAGTCTCCTGCTTCATATTTTAAGGAGTTTAATAGAATGGCAATCTGTTTGAGAAAGCGATGGCAGGAGCACAAGGAAATAGGTATTTGTGAAAGCTACAATGTTGGTGATATTCTCCTTGGGAGATAGGTGCTATCAAGTAAAAGACAGCTGGTATCCAAAAAGTGGCAGGGTACTTAATGGTAACAAGTCTTGCCTATGTTATTACAAATCAACTTTAGCTAGCAATTGGTATTCGTTAGTATTTGATTGCAATACAGAGTTTGGGATTTAGGTTGTAACATTTATAGCTAATCCATTTTATCATCTTAGTGATCCAAATATGAAACTCAGTTTGGGTTCTCCTTAGTTGCTTCATTATACTGCAAATGTGTCAGAGGAAAAAATTCTGAGGCTATACATGTCCTTCCACTTCTCCCGTTAATTACAATATGTTTAAATGGAGGCTGTGTTTTAGATGCAAGAAGGGTCATAACATTTCCCTTTGAACTGTATCGGCGGATTTACACAAAAGAAAGAGACAGTGATAATAAGGAAAAGGATGTTTTTGTTAAGTTTGCAAAGCCAGTACTACTGGTGGTTGTAGTGAATTTCTGTCTCTAACAAGTGTTGATGGCTTTATGTATAATACCCTTGTTTCCAGAATTCTTTGCAAGGTGAACTATCAATCCCTAAGCAGTTTTTTATGGTTGGTCTTCTCTCCTGACCCCCCAGTTTCCTCATTCCTTAGTTCCTTCTCTAGCATTTGCGGAGTTAACTACTAAATTAAGCCCATTTCCTTCCCAACTGGAAAACTCTTTTTAGTTGCTCAAATAATTAATTTTTTCATGTTGTTATAGGTAACTTGGCTTGTTTGTGTCAAGAAGCAAATTTAAACTCCGTCATGACTACACTGGGCCAGATTCTCAGCTGGTATAAATCAGTGTAGCTTCATTGAAGATAATAGAGATTTGCCAATTTACAGCTGCCAATCTGTTCCACTGTACCTAGCCTAAAGTTGTAAGTTAGGTCATTCTCTAGGAAAGGCTATAATTTTGTTTGAAAGCACAGTTTGGGGAAGCTATGATATCAGCACGACTGTTATAAAACATTAAATGACCTGTCTTCTTCTTTATAAAATGTACAATTTCTACCCATTATCAATATTATTACAAGAGTCTGCATATTAAACTTGTCCTGTGGGAGGCAGGAACTTGTTTTCACTGGGAACGGATACAATAAAGTGTGACGTCTGTTTTAATGGAGAATAAATAACAAGAAGGTTTATTGTGTTCTACTAAACTCCCCGTCTCCAGTAAAGCTGCTGCAGAGGCATGTAGAATGTTGCTGAAGATTTATGACCAGGGTGAACATGTACAATACCATAATGGTGCTGTACAGAACATTGGTGTAACATATTTGATCAATACTTTTATCAAAGGAAGATGCAAGGTGTAGTTTTCTTTCGTGTTTTCAGATTAAGATGTCAATTAAATGAAGGTGTCTCTAAACCCAGGTACTAATAAGATTGATTTGTTGACTTCTGGTGCTGCCTAAAACTATTACTTCCTCCCAGACAGAGGGAAAATTTAGAGCGTTCACAATCCACCCAAATTGTTTAGTTCACTCTGAATTGAGGTCCTAGCACCCTTAAGGAGCAACTGAGGTGGAAAGGATATTCTGGGTAATGGCATGCAAATGAATGCATTGAGCATATGTTACTTGACTTTAAAAAATCCTATGTTCAGCAGTTGTCACAAATAAGGTTTAAAACTAAAGCAGGGTTTGTCTTGGCTAGGTGTGTGACTGCTTTCAGTTAATTCAGTCAAGATTCAGGAGAGTATATTCATGCAAAAGAAAAAGATCAATAATAAGGGTGGAGTAGCTGTTGTCTGTGAGCCTGAGGTTTACTGCTGATTTATTGATTTAGCCATCAGTTTTCCATTTAATCACTTGGTTTGGGTTAATTCCATTAATATTTCTCTTCTGACTAGTTTTCGTAAGTTAGGATTTACTGCGTGACAATTAGGTTGACTCCTAGCTAGATTGTACTTATTGAGGACTCCTGGCATCGAAAATATAGGGCCCTGTCTAACACAGAACAGCAGTGGCCATCACAAACGCTACTTACTTGGAAAGATGAATGAGGCTGCCAATTGTGGCACTCAGCAGCCCCTGAAGAAGGGGATCCTTCCCTTTTCAAATGTAAGAAAACAGTTTCTGTGGCTGTGCAGATGTGAGGCTTTTCAGAAAAATAGCATGGAGGATAACTATTAAAGATGAGAGGTTGGACCAGTTGTGAGGGAAATCAGAAATGCGCATGTTCTTTTTTTTTTCTTCTTCTTCTTTTTTTTTGCCTCACCATCAAATAAAATGTGGAATGTTCCTTGGTCAGATAAACCTGTTCCCTCAAGTAGGGATGTAAGTGACTAGTCAATTATCTGATAAGCAGAAGCTTATCCGATAGTCAACTAGTCACTTCCCCCCTATCAGAGGCAGCAAAGGGGAGCAGGAGCCGGTGCGGGGGATAGCCAATAGTCAGGGGGGAACTGGCTCGCACCTGTTCCCCCCACTGCACTCCTGATTTTTAAATGTATTAAGAGCCAGCAGGGGGGGTTAGTTCCCAGGGCAGGAGAATCCATCGACTAGCCGGTTAGGTGACTAAACTAAATTTAACATCCCTCCCCTCGAGCCAAACACATTCTTGTGTAATGTCCCTTTTCCTCAGTGGTGGGAAATCTGTGACCTAAGAGCCACATGTGGCCCATGGATGCTCTGGGTGTGGCCCTCAAGACGTTTTGTTTCCTGTTGCCAACATGCAAGGTTGCCATATTATGCTGGCTTCGTCCGCTGAGTTTCCCCCCTCCCCTACTGGTGTTAATAAAGTGATACACACTTAAAGCAATGGCACATGAGTTGTGGTGCATGCTATCAATGAAATAGTGAAAATGAATTATTTCTGAAGAAGGCCCTGTAATGTCTACAGTCATAACTTTGTACACTATGTAGATTAAAGGGTCACTGTCAAGTACAGTAACTGAGGTATAAAGTTTGGTCAAAGTTACAATGGTAGTAAAAGAAATGTCCTCTGAAATGTAAATATTCTTTAAAAGCATCTACTCTGCGAAATAAATAAAACAAATGCCCCGTAAACAAAGCAATAGCCCCATTTTTGAGGCACACTTAAAACACCTTGAAGCGACTCTAAAATAGCTGTATTCACAAACAATAAAGTAAACAAGATGTGTGCTGATAAGAGCTTCATAAGAAATGTATAACCCTGTGAGGGTAGAAATAGGGTCAAATTGGCAAAAAAAAAAAAAAAAAAAGAAAAAAAATGTTCCCCATAGGCTCTCAAGGCAATAGTATGAAGAATGGAAAATTAAAAATAAGGTAAAAATAATCTTGAAATAGTTCTGGTTATATCAGTTTCCCCAAAAATAATGTAGAGGCAACGTATGCACCATTATGAAAAAGTGGGTTAGTATACAGTAATTATACAAACTTCGTTTTAGTTGCCTATGATGCTAGTATAAGTATGTGCAAGATCATGTGCTGTACAGGACAGGTTTGTGGTTGAAACACACTTGATAGATTTTGACAAATTAAATAGTTGTAAAGATCTGGATAACTTCCAAACATCTTTACTATTATTTATGTCAGTGAACTAAAAAAAAATCAGCAGTTAATTTGCAGTTCTTATAATTTTTATGATACTTATGTTGTTGTAAATTTAGCAGTGTGCAGCATCAACTCAGCGGGATACATTTTATGTTGTCAGCTACCTTTTGACATCATAATAGATTTCAGTTGCCAAAGCTTTCGAGAGAGAGAACAAAATGTGAGAGAGAGCTGTACAGAATATTTGGATCAGATCCAAACACAGGTAAACACGGAGCAGGTTTATGGAGAACAAAGGTTTTGTAAGGATTACATTTGAAGGCTTACTTGTCTTTAGCAGACGATGGGGAGACTTTGGAATCTTTGCTAGTGTTTCTAAACTCAGGGTGGTAAACATTATTGTGGGAATAGATAATACTAATCTTGATTGTGTTCCACAGCTTAATGTATGCACCTGTGAGGTATGGGTGACTGTTTCCTTTAAGACACCTAGTGTGACTTACTTCTAATGGAAGTCCATGCTAGAGGAGGGTGTTGATCTTACACAGTTCTTGAAAGGAAATGCACTTTTGTACTAGTGAACAGTTTCTATTCTTCGCTCTTATTTCTCTTTCTCATTTTGTATCACAAGAACATCTTGGGGGGGTAACATGAAATTGTGTATGTGGGGGAAAGTGAGGGTGGGGTTGGTTTCCGAGTAGCACTCAGTTTTACTTTCAGCCTGACCCTGTGCCCCCTCCCTCATATATAATCCTCTTATTGCATGTTCCAAATTATAAGGCCCCTCTTTTCACCTTGCAAGTGTGGAGTGTGAAACTCAGCTGCAGCTCTTTGATCACTGGAGCTCCTTATGTATCCTGCAGAGCTACCCTCTCTAACCTCTCTTTGTCCTGTACTAAATGACATTAGAGTGAGAGGTGGGAAAATGGTAGTTCATAAAAACATAAGAACGGCCATACTGGATCCGACCAAAGATCCATCTACCCCAGAATCCTGTCTTCCAATAGTGGCCAATGCTAGGTGCCCCTAGAAGGAATGAACAGAACGGGTAATCATCATGTGATCCCTCCCCTGTTGCCCATTCCCGGCTTCTGACAAACAGAGACTAGGGACACCATTCTACCCACCATGGCTAACATTCATTGATGGACCTGTCCTCTATGAATTTATCTAGCTCTTTTTTGAAACCTGTTAAAGTCCTGGCCTTCTCAACATCCTCTGGCAAGGAGTTCCACAGGTTAACTCTGCATTGTGTGAAGAAATACTTATTGTTTGTTTTAAACCTGCTACCTATTAATTTCATTTGGTGACGCGTAGTTCTTATATTATGGGAACAAGTCAATAACTTTTCCTTATTCACTTTCTACATTCCTGTCATGATTTTACAGACGTCTATCATAGACGCCCTCCCCTTAGTCTACTCTTTTGCTCTCCACATGAGTGGCAGAAGGGTCAAACTGTAGGGAAGAAAATAACCTTTTTCTCTCATTTTCTTTTAATCTGGGCAGAGGGCAAGGAAACTTCATGGTGCGTTGATTTATTCTTTCTCTCTCTCTCCATATATCCATAAGAGGCAGGAAATGGTGTCATGGCCAGAATGTGGGCAGACCAACCTAACAGTTGGAGCCAGAGTCTGCAATCACAAGACAGCAGTCAAGAGTTGAGCTGGCCTTATCTTGTGAGGTTAGAAGCAGGAGAGAGACTGAAGATTAGAACCAGAAGCTGGGAACAAGAGTATGGCTGGGTAAGGATCAGCGGGTTAGACTGCCTTGCTGGGCCCCTGGGCTCTATATGTGTGTGGAACTGCTCCGTGACCCTGGAAAGGGTGAGTTTTGGGGTAGAAGGAGCAGGACTAGAGCTAGGTAGCACCACCCGAAGTTCTCTGTGCCTCCATCAGGCATCCCTCAGTGCTGGTCAGAGTGCACCATGTGGCGCTTCAGCAGCAATTTAAAGGTCCTGGGGTTCCAGCCACTGCTGTCATCACTAGGGTTGCCAGGTGTCCAGTATTGACCCGGATAGTTTGGTATTTTAGCCTCCTGTCTGGTAAAAAAATTCAGAAAATACTGGACACCTAAAATGTCCAGTATGTTCTGATTTTTTTTTTTCCCCAGCCAGGAGGTGAAAATCCCGGGTTGTCTGGCTCAATACGGAGGCAGCCTGGCAACCCTAATGCTTACTGAGGAGCTGTCCAGCCTGGCGTAGGGAGGCAAGATGGCAGGTGGTCGCCGGCAGCCTGTTAGGGCCAAAAAATCTCACCATGCATTTCTTAAAGGGGCCATGCTGTTTTTTTCTTTAACAACTCTCGGGGTCCTTTTGATTGTTTGCTTTGGTTTTTTTTGTTTTTGGTTGGGTATTTTTTCTGAAACCATCTGGCAACCCTAGCCACCGCAGTAGTGACAGTGGCATATGGGAGCTCAGAGCCCTTTTGTATGCTGGTCCCCAGGGCAGTGGCTTCCTTTGTTCCCCATGTTGGTGAGTCTAGTCATGCTACTCTTGACTCAGAGGTGGAAGATCCAAAGCCTAACGTGAACACAAGATGCAAATACTGCAGTTCATTTTCCATGAATTAATTCAGTCATGTGGCAGAGTGTGGCTGTAGTGGGTCGACGTGGCTGCCTCCTGACCCTTAAGGGGAGGCTTACCGTAGCCTAACTGGATTTCTTCACATGTGCAACAGTTGTAAATAAAATAATTCTTTGATGTGTTACACTGAACCAGTGAAAGTTAGAAAGCACAGACATGGACAGTATCGGACATAGGTACAAAGTGCTTTTGCTGTCTGCAGTGTATCATTTCAAATTTTGTCCCTATTATTACTGATTTTACCATAGACTTTCTGCTGCCTCACATCCCAGAAGAGATAAAAGACAGGACTATGCAGCACTTTAAAGACTAACAAGATGGAATCAAATTGTGGAAGAAAATTGGCATGACCATATATACCAAAGGGATACAATAAAAAAAGTGAACACACATGAAATTGGCAAATCAGATTTTAGAATAGAGGAGGGTTTGGGGGGGAGGTTAGTGTCTATGAGATAATGATATTAGGGGTGATAATTGGGGAAGCTATCTTTGTAATGGGTAAGATCAGAGGCGGATGAGAGTGCTGCGGGGCCCAGGGCAGCGCTGCGGGGCCCCGGGCAGTGAAATTTCGCAGGGCCCCTCCTTTGACACAACGCATGCACCGTGGCACCACGGCACATGAGCGGGGCCTTGGGAAGCGCGGGGCCCGGGGCAGCTGCCCCGCTCGCCCTGCCCTAAATCCGCCACTGGGTAAGATAATTAGCATCTTTGTTAAGGCCCATTCGTAAAGTGTTAAATTTAAGCATGAATGACAGTTCAGAGGCTTCCCTTTGTAGTCTTGTGTTAAAGTCTCTTTGAAGCAGGATGCATGTAGTGAGGTTGTTGAGACAATGCCCAGTATGGTTGAAATGGCAAGCAACTGTTTTTTCTTTGTGAAACTGTCTGATGTCTGTTTTGTGTGCATTGATTCTTTGGCGAAGTGTCTGAGAAGTTTGTCCAATATACATAGCAGACAGACACTGTTGGCACATGATGGCATAAATTATATATCTGTATGATCAGGAATATGTGTTCTTTATCTTATAACTGAAACGGTTCGGTCCAATGATGGTGTCAGCAGAGTAAATATTTGGACAAAGCTGGCAACAAGGTTTGTTGTTTCAGCAAGACCAGACTAACACAGCTACATCTCAATTACTATCCCAGAAGAGAGATGTGGAGAGATGTGCCTTTAGTTTGGTGGTGTATATAGTAGGGAGACTTCTGTGTTCTCCTCTTGGGAATCTTATATTGGTGGAATAAAGGCTATCTTCGCTTTAAAAAAAGAAGGAATTGTGGGATCTACATCAGCAGAAAAAATAACATGCTGACTTTTAAAGAATCAGTTGTCGTTATCTCTTGCTCCTTTTTACACTTGGCCTTGGTCCCTAAGGTTTAAAATGTAGAAAATTTAGGAATGATTGTTTTCCCCATTGTGGCACTGGCTTTTTCTCAGTCATTTCACATGGTCCTCTCTCTCTGATGGAATCATTCACTGAATATAGCTCTAGGACTTTTTGGAATTCTTTCTTCAAGGTTGATGATTGACGAAGAATCTTTCTCATTCTTACGTGATCCTAAAATATGCAAATGGTTAGCACCAGTTAGGTTTTCTAATGTTTGGGTTTCGTAATGAAGTTATCCCAGGATGTTGTCCATGGTGACTTTTCTTCCATTCCCACATCCTCTGCACATGGGTTCACTATTTCCCCCCATGGGGTTAAAGTTTTTGATTCATCATTCTTCATACAGGCACTGCGTTGTTGCTATTCCAAGTTGTGCTGCTTCTGAATTAATCAGCTTTGCAAGCCAGAGAATCGTGTCACTTGTCTTTGGTGGTGTGTAATGGTCCTCTGGCCTGATGAAAATGACACGATCTAGTGCGGTAGGGGGTTCTGGTGAAAATAATTTTTTGACCAACTTCACCTTTTGGCAGGCGAACAGTCTGCAAACTTCAGAACTGGAGATTTTGGCAGAACAGTACCAGGATCTGAAGAGAGGCACTTCCCCTCTTCTTCACAGACATACCCCCAAATGCGTATGATAATATAGAGCTTTTGTAGGGTAGAGAACGAAGATCAAATTTTCCATTTTGTTAAAAATTTGCTGACTAATACGTTACATTGTGTATGCAAGCTAGGGCTTATTTTGGCTAATGTTTGCCAGAATCTTCTGTTGCATATTAAAGTTAGACCATAAAAGAGGTTCTTCTTATTTGAAGAAAGGAGGCTAATGCTGAGGAGAATATTTGGTGGTTTAAGTTGGTGTTTGAAAAATGAAAGAAATATAGCTTGCTACCACCAAAAAAAACATTACTACATTTGGCTGGGTAAGTGTTAAAATCTAACTGATATTTGGTATATATAGGCTTTGTTTATGTGAAGTTTCCCTTCCCCGCCCAAAGACCACAGACGTTAAATAAAAATTAATACTTTTTAGAGTAAATACTTTTCTTGCATGAACTTGGTGTGGAGTTGGTTACAAGTGCTTTTGTCAGTAAGAAACATTGCTGGATTTAGGCATAATCAAAAGTTAATTTGTCAGGGTTGGAAACTCGTAAAACAAAACAAAAAACATTTGCTCCTCCTCCTCCCCCGATATTTTAATGTCATAAAGTTTTCATTTTAGCCAGTAGGAGGACAGCCATTTCTAAGGAATTTAGCTTTAAAAATGTCTTTATAAATTGGGATTTTAGGACTATCTATGTGGAGGACATTCTGTCTGATAAACGACCCCCATAAGACACACGCACGCACACAAAAGGTAATTTTGCATGTCTGCTTCCTAGGATATGTGGTGATAATAAATGAACGTTTTATATATCCTTATACATATCTCACAGCAGAACAAAAATCAGAAGATATATTATTCATTAGTCCCTTTACTTTAAATTTAATCATAAAAGATTATTGCTTCTTCACCAAAACAACTGTTTTTGAATATATTAGTAATACTCTTTGCTAATACAAATGACAGAGATCTTCCAGATCATTAACACAGAAGAAAACAAAGATGAAATGATGGCCTTTAATTGTATTCATTTGAACATTAATAAATTTATATTAAGATGTAAGTACTTCTGCTATTAAAAATTAAAATGAAGGGCTGGTGTTCAGATCATATTGCTGAGTGTCGGAGGTTGGGTGCGCTGTTTGCATATTAGGTTGTCATTCCAATGATAAAATAGGCATTCAAAGCCAGATTTGGCCTTGTGAGGGATACCTCTTTCTTCTCATGTCTTACTGTAGAATATTTTTTCATGAGGGCTTCTGCACTGCATGAACAAAAGTTATACTGCTTGAATTCACAGGAGAATGAGGAGTCACTTGTTTGTCATCCTGAAGTACTCCTATTTCTCCTCTTTCTTTCCCCCTCTATGGCCAGAGCTGTTTAGAATACGCAGTTCCCTTTGAGCACTGCCCATGCAACTGGAGTAGCTCTGGCATGTAGATTTCCCAGTGGGCTCACACTGCATAGATGGCAGTTTTAATGAGACCTGATTTAAGCAGTAGACTAGGTCCATAAAACTAATACAAACAGACTTTCAGGAGCTGTACTATTTGTCAGGGCGGTGACTGTGGAGAAGCTTCCATTGCTTTGATGAAGCATATTATGTTGAAAACTTTCCTTTATTTCTTTGCACTGGAAACAGAATTATCACTAAGCGTTATCCTGAATCCCCTACAAGACAAATACAGGTGGGTTTTTTAAATAGACATTACGACCCAATTTGAGTACCAGAAAGTCCCCTCAAACTTTACCTTATACATGAATAAGTATGAACTCTATACTACTGCACATAACTCAGGCCCAAAGGTTAGGCGAGGAATTCAGTTGGTATGTCTCATCTCTTCATTTAAGGCCACTATTTATAGAGCCCTGCAAATCTACGGCCACCCACTTTATAGCTGTGCGTGGATTTGGATAACCACAGCTCATTTTTGCAGACGCAGATGCTGATTTTGTTTCTGCACAGCGCTCTAATGATTCGATTCATAAATAAACCAATCTCTCTTGTCACCCCGGTACTTTGTAAAAATGTTACCATGACTTCTTACATGCAGAGGCCTATATATGTAACCATGTTACTCTCATTGGAAGGTTGAACCCTTCAACAGTTGGCCCAGAGCTCTTTTTAATGAAGTTAAGGAACTTCCATTGTTATCATTGGAAAGTGTTGAGCCCTCCTTAGCCTGATGAAATGCCTCTCTCTTGGTTTTCTTTGTTCCTCTCCCATCTCTCCTGCTTTACTTACAATGGCTTTCTTTACTACTGCTATGACCAGTGTAATATCCAAAGAGGGAGGGGTGCGTGTGTGGTGGGGGCGGGGAGAATGGGATGAGGGAACAGTGTGTGGTAGAAAGAAACATGCAGAGATGAGGACTGGACCAAAGAAGTGGGTTTGTGGTTTAAGAGCAATGAGGTTTATGGGAAGAAGAGTTGTAGAGTATCAAAAAGGGAGGAAAAGTGAAATAGGGAGAAGAATGGTAAAGGGCAGTGAAGTGGGGCCTAGTCAGTTGTATAAATGTACAAGAAATGCAAAAAGGAAAAAGATATTTGATTTTGACTAGGTGATCTTGATTCCCCACCCCCTACTCTAGTTGCTTTCCAGCATAGCTAAGTCAGCTGGCTGTGACCAAGTGAATCCAGAAAATCAGGTGAGTTTCCTGAGAATCCATCCATAGCAGTAACAGGCATTGAAATCATGGAAAAAAGTGTATTTGCTTTTTCTTCTGAGATGCACTAAGTGATTTGTCCATTCGAGTGGTATGGCATTATTGCACTTAGCTCTGCATTTATTAAATAAATTTGTTCTCCAATTCAAGTATTAAGTATGTATTATGGCACCTTGCAGCCAATCTTGAGTGGTTGCAGAATGCAAATATTTTTAAAATTATGAAATTTCATAGGACTTGGGCTGCAGTGACCACTCAAGTGATTTATTAATTGAATCGTTTGATAAATTTAATTTTGTTTTAGTGCACAGAGAGAGGGCCTGTATCCTTTGCAGAAATAGGGACACACTGGGGGGCTTTCAATGATGGCTCCGAGTTCCTCTATAAGGAATCTTTAGCACCCAATTAAATACTAAGACTAGTGGCTTGCTTTTTTACTGTCCCTTTGTTTTGACATGTAAGGCTGGTGATACAAATTTGCTCTGCAAAATCCTTTGCAGTGCACTCTTATTTATCAGTAGATTATTTCTAAATTAATCAGACTAAAAATCTTTCTTGTCCTTGTAATTGTGCCACGGTTCAGTGTTGTACGAAGTGCCTAAATAAAAAATACCCTTTTAACTATATCTAGCTCCAGCCACATTGTTTCTGTTTCCTTAGAATGCCATTTTAAAGGTATCGTGGTTTCTGAGCGGCAGCTGTGATTGAAAAGTATGTAAACTAATCTTTTCTTGCTCATGTCATTTTTATGTTCTTATGTCAGAACACAAGAAGGCTGCTTTAAATTTCTTTCACTGTATATTCATTCTAGAGTCTTAATTTTTCTTGTGTTAGCACATATGCTGTATTCTTTCCTACACACTGCAGTTTAGTGCCAAAGTAAATGGCTACTCGTGAAAAGGTACCAAAATAGTTTCTGCCTGATTACTGTAAAATATGTGTTTATTTTCAGTGAAGAGTTTTTATTACCAATGCATAAAGTACAATTATCCTGCATGGTATCAGTGACTTAGAAGAAGAAATAATCAAGCACCCTCCATTTTTAATATAAAGAGCAGTAATTTTTAGAACTCTGAATTGCTTTTTCCAAAAGTGGGAAAGGGAGGGAGTTTTTTGTTGCTTTTAGGCCCATACTGTATGTAGTTACTGCTTTTTCTTAATGCAAACCATTTGAAATTAAATTCTCCGTTAATACTTCTGCATAAAAACCTCTTTGTCCCTTGATGCCCAACCACTGAAAATTGAATGTAGTTGTAGATATATATTTATTCATACTGTACTTCACACCTGATCTTGTGACAGTATGACATAATCCCTGCCACAAAGATTTCTAGTGAAGTACTTGTGAAATAAAGGGGAGAAGGTTGAAAAAACGCAGGGAGAGCAACAAAAATAAATTAGACATTGGGTTCTACTTTTTTGCCAATTAATTTTAAACATTGAATATTCTTAGGTACACATATTATCTTTGATCCATGCACAGTTTTGTCTGTGCCAATGAGAGTTTTGTTGGTGGATGGAAGGCACTATATGATCCTCAGTTTGTAAGTTGTAGAAAAATGTACAAGAAAGTGTATTTTCCTAGTGTGTGGTCCAAGTTACCTGAAGAGGCTGACATGAGTTACAAATGCTGTGTTTAAAGTAAAACTTCATTATGTTATGGTGGTTTCCAAAAATGTACAGGAATTGAACTTAAAGCATTATTTCAAAGTATTAGAATGTTTTAGTTAGACTTTGTATTCCTGTAAATTAATCTTTGCACACATTATTATTGTATTTTTGGCATGGACAGCTTGTAGTTCTCAGTCATTTTGCATGACAGGCTTCGTTTTTCTTGGGAACAGAAAAGAGACAGGGCCAAATTCTTCTTTGCTGTTCTTAAAATGGTGGTTACTCTGCATTTGCAGCAAACAGAATTTAGGGTAGAATTGCCCTGCACAGTTTAATTCTGTTTTAGAATTGTTCCTTGTATGCAGCTGGCCCTCAGGAAGGAGCTGTTGTGTCTGCAAACATCCATGTGCACCCAGTAAGCACCATCTCTTACCTTAATCACAGCAAAAGCCTGTATAGAGCATGCTGAACGATTTAGCAGTTGGATCCAAACCTGGTTCATATAAATGGGTTTTATTTCTGTTTGGAAAATATGAGCCCATTTTTACATAGACCAGGTGTGGATTAGTTTACTGAGACATTTACCCAGCCCTAGGTTTGTGGAAGACTGTTTCTAATTCTTACAAAGAAGTTGTACAGTCAAGTCACAGACATCTTATATTAAAATGAAAGTGAAAAGGATTTTAAAAATATTAACAAAGTGTTCATAATCCCAGATTGGTAGCCTGAATGTAGCTCCAGACTTAACCAATATAAATATATTTATTTCCAAAGAAAATAATTGCAAAACAGTTCCCCATTTGCCTCCATACCAAGGTCGTTGTGAGTGTTTAGGGTTTGTGTTTCTCCTCCGCTGGACAATGTCTGCTATTATACCTATAGCAGGACATGAAATCTAGCCGCCTTGGGTGTCAGTGGTGTCATCAACAGTTGCACCTGAAATCGGAAACCAAAACCTCTGTCTTGGCAGGTGAAAAGCTTTTCCCTTTTTAAAGGAGGAAAAAAGTGCATGCAGCTCCACAACAGCCTAGCTGCTTTGCAAGAAAGAGCTAAAGACACGTCTCGGAAACAACCAGCTTGGAGTATGCCAAGGAGCCAGAGGCTGCCACTGGAAGAATCTCTTTAATAGTTAGTCATCTGGCTCCAGCTGTGCTAACCTATGCCTGGTAGGCAGCCATGTGTATGCGCCTGCCAACTGATGGCCAGACACTAGAGCAGACTTAAGCAATTAGTGCAGTCCCCCATCCGGTGGCTGGATTCGCTGTGTGTGTCCTCCAGATAACCACACTTGTTACTCAAACCAGAGATTTCTTGTGGTCTAGGAGCATCAGTTCTACTAGACTAACTAAGAGCGAGTCTCCCTCTGGCTGAGTCTTCGAGAGCTGTGCGTAGCTTGTTTCAGTCAGGAGTCACTCTGAAAAACTAAAGCTGGATAGGAAGTCTTTTGCTAGAAGGCGAAATGCTGCCTTTGTTGCATATGCTCCATAGGGCATTTTGCCTGACTCAGTACTGTCTGGAAGCAGATCAGTGGTTTATTCTTGGTGGTGGCGGTGGGGTTTTTTCCCTTCAGAAAGCACATTTTATTTGGTTTAGAGCAGCATTTTTAACATTGAACAGAATTTTGAGTTAGGTATGTCATTATAGAAAGATAGTCAATTAAAATAAGAGCTTTGAGTCAGCACCTCAATACTGCGGTGACTGGTGCTCTGTAAATATCTTTGAAGTATTGTTTTTGGTACCATTTTTAGGTCAAGCTTTCATAGTATGAATCATTATGGTTACACTGGTGATTTTTTTTTCCCTAAAGAACACAATAAACCCCAAACAAAAGCGAACTGTTCCTTCAGTTAAACGAATAGGGCCCCAAACATACCTTCAGGTAAGGAGGACCTCCTTAAGCAGCTTGAATGATGCCATGCAGCAAATGTGCCTCTGAAATGCCTTGTGTACGTCATTCTACCTCGATCCATGTCCTCCTCTTAATGGTCCTGAGCCTCATATACACTGAATTCGTCTTCTGAATTGCTTCTTTTGCCTTCAACTCCCATATTCCTCAGTGAATTTGGGATGCATAAGCCCTCTCACAAAGCCAGTTTAGGAGAGATGGCTGCGGCTTGTATTCGTGAGAGGGCTTTTTTTTGGGCATCAAAGCACTTGTTCCAGCTATCAAATCTTTGCATGCTGGTATCCCTCTTCCCTATTCGATTTGGGGGTATGGAACATACAGTTGAAACCACGTGAGCCAAGCTAAAACAATTCTTTTACTGAACTGGATTTTTGCTTGGCATGTTGTGGGGTGCTTAGAAAGATCAGTACTTGGTAAGGATGGGCGGAGGAGGCAGGTAATGGGAGTGTGTGAGCGCCAGTGCATTATGAGGGTGCTATGCTTACCAGAACACACAACATGTGAAAGAGTAGGCATTGGAACACGTGATATGACTATTGTCAGGGAAAGAGCCCAGCACGTTTGTGGCCTGTATCAGATATTTGGGACACAATAATTAGCGTGACGTGGGGAGAGTACAATCAGAGAAGAAGCCTCTTGCGTGAGTTTGTGTACGTTTTTTATCCATTTTTTTGGCTTAACTCTTATGAGAGGATAACTTCACCCAGCGCAGTGTACGTTTCAGTAAGTAATGTAAGATGTGCCTTTGCCCATCCATCAAGAGAAGAAGTACTCGTTTTCTGATGTTCCAGTCTCTGGGTCTGAAACGTCTACAGATACACCTTAATTTTTACAATGGCATATAGCAAGCTGATCCATTAATTCTGAGCAGTTGAAAATAATTGGTGCAAGTATTTCAAATGAAATGAAATGAAAAAATGCAAAAAATACCATACTTCGTTTCCTTTCCCCATATTTATTCTCTCACATTCTGTTTGGAGACAAAAGTTCAGAAACCAAGCCAAAATCAGATGCAACGTGCCCAGATTTCTTGAGCAGGTGATTTTGTTGGGCATATTATTCTTCACCCTTTGTGATTTGCACTGTGACACAAAACTAGAGAAGCGATGAGATTGAAATTTTGACCAGCACGTTATCCTGATACCTGACACACTGTGCTGATATGAGAGTGTCTTTACCACAAGGACTTTCTTGGTGGTTTGGCAGCTCCCAATAAGTAGAAAAAGCAGAACTAATAACTTAAGCTAAAATATTTTTTTCTTTAGGAAATTGATTAAATGTAAAAATATACTGTATGCATACTAAATACAATTTTTAAATGTGATGGGCAGGAAGCATAAGTGATACCATTTGGTTTTGTGGCATCAGTGTGGGCTGGTTAAGGAGGTGGGGATAAACTTTGGGGATTATTGATATAGCATGAGTAGAGCCAGATGGTTGTATTACACATCTTTTGTGTACTTGTTTGCTTCTTAAAGCAGTTGCAGAATTTTGCCTTGGGCAATTTTTTTTCTGTGCTTGTGTGTTCCCCTCTGAATTTACCTTTGACAGAGTACATTGTGAAGATGGGGAATACTGTGCTTTTTCACTTCCATGTTCTCCTTTACATTATTTTAAATTTGGTGAGTCAACAGGATTGTGCTTAAAAATAGCTTTTAACTTCTGAAAAAAGTTAGCAATAGATGTAGGCGTTGTATGGGTTTTCCACACCCTCCACCCTTTGGAATATTGATTTTAAATAGTGCTATTTAAAAAAAAAATTCTGTATTTTGGAGAATCAATTGCAGCATTGGCAAACTATTTTTTTAAAAAGTGTACTAGTTAAGTAGTGTTCTTGCAATAAAGAAATGTTGTCTTAGATTAATGAGCTAATGTTTCCATTACTTATTTTAGGTTTTGAGATTGTGGTGCACCTGATTCATGTTATCAAAAACACATACTTTGTGGTATTCAGATTGAGTGGGAGATGGTTATGATAGGTAGGTGTTTCTTAACTGGATGTTTATGTGACATTTGTTGGAACTACTTATCACCGGAACCACCAAAATTTACATATATTTGTTATTTCCCTTTGAAAGCAAATTATGCTTTATTTCCCATAAAAGATGAGTTGTTTTAAGAGGTTTCTTAAGTAAGATTTACAATCTACAGACCTTATGCTTCTGTCTTACCAGTTATGTGCCTGTGTAACTCCATTGACTTGGTTGGGTTTATTCCCAATTTACTTCACTGTAGGTACATATGCAAAGAATTAGGTCCCAATATATTTAACAATTACATTGGAAACTATCAAAATAATTGTGAATATGCTTAATGTCTGTTTCTGGGAGTGAGGAACATACTGGTAAAACTCTACCTTATTCACGAGAGTAGTATCTGTATTTATCAGGATCTAGGGTCTGATACAGCAAAAAATAAAACTAAGAGGTGGGCCCAATCCTATGCTATTCTACTTGAGCAGAGAAGTCCCACTGAATTCTTAAGCCTGGACATGAGGGGATTGGGGCCTTTTATTTGGAACCAAAAGTACTTGATGTGAAAACAAGAAACATACAGTTCTAACCTTATTGAAATTTCAGACTGTTTTTAGTCACAAGGCTGAAGTGACTACTTCTAATAATGATGCCATTGTACTCAGCCTATCTGATCAGTTCTTGAAATGTTTTAGTAAGTCTATCTTATAGCATTATAAGAAGATAATCAGCTGCCTTAGAAGGTCCCCATCTGGAGTATAGAGTTCTTTTACTGAAAGATGTTTTGCCTTTTTGAGATAGCTCTCGCATTTCATCATCTGTTGTGCAAAGATGAAGTGCATATGAAAAGTCAGTGACTCTGAATCCATCTGTTGTTATTATTTTCCACTGATAATTGGCTTGAACAATGAAATGTCTGTGTCTGTAGCCTTTGAAACTGTACACCCTGTTTATTTTCTGGAGGTCTTACTCCATTCCCTCCACCCCCCCACACACACTTTTTTTTTTTTTGCTTCATTTTCTCTCAAGCTTATAGTTAGTGGAGCTTGCATGAAGATGACATCTTTGACTCTGTGCATCAGTATGTGTCACTCAGCATCTAAAGCTTGCCTATAGATTTTTGTCAGAGTCCTATGTCTTTTCTGTTTGCTGCTGTGTAGAGCAGTCTTAGAGCAGGAAGACTGGCAGATCCATATTGCATAGACACCTTACCTGAAATGTGGTATTTATTTCACTTTCCTTATTAAAATATTAATTTAGAGTCCAGTATCTAATACGTATGGAATTGGATACTACCTATAATTGTATAATATATTCAGTGGCATCTAGTTTTGCACGATACAGAGCATTAATATTGGATTCCACTAACAGCAGTTCCATTAGCCTGCTCAACCAGTATGAGATATATATGAGCAGGGAGGCATAACTACCAGCCAGAACTGCCAAAACAGTCATTAGAAGCTCCATTGGGATGGACAAAGGCTTTTACACAGTGATATACTGATTAAATTTTTGTTCTATGGTTTATTTGCATCAAGGTTAGATCACTATCGTCTGTGTGAACCGTATTATCTAACACCTGATTTGGAAGGTCATTTCAATGCAAAAATCGTGAACAATATAGGGGTTCTAAAATTTCTTGTGGGATCTCTTCAAGAAGGTGTTTGGTTGTTGGTTTTTTAATCCTGATAGACTTTACTGGCTCCTAATAGCAATTTTATTTTTATTTTCGCTCTGATTGTGAATTTATGCAAGGGAAAGTCTTGTTGCCTCCTCCCTTCATGCTCCAGGAGTGCTAGGAAGGGTTGTAAAATAGGTTAGTGAAATGAAAAGTGCTTGTTCCTCACTAGAATCCTTAGTGGAATTCAATATCCTACCAAATCAGCTGTGGTACATGCTTTGGAATCCCAGTAAATATATGATCCCCCTTTTTAAGCCCCCTTTTTAAGCCCAAATTCTCATTTTCTCTCTCTCTCTCTCTCTCTCTCTCTCTCTCTTATGTGTAAGTGATCTTTCAGAATGAAATTTAGGTACGGAATATAGGGCAGCAGTACACAGTCCATGTCACACTGTAGGCTGCAGCATTAGAAATGAAGGAAGGGGAGCATAATCTTATTTATGTTTCAATAGCAATCATTTAATACTGCAAGTTATTAAAAAATAATTAAATTACTAAAACCAACATGTAGCTAGGACTTACAATGCAAGGTCAATGTGATTTGACTCCTTAAGTTAAGAAGGGACACAAGTGAATTCCAATTGCTAAAAAATTTTGCTTCCTGATTCTGTTCTTTGGGTATAAAGATGAATGCGACCAGAACACATTTATTTTCTCCGGAAACAGAGAATACATTGTGACATTACATTATGTATATAATAATGATATGGAGTGTTTGCTGGGAAACACGGTATTTAGTAATATAGCTGTTTTTGGAAGTAAATATATTTTGGAGACACTTTCATGAAGACAAGTTTTTGGAAATGAAATTTATTAAAAAAATCTTTAGAAATGTCTTCTTTGCCCTCAAAAATAGTAAATAGGAATGTATTAAATGATTAGTCATTAAAAGTATACTTTTTATGTGGAATGTCTTATATACGAAAAAGGAAGAAAATAGAGGGACAGCACAGATTGTAGAAATTTAGATTTTATATTATAACTCTACAGTGAGTGTGCCCAATTAATTTTAAGCCCCTTTTAGGAAAAGAATTGAGTGGAATTCTATTTTTTTTAATAGGAGTGAAAGTGAGTTTTTCAGGTGGTGATTTGGTCTGATTCTGTTTTGGTGGGTTAGGTGGTAAGGCAAGCATGGGGTACACAAATGCTTTATTTATTTTATTTTATTTTGTTTTGCCAGAGCCGTTCCCAGATTAGAAATTAATTATTCCTATTTATTATTGCTGCTGTTATGTAGTATTATGTGAGCACAGAATTTAGCTGTTGGCTTTTTTAGCTACTATCCCCTTAAACAGGCTGTGTAGCTTGTCAGAGATCAGGACAGGTAGAATGCACAGCAGGCGTCTGATTTGAGCCAGTTACTCATTTGCTGAGTGTTTGTGTTTATGCAAAGGGGCCTCTTCCTGCATATTTAATCTAGACTAAGGCAGTGGCTTTTGTTGTGTTTAGACCACATACCTTCAGCCCTTCTTCCTTACACTGCAGCCAGTATTGAAGCACAAGAAAGCCTGGATAGCCAAAGTGCTTTCGTGTTTTCAAACTCTCAACTTTCTGCAGTTGGTTGGGAATTACTGTGCAGCTTAAAGCCTTGCTCCTCTTCATTCATTAATGGGTAAGTTTGTACTGTGTTAGAATCTACTTTTGTGTCTTTTTCCCCTTTATAAATGCACAAAATGCTTGATATTCTTGATTGTCCAGTCCTCTTTAAAGCAGTCCTGGTCAGCTGAAGTAGTTCATTGCAGTGCATTAGATCAAGAATACAGGTGCTTCTGGAGTATACCTTTGAACACCGCTAAATACTGTATTGCAAGACAGGTTCTTTTTGTGGGGTGGGGGAAAGTGTTCAGCTTTCTTCTTTGTACTAACAAATCCTGTTTTGTAACTATCTTGAAGATAATGCTTCCATTGTTTGCCGAAAGCTTTCAAACAATGTACAACACAGGACTGTAAAAGCAGCAAGAAAACTCTTGTCTTTATTGTCTCCCAAGCAAGGGTTCTCACCAGAATGTCTGCACTGGAATAGGAAGGTTTTTCTTTATGTGGAAATTGAATCGTCTCTTCATTGATATTAATAGCACACTAGAGATGTTAGCCATGATGCAGAGTACCAGGACTATAGAGTAGGGAACCTGATATTGCGGGGGGAAAAAATGACAGTCCTATTGCTGTTCAGTGTGGGAGACATCCCTCTATGAGAACGGAGTTTGCATAATGGCATCCTAGGTTAACTGTTTACTATAGGCATTTTAATCTCCAGCTCTTTTTAATATAGATGTAATTACTGTCTCTTGCTCTCCTACTTATTAACTCTACAGCTCAGTTTCTGATTCGGTCTGAACAAATTAGTTTTAAAAATGACTTTCTAGAAAATCTGTGTGGTATGCCTGTACAGTACATTCTACTGTATATTCAGTGCATGCAGTAATAGTGTAATAGAATGTCAGTTGCCTTTTCAGAGTCAAACGAGAGAGAATTTGTACCAAAAATCAAAGAGAAAAAAATGACAAAGGGCACTTCTTCAAAGAAGAGTGTTGTAATATGTAGAGTATTTGGAGAAATGTGGAAAATGTGTATCAAGGCCAGTAGTAGTTTTGGTTACCAATTAACTATTTCCTTCATTTGAGTAACTCATCTCAAACAGAAGAGTGTGCTGTTCTACCACATGTTGGAAAGTGTGAGAATCTGAATAAAATTTCATCAACCTTATTAAAATATGAAGGGACTTTGGTCGTCTTTGGAGCAAATCAGCCTATAGACTTAGAAGCATTTGTTAACAATAAGACTGGTAAAGGTTTTTAATAACAAAATTACAAATACCATATCTAATTGTAAGTATATTACTTTTATACTCTGGTTTTAAAAAAAACTTTTTATGAGGAAAAGTACCTCAGTCAAAGCACCTTGTGTGATTAGCTCTATTGTATTCTTAAATTTTGATTGATAGAGATAATAGTTTTCACTTAAAAATACAGACAGGTACTTTAACTTTCCATGACAATAGCTATTTGCATTTCTTTTATCTTTTTGTTTAACATTTGTGGGGGTTGGGATGGATTTGATTATTAACTCTTATTGCACACTAAGGTAAATGCTAAAACAAAGCTTTTGTTAAAGCTTCAAAGGTAAAACAGCAAATATTGTTTTTAGGCTTCAATATTTAAAGTCTGTTAAAGGATACCTCAAAAATATTTTCACATGACCATGACCAAGGATATCACTTTGTAGTAAGGTAAGAGAGAAGTTTCCCCCCCTCCCACTGTAAAGATGGGCACACTTCTGCATTGCTGGTTTCTTGGCAGGCTGCAGACTTATACATATGAGAGAGAGGGAGGGAGAACATTTTAGATTACTTTTCTCTGTCTCACATAAAAAGAAATTCAGGATGTAAGTTCACAAGAATCTGAAAGATACTAGCACCGAATAGACACCGGGAAGAGCAAAATACCAAGTAATGGAGCATTTATAAAATGGGGATGGCTATATTTTATATTCAAAGCCAAGAAAGCTAGAAGTTTAGTCTCTGTTAAATAAAAAATAAGTAAATAAAATAATAGCACACACGCACAAATAGGAATGCACCATTCACTAGTGGGTTGTAGAGTGTGTTCAGAATTCCCTAAATGTGTCATTTTGAAAGGTATACTGTAAACAGTTGTGGGTACTGAAAGTAACACTTTTATCATCAAATGATGCCAATGTAACACTGTTAGTTACAGTGGCTGCTCCACTGTGGTTGGGAAGTAATCTTTCATGTTACTTACTTTAATTATATGTGAGGTCAAATTTCAAGATGAGAATTATAACAGTCTCAAAATGGTTGAGACTAGCATTAACTAATGTTGGAGAGTTATGAAACCCTGAAGATGTTGCAAGGCTAAAATGCATTGAAAGATTTGATTATTGTGGTCTCATTTGATTCTTCATTTGACATGTTTGATACTTTCTGGAAACATGTTATGGTCCTTACGTCTGAAGAATACAGCCAGGGCTAGCCGTGTTGCACTAAGTAATTTATATGAGGCAAATAACCAATCTGTCAGTGACTGGTTAGACTTATGACCATAGTTAAATTTTGTACTGTAAGCCACATGTACTGAAATTGTCTAATAACTGTACTTTTGTTATCTCTGATGGTTTTAAAACAAGTCAATGTATTGTATAGGGGGGTTGCCCAAAACTGAGCATTTTTTTTCCAGCATGGTGATCAAAATGAAATTTAATACGGTTTTAAATGGAGGAAAAATTTAGTGCTTAGATTTATCCTCATGTTATTTATTTTATCCCCATTAAAATAAATAAAAACTGCCCATACATGAGCTTTGAGCATCCAGCAGATTATTAGAAATCTAAGTGCAATATGAGCAGCTCATTTTTTCCACCAAACAGCAGCACATCAGCAAATACCATATCCTTCCCGTCCATACTTCTTCAAAGACCAGATAAAAGAAACATGCCTTGCTTTTTACGCACTTTGCATTTTTACCTACATGTCACTTTCCAGATCGATCCTTATGACACCTGGGTCAGAATATTTCACCTGCAGTATCTCATGACAGTCAATAGATATTACACAATAACTAATGGGGAAGCTCTTTAATATTGTAGTGTTTAAGTTATTCAGTTTGAGGTTCTCAAACGTATTGTAGTTGAAGAGGCCATCCGATCAGCACCTCTTTACTTGTCGTTGTTTAGCTGAATCATTATGCACATCAGTTTTGGTGAATTAAAAATAGTTGTACTATAAACAAAATATTGCACAAGGGGGACAGTAATTCTTTTTTTGGAGGGGTGGGGGGATATTTGCAGCATTTTTCAAACTAAGCTCCCTTCCCACTCCAAAACAAAAACCATAAAGATATTACATAATGAAGGCAAATGCCAGCCTGGATCTTTTAGACTTAACTTTAACTTGGTTAGATTTGAAAGAAAATATAGTGTATTACTCCATTGCTGGATCTTGCAGTTTAAATAAATAAATAAAATAAAAATGCTACTTGTGAGTGTGTGGTTTTGATTTTTCAGTGCTTCCAGGAAGCCTTGCAGTTAATAATTAAAACCAAAATGTTAAGTTAATATATTCAGTTGTGAAACTAAAGTTGTCTCTAACAAAAATCAATCCATCAAATTTCTGAAACTGCCTATAAAAAAAAAGTCTGCTTTCTAGGTACTGAAATGGAGTTTTCCCCCTTGTGGTTTTGGTTTCTAATCATATTTATCCCTTTTAGGTTTTTTAAGTCAGGGAAGTTGGCCCCGATCCTGCAAACACTTTTTATACCCACAAGCAACTTTCTGCGGGTGAGAAGTCTCACTGTGAGATGCCACTCATCTGTGTAAAGTTACTCAAGGGAGCCAGGGTGTGTGGGAAGGGAGGGCCTTTGTCTCTCTTGGCTTCTGTACAATGCCACATATGCTCTAGTACTATAAAATACTACTGTTTAATTAGTGTGTAATCTTCCTTCCCTTGCCTTTCAATTTCATTGTCTGATTTATATTATTGATTTGAATTTAGCTTTACAATCATCACTCCCAATTACGGCCCTTATGCATCTAGCTTTTATGGATACCATTGGTGGTCTCCTTGAAGGAACTAGCTACCTGGGTGTATTAAGAGAGTAGGGCAAAATCCTACTGTGAGCTCTATAGCAAAGCTTACGTTGACTTCAGCGGGAGCAGACTCCGGGCCAGTGTGATTTGGGAGGTCCTGATGAAAATTATGCTGAAATCAATGGGAGGCTTTCTGCTGATGCATTGGATTGGGTGTCAGTATGCATTTAGGATCATTGCCACCCCTCCCCAAACCTGTCCTGCTTTTATAAATTACAGTAAAAATGTCTTCAGCCAAGATCTCTCAGACATTTCCTGTGTTATCCCTGTCTCACTAATGGATAAACTGAGGCACAGAGTGGCTAAGTCCAATAATGTCTACTAAAATTCCAATCCTGCAAATACTTATGCTTGTTAACTTTTTACTCGTGGCGGCGGTGCTCTGGAAATCAATGAAACTACCCACATACTAACCTGTCTAAATGTTTGCAGAGTAGGGGCCTAAATTTGCATGTCAAAGTTTTGGAGTCCTTCCGCAGCTCAAACTTCTGAGTTTTTTTTTTTTTTAAAGTAGACTTAAACCCAAGATCACATGTCCAGGCAAGCGATTCTCTAATGGAGCTGAAATCATCATCTTTGCTCCCAGCCCTGTGTTCAAGTTGTTAGACCCAGGCTCGCCTCTCTTGAGCAAACACTAGTTTAGGGTTGTTTGGGCGTTTTATATCATGGGTACTGAATGTTTCCACAGGTATTTAGAAAAATCAGTAAATGTTACATGGGGTTTTAGACCTCACCAAGGGTACGTCTAGACTACAGGCTTCTGTCGACAGAAGTTTTGTCGACAGATACTGTCGACAAAACTTCTGTCGACAAAGAGCGTCTAGACTACATTGAGTTCTGTCGACAAAGCAAACTGCTTTGTCGACATGGTAGTGTAGACGCAAAGGACAGTTTACATTCAATAACACCTTCTGTTGACAGAAACTCTGTCGACAGAAGGTGTTATGCCTCGTAAAACGAGGTTTACCAGCGTCGACAAAACTGCTGAGTTCTGTCGACGTTATGTCGACAGAACTCAGTAGTAGTGCGGACACAGGTATAGTTTTGTCGACAAAAGTCCACTTTTGTCGACAAAACTCTGTAGTCTAGACACACCCCAAGAGAGAACTTTATTCAGAGTAGCCATTTTCAGCTATTTTGTATTAAATGATAACATGGTCTATATTTGTATGCTTCAAATGTGTTCTGTGTTGCAAAGTGGGTTTGTCTGAAACCTCCAGAAACACAACAGAACTGATAAGTATAAAAATAGATTTAAGGGATCTGATTCAGATAATATCTCCAGCAAAGTGGAATAAAAACCTTTATTCCACTCTAATAGTAAATAGTATGTCAGAGTTCATATATTTTATTTGCAAGGTTTTGATGTTTTACATATCTTAGCCAAGATGAGACCTGCCTATTAAGCTGTAGTATTAGGCCTCTCTTTTTAGGGTCCAATCTAGAAAATCTTTGCTTACACAAGTAAATCCTATTGAAGCCAATGGGACTGCTTGCAAGCACTTACAGGACTTGGACCTTATTCTCTAACATTTTATGTTTTGAACTATGTTAAAATACCCACCAAAGATATGTTTACAAATTCTTCTAATTTTTGCAAATTAGCGAAAAATCAAAACACTTCCTATTTCATCTTGATTCTTAAACATTTTTGTCTTGCTAAAAATGTCATTTTTCAGAGGTGAAAAGGTGAGGTGAAAATTCTGTCTTTGCAAAATTAAATGGTAAATGAGTGAATTGCCTTCTGAAAGGCTTTTGTGAAAATACGATTCTTATTTTTTTTTTTTTTACCCAAGAGAGAAATGGATGGCAAAAAGCTGCACCTGATCCTGGAAATGGCATAATCTGTCATTTTGTTTGGTTTCACAAACATTCCTCAAAGAACCCACCTTTACCAGATGAATTTTTAAAACAAAGTTTTATGCAGCCTTACTATTTCAGATGCCCAAATTCCATTGTTTCTCTTTTATGTTACATTGTCTAGATCAGCAAATGCTTGCGCATTTGTTTGTCCCCACTGAATTAACGTATTAGAAATTACATGTTCTTCTGCACGGCATTTAGCAGATCAACACTTCAATGAAATTATGTTATGCTTTTATTTTATTAAAGGTTTGGGTCAATTGACATGGAATTAATTCTAAACACTGTTAATAACTTGATCTAAATTAATAAACAAATATTTTTCTTTTCTCGTGTACCATATGTTGATGCCAATTATATGAACAGAAAGTGGCAGATTGTCATGTTTCTTAAAGGATTACATAGTGTTTTGCGTAAGAGAGAGTACACAAGATGCAGTGATATATGTTGTAAAAAACACACTTGCATTGTTCTTCTTTCCTACTTTGTAAAGGATACACCTCTGATATTTTTCTTTTACCGTAACCCATTTTTCTTGTTAACGGTGTGTACTTCATGTGAAAAGAGGGCATGAACACCCCAAGTACAAATAAACTACTTTCTGACTTAAGCATGAAAGATGTATCTTCTCTGGGACTGTATCTTTTGGAAAGCAGGGAGAGGGGGACGGCAACATAGATAGAAATCCAGGGGTTACAAATACACACACAAAATGTAACTAAGCAGAGACCTATTCAAGCAAGTCTGGTTTCTGAAACAAAGGACGTGAGTCAGATATTATTCAAAGTGAAACTAAATTGATAGACATCAAGATTAAGAAACTTTATGGTGGAGAACAAAGATGCCTCATCTTCAGGGTTTTTTTTCCCCTCTCCCCCAAACACCACATTGTTCTTGTTGAACTGAAGAGCCTCACGCTGGCTGGTACTGATAAGCAGCAGTCCTGTGACTTTATTGTTTTTATTAACTCTCTCTGAAAGTCATTCACCATTAAACACAATTGAATTCATTTGTTGTTTTATTTATGTTTGTACTTGCTAATGTGGTAACAATGGAAATGTCGCTAGCACTGATCAGCCAATGACGTTGTGGTATCCTCTTTGTTTCCAGGGTAAGAAGAGTGACCTTTTTGGGTGGCTGTAACTGAAGATTGCTTTGCAGAAGCAACTAAAGTAGGTAAATACAAATATCGTTCTTTTTTGCATTATAGTGACCTGCCTGTATATGGACCCGATCCCGCAAAAACCTTAAATATTCCATTCCTTACTTGTGGAAGTAGCCCAATGATTTAAATGGGAATGCTTGTGTGACTAGGGACTGCAGGATTAGTTTCTAACATACAAGGCTCTAGTTTAAGCCCTGTACATCTCCAATTAAGCCAATGGGTTAGACCTTCAATTGAAACTTAGGGCCACCTCCTTTTGGCTCCTGTCCATTTGCCTTTGGGAACATTTGGCCATCAGTCTTGTCCTCAGTCAAAATTTGAACAGTCTTCTCTGTTGGCTGTCTATTGTGCAAGGGGCTCTCCTTACAGCTGGGGATCATGCGCTCTTTTTCTCAAAATGCCCCATCGCTCCCTGCTGGGTGGTGCCAGAATTGCTACAGAATTGCTCCTAGCCAGCTGAAGACTCCTTAACAATAAGATGAATCCCAAGGAATTGTCAAATTGACATTACATCTGCTTTGACTTGTGCTAATACAGTGTAAGAGCCTAATTTGGCTCTTCATCTGGTTACTTCTTATCCTTGTAAAAGTACACGCTTTTTGGCCTTTTAGGGCATAGTGAAAACAAAACAAAAAAGAAATCAGCTCCCATGAAGCATTTTTATGAGAATCTTTTGCTTCTACTTTAACTTCTTGCCTTTCTTTTTGTTGACTTCTGTAAGTTTAAAGTTAGAAAGCAACATTAACATCACAAAAGTGGTGATTCATAAAATTAACTTGCGGAAGACTGGAGTAACACATGTCAGTGTTTGGTATTGAAGTGGTGTCATCTGACTGAGGTTCATATGGCTGCCTTATAATCACCTTCTTTGAGAAATTAATAGTCGGTTAAGCACCATAGCAACAAGCAACACTGATGTAACCATTAAGCAGTGGCTGCTGTTCGCTGTGATGTCAGTGCTGTTCTCTTGGCCTTCTCTGAATATAAAATGGTTTCATTTTAAATTTAGAATTTTACAGAATGATTAAATATGTCAAAGAATTACAGCTATTTTTATTTAATTATTTCTTTTAAAAATACATGTTAAGGGGAAAAAAATCCCAACACACTCTCTTCTGTTTCAAATTAAAATAGATTTATGGATAATGTGTTCTTTAGCTCTTTGTTGCCAAAAAAAAAAAACAAACCCTTACCAGACAGGATGAAATTCATAGCGTTCAAGTGAATACAGGCAGTCCCCGAGTTACGCGGATCCGACTTATGTTGGATCCGCAGTTACGAAAGGGGTTTTTCTCGCCCCGGAGGACGGGAGCGGCGGAACGCCCAGATGCGCCGCGGTCCTGCCGCCCGCGTCCTACGGGGTGAGAAAAGCTGCTCCGCGTCTCCCTGGTCTACTGGGGGGAAGCCCCCCACAGCAGACCAGGGAGACGCGGAGCAAAGCCGTGGAGCACGCGGGCAGCGGGATAGCCCAGACGCGCTGCGACTGTCCTGCTGCCCGCGTCCTCCTAGGCTTTGCTCCCCATCTGCCTGGTCTGCTGGGGGGGGGGGGGTGCGCAGTTAGTGCGCCCCCTCCCCCCCAGCAGACCAGGCTTTTCTCCGGACGCCTGTGGTAGAGCAGCTGGGGCGCTGCCGGTTGGTCCCGCAGCGCCGCTCTGGGCCCTACTGGACCAACCCGGAAGCACCCCAGCTGCTCAGCCCCAGGCGTCCTGATTCAGCCGCTGCTGGTCAGTTTCAGCAGCGGCTGAATCAGGACGCCTGGGGCAGAGCAGCTGGGGTGCTGCTGGGTTGGTCAAGTAGCGCTGAGGAGCGGCGCTACTGGAGCAACCCAGCAGCACCCCGGCTGCTCTGCCCCAGGCGTCCCCAAGTCAGCCGCTGCTGAAACTGACCAGCGCTGACTACAGGAAGCCCAAGGCAGAGTTGCTCTGCCCCGGGCTTCCTGGAATCAGCCGCTGATCAGTTTCAGCAGCAGCTGACTTGGGGACGCCTGGGGTTCTTAAGTTGAATCTGTATGTAAGTCGGAACTGGCGTCCAGATTCAGCCTGTTGAAACTGATCAGCGGCTGATTCCAGGAAGCCAGGGGCAGAGCAACTCTGCCTCGGGCTTCCTGTAGTCAGCCGCTGGACAGTTTCAGCAGCGGCTGAATCTGGATGCCAGTTCCGACTTACATACAGATTCAACTTAAGAACAAACCTACAGTCCCTATCTTGTATGTAACCTGGGGACTGCCTGTATTGCAATTCGTTGCCATTCCTGTGGTTTATCAGCAGCATAGTCTATGCCTTGCCTTGGTATTTAGATATTATTGTTTGTTTAGGGGTGCCTAAGATGTCTTAAGATACTTTTCAGACGTTCGAGATGGGACAGATTCTGCCCTGATAAGCTTATAGTCCAAGGAATATAGCTGTTCTGTTTCTCTCAGGAGAAGACAGTTGCTTATGGTCCTGACAATTTAAAAGGACCTGGGTGTCGCTGTCATTATAGTTCTGCCAAAAAGCATCTTGACTGAAAGATGCATTTGATATGCCCCATGCAGCTTCTAGGGTGGAGTTACTTGGCCTCGGAATCTCCATGGGGTATATCAAAAGTGTCTCAATCCAAAGATGCTGCTGTGGCCTTCCCCAGAGCAGGCAGGTTGTATCTGGAGGAGGAAGGAATTGTGGCTAGTGCAGGTGTAGGGGACCCGAACTGCTGTCAGCGGGGCTGGATTTTCCTTTTGGTTTGATTGAAATTGGCCTGATGCATAATGAAAAATTTTGCACACTGCGATACATCAGACCCCCCCTCCCCCGCGTGCTCTATACTTGTGCGTGAGTTTAGGAGCGCTCTTTGCAGTACTCAGAACTGTTTTAAACTAACCTGAAGTTTATTACCGACATCTGCAAAAGCAAAGATATTTTGTATTCTGTTAGCCAGGACACAACACATGCTTGAGCTTGTCTCCTTGCATGCATCATGCAACACTAAGGAGCTTAGATGAGTCAGAATCATAATGTATAAAGCCAGAAGGGACCATTAGCTCATCTTGTCTGACCTTCTGTATGGCAAATCGAATCCAGTTCCCCCATGTATTAAGGCCAGTAAGTTTGTGTTTTGACTGAAGCACAACTTGTTACACATCTTCCAAAAAGCATCAAGACTTGATTTGAAGATGGTAGGAGACAGAGAATCTACCACTTTTCTTGATACTTCGTTTCCATGACCAGCTACTATACAAAGTGCAGCACCTGATGTTTCCCAAATGCACAGCAGGACACACAACTGAATAGAATGCAAAGTGGGTCTGAAATGCCAAGGCTGGTTTCTACGGCAAATTATGGATCCTCCCCTGCTCCCATTGAAGCCAATGGCATAACTTACATGGTGAATTCAGTGGCAGCAGAAGTAGTCTCTGTCTAGATAACATAAAATAAATACAAAACAGTTGACACCTGGGCTGGCAAGTTGCAAATCGAGTTTTGACGTGGCGGGAATTGAAACGACCAAGATAATAAACCATGGGAAGGGGAGTTCATAATGGAAATGGTAACAGAGTCCTAATTAGAGTATTGCCACTGAAATAAAGACGGGTTAGGAGTTTGGTTGATTGAAATTGAGCTCAGCTGCTTGATTGCTTAATTTCAGGTGAATCCCATCTTCTATGCTAGTAGTTAAAGCGACACAGTGCAATCCTCTTCACTCCTTCAGGAACGTTGGTATGGTCCTCTGCTTCCCAGAAACACACCAGCATGCAAAGTCAGATAAGAGGGCAGGGGTGATGCTGTTGATTTTTTTTTTTTTTTACTTCAGGTATTTCCTGTGTGAGCTCTGTAGAATGTAGATGGAGACAAAAATAACTGATTAGATATTGTAAGAGTTTTGATGGTTAAGCCTTCAGAATTCATGTTTGTATTCTCCTTTATTTAACATTGTTAATCATTATGCCTAATTAAATTGCTGGACAAACCAGAGCCAGCTTTCTTCAAAGTGAAAATCAGAATTAAAATATTGATTTCCCCCTCTCCTCCCCCTTTTTGCAGGAGCATATTTATAGAGAAATATGCTCAATAGTGTTAGTTTTCCTGCAGTGGTCATTTGTTTAAATGTTACATAAAGGCATTTTTGGTAATCAGACAAATTCAGGGGACACTGTAAATCAGGGATGGCTTGCATGCTGCAAAATTGGAAAGTACAAAAATATGTTACTAAAGTTGTACATTATTAATAACAAAAGGTACATGCAGACTTTCAAGATAGCAGAGATAGTACCCTTTAGAAAATCCTTAACGAGAAAAAATCAACACAAAAGGATTTTGCAAACTTACTCTTAGTTTAAAATTTCAACCCTTTATGCATGGCAGAGTTAAATGGTGATTAAATATTGATAACAAAAGTGTAGCTGCACGTAATTCAGGACCCAGTGAGACAATCAACAAATTAATCTTTGGGTCTGAGCTCAGTTCATGCTCCTACATTTTTTCTGCACAGGGCAGAACCAGTAAATGCTGTTCTGCCTTTTTTCTCTCCCCCTAAGTGTGGCATAAAGAGGAGCTAAAAGGTTTCTCTCCCTACTGGATAATACAGTGGGCCACATCATTTTTCTTTCTGGAGAAAAACCCATAGCAGTCCAGATAATTCTTTCCTTGAGTTCCCACCAGCTTGTCTGGCCGGGAAGAGCCACCACTCCCTGAGAGAATGTGTCACCGTGCCATGCCTTTAACGCTCATATTTTTCTCTTCTGCTTTCCCCTGCTGACAACTGCCTACAGAGCTTTCATAAACAGGGCACTATGCAAAAATTAAGGCAGCCTCAAAATATGCTAACTTTTGAGAATGTTTCTTCTTGTTGCTTCAGGTTTGGGAACCTGACGAGCATTAAAAAAACTTGAAAAACAACATTGGTCCTATAGCACCTTAGAGACTAAGGTGCTACAGGACCATTGTTGTTGAAGTTTTTTAGTTATAGACCATCACAGCCCTCTGAGACTGAGCATAGTACATTCATTGCTCTGACCTCATGTCTGGCTCCTGCACTTCATTTACATAATGGCAGCTGTGGCGTTTTTTCAAAAAGCTGCTTTTCGAACAAAATCTGCAGCCGCCATTATGTAAATTAAGCGTGGGAAATTCAAATCCCGGCTTCATTTACAATTTCGAATCATCTAATTTACATGCCTTTATCGAAAAAGTGAAAGATTGTATTAGTACATACAGAATTGTACACTAGTAAACTAAGGTACAGAAGTTAAATGCAACAAATCCAGTGTCAGAGCTGAAAATAGAAACCAGGAGTCCTGATTCCCAGTGATTTTGCTCTAATTGTTATAAAGGCTTCCAGTGAGTCTCACTTGCACACACAATGCTAAGGGTCACCCCTTTAGCGGTTGGTGCCTATGTACACTATAGTGCATGATGTGAAAAGTCAGTGAACGCTGTGTTACAATCTTCCCTTTAATTTTTTTCCACCCATCAAAAGAATAAATTTTATATGCACAAAGGCAAGTGCAGATGTGTACCACCATTCCGGCTGTGAGCACTGTACCAATCATCTGGGCATCTTTTGAATCTCTCCTGAGTGGCTTCCCAAGCACTCAGCTTTCAGGGAATTTTGCTGTGTTGTTGTAGTTATCACAGGAAACTGGCATTTATTACTTCCGGATTTTATTTTCAAATTCACTGCTCACTCACTCTCTGACTTGGGTCAAATAATTTGACTGGTTTGTGTGTCCATCTCTAAAATTGGATGTCATGACCTCCTTGTGCGTGTTACTAGACACATTGTGAGAATGAGTACTAACTAGTAAAGCACTTGAGATCCTCAGATGAATGATGCTATAGAATTCAGAGTTTTTATTTAAATTGCATAATCTATAGTTATAGAAGCTATATTACATCTGCAGGTTGTGGGAAGGACAAACTTAAAGAGTACACTCCTCTGACAACAAAATACTAATGTACAGGCAGTCCCCAGGTTACGTACAAGATAGGGACTGTAGGTTTGTTCTTAAGTTGAATTTGTATGTAAGTCGGAACTGGTACATACTGTAGGGGAAACTCTAGCCAAACATTTCTCCAGAGCTCAGTTTTATTCTCCCACACCTCACTTCCCTCAGTCCTTTATCCTCAAGCTGAGATGTCTGCTGAGAAAAGCCGCTCCGTGTCTCCCTGGTCTGCTGGGGGGGGTGCAGCTAGTGTGGGGTTGCCTCACCCCGTTTGTAAGTAGGGATCCGATGTAAGTCGGATCCATGTAGCCCGGGGACTGCCTGTATATCCATATCTAGTTTCAGAAAGAGTTTTGTCTAGATGTGGGTAAATCTGACTTTTCTGAAGCCATTTGATCAAGAAGATTCATAAAATAAATTGAGGCATCATGGAAGAGTGTTAAATTTGTTTGAACAAATCTCATTAGCATGAGTTCCTGGAATGCTGTATTGAGGACTTCAGAAATGTGCCAGAGGAGTGTTCTCTCTAAACCATGGGTCTCAAACTCCTGACTTGCCTGATTGCTTAATCCAGCCTGGAACTTCCAGCGGGAGACTGGAAGGAGCTGTCTTTTACTAGCTCCGCCTCTTTTCCTGCCGTCGTCCTGCCCTCTTTTCTGGGATGCAGCTTTGGGGAGTCGCAGTGGAGCAAGGGCCTTCACCCAGTGCGCTCCACTTCATGCGCAGTTCCTGCCGCTGCGGGGAGTGTGGGGTGCATTTGCTGTCGCTGCGCTGCACCAGGACCCCCAAAGCTGTGTCCTCAGGGGATGTTGTACCATGGGAGGAGGAGAAGAAATGATGGAGGGAAGGGGCAAGGTGTGGGGACCAGAAACGGCTAGTTCCCTCTGTCTGCTGCATGTCCTGGGCTTGATTGCGCAATTGCTCCAGCTGGGGCTTGGCCAGCTCTTGCTCTAAACTATTATCTGGTGGCATTGATGATCTCAGGAGAACAGTGAAAACATACTTGGTTTAAACTTTTGGCCCTTCCAATATTTATATATCAGTGGCTTTCAACTTTTTTCTCCCTTGTGGATCCCTAAAAATTTCAAATGGAGGTGCCAACTCTTTGGGAAGTGTTGAGACGTACGTAGTGAACCACAGGTTGAAAACTACTGCTATCTATAATGCTTTAAGTGGTCTAGAAGGAAAACCCATCTCTCAGTTTTTAGGTTCTGGTCCTCCTATGTTTTGTTCTTGGGCCAAATCATTCTTGACTTCAGCACAACTTCTCAAGTGAATGAGGTGAGCAGGATTTGGTCAGTTCTTTACTTATACCTACAGTCTTTCTTCCACTTTGCTAATGCATTTGATTGAATCCCCTATCAAGTATCTAACAAGTGGTGGCCTGTATTATCCATGCTTACAATTCACCATCATCCCTTTTCAGATCTGTAAGATTAACCACACAATAAAGCGTCATGACTTGGTGGTTAGCATGTGCCTCTAGATTGAGAAACTGTTATTCTGATCTTTAGCCATACTGTTACTTTTCAGTACCTGTGTTAACACAGCAATGCATATTCTTTGATGGGCTTGTCATCGTTTCAATTTACTTGCGGAGATCAGATCTGGTTGCATGTAGCAAATATCCAGTAAAATGACTGGTGGCCTTTAAGGCTATGATTTAATCACAGGCATTTTTAGTAAAAGTCGTGGACAGGTCATCGGCAAGACAAAAAAAATAATGGCCCGTGACTTGTCCATGATACGTACCACAAATACCCCTGATTAAATCTCGGGAGAGAACCTGAAGGGCCCATGGCACCAGCTGCTTCCACCGAGGGAGAAGCCGCGGTCGGTCAACCATTGCTCCAGCTATCCTGGGGGTGCAGCTGGGAGCCACTGACCCTGTTGGGAGCTTGGCTGGTGCCTTGGGCCAGCTGCCCGGGCCACCCCAGCAGTAACTAGTGCACCTGGCCAAGGAGCCGCAGCTGCTTGTGGCCCTGGGACTACCCACAATGGCTGCGACACGTGTCACGGAGGTCACAGGAAGCCATAGAATACACATGTTCTGTGACCTCCGTGACAGACATGGTACCTTCATCATTTAGTATTACTTGACTGGCCATGTGTGTTTGTGAACCTAATGAAACTAAGTATATTAACTGCAAGATATGGACAAAAGTCTCTTCTGCCATTTAAAAAAATAGTATTAGAGTCCAGGCAATACATTTTTGCTTCTGTGATGAGGTATCCTGCTGGGATAGGTTGGTTTAATCAGGACACCACTGGCTGCAAGAGATAGACAAAATGCAACAGGGAAAAACTAGCTACAGGTCTATATGGTTATAACTATCTCACTCGGGTATGAGAATCCCACGCCCTGAGCAGAGTAGCTATACTGACCTGTTTCCCCCTCCCTGTGTGTGGGCAAAGCTATGCTGATGGGAAAGCTTCTCTTGCTGGTGTAACTGCTGCCTTTTGCGGAAGTGCATTAGCTATACCAATGGGAGAAGGTCTCTTCTCGGCATAGGAATGTTTTCACTTAAGTGCTACAGCGGTGCTGCTGCACCGATGCAGTGTTTTAAGTGTAGACCTGCCCCCCTAGCAAGCCCACTTGACTTGGAAAAGGGAGTGAAAAAGGCCATGGAGGAGTGGGAGGGGCACATTTTTACTCCGTCATCAGAGCTCTTAGACTGTCTTTAATCTGTCATGCCAGTTGTTGCTCTGTGGTTGGACATGGATACTGAACACACTACTTTTGCATAAGTGCTGGAAGTAGCAATGTTGGGAGTACAGCAGTATCCCTGGGCTTGAGTGGCCTCCAGCCTATACAACAGGGGAGGGGAACGTTTTTGAGTCAGGTGCCGCTGACCCACAGAAAAATCAGCCGTGGGGCCACACACAAGTGAGAAGCGGGGGGAAAAAAAAACCCTCACTATGGCCCCCGAATAAGGAGGAGAAAGACACTCTCCACATTCCCCTCACACACCAGAGGCTGGGAGAGAGGGGGGAAAGTGCAAACTAGTCGATTTTGTGTGCTCCATGCCACGGGGTGATAGCGGAGGGACTAGTGCACCAGCACTGGTTCCCCAATGCTAGGGGCAGCCCTGAGCCTCAGGGGCCGGATCTAGGCAAGCCGGGGGCCGCATCTGGTCCCCAAGCCTAAGGTTCCCCAACCTCTGTTATCCAAGGTTGACAGGTTTGTTCAGTAGCTTTCAGCCCTCCCACTATAAATAGTGTTCTAGCACCACTGTCCTTGAGTTAAGTTTTGTGCTGGTATTTGCGATGCCTGGTGAGCCATTCCAGATTGCAGAACTAATTCTTGCCTGCATGCACCCGTATGTGGGATCAGAAGGCAAAACTCTCAAAGAGTTCATGCCCTCCAGAGGGAAGTATGATGCATGCAATTGAGCCAGGGCCAGTAAGGCAGAGGTGGGGAGATTTGACCGGGAAGAGGAAAATGCAAGATAGAGTTGCTTCTCTAGGGCTAACTTAGGAGGCGGGCAGTGGACGGTGGTAGAACAATACATTTAATGCCTATATAGTACCAGCTTTGAAAAAAATATATTTTGTGTGCTAGATAAGAGGGCCTGAGCACATTGGCATAGTCCTCTAGTTTAAAGAGCTGGTTTTACATAGCTATGTAGTTTGCTTTTTTATTTTCTCTTGGGGCATAACGGATAGTAAGTTGGAAGCTTGCATTCTGGTTTGGCCTGGAAGGAGTCCCAAGATGGAGTGGGTGGTTCTTATCTCCAAATCCAGGTGTGGGATGAGTCAAGTCTGAAGGCAAGTCTCATATGTACTACAAATAGAGTTATGTTGGAAAGATCCAGTTCTGTTTCTTTTCCTCGCCTATTCAGAACCTAACAGTATGATGTGAATTGTGCTTAAAGTCTTGCTCTTGTCCTTTAACTGTGCCAGGCAACAAACATCTTATCATTGGGTCACGTGGCATAGAAAGATTGGCCCTACACTAGAGCAAATGGGAGGATGGATTTGAATATCCAGCATAGATGTGGCTCATTCCACACCCAAACATGACTCAGTTTACAAGGAAAAGACTAGTTTTACATTTTCAGCTTTGGAGCCTGGCTTCAAGAGTGCAGAGTTGTCCTCTTGTTGCTGTAACGGAAATGAGTGCAGAACCCAGATTTTGTCAGGTTATGACACGTCGACTGGTTGCTTCTGACTAATGCAGTGGCCTGTTGCCTTGCCCCATGCCAGAAGTGTGTCTTCCATGTATATTTATTTTAGCTTATTGTAGCCGTGTTAACATTATAGTGGCAATGTTATAATACCAGGGACTTCAGTGGTCATTACAGCTCCGCCCTCTTCGTTTGCGAGCCAGTAAAGTTAAGGCATTTAAAAAAAAACCAAACCCTCCTTTGGTGCTGCTTGCCTGCCCGGGTTTGTGATTCCCACTTGTGAAGTCGTATTTCTCTCCCATTCATGGCAGGAGTTTGTCACCACATCCAGGATGTTAAATTGTGATGGCTTTCTCACTGTAAAACTGTGAATTGTAATTTGGGAGTGTTTCTCCTCTCCTGCCCATATATTTTTTTCAGTGCATGTTGTATAAATCCTGCGTAATTGCTCAGATAGTCATTTGAGTTTGAGCTCACTGTTTACTTTTTTATTTTGGGAGCACAACCATCTGAACATTTGTAACTAAGGAGCTGATATCCTTTCCATTACTAACATGAATATCATCATTTATAGTTTGGCCTCTATTCTGGCTCTAATTTGATGAGTTTTTATCAGCACTTTTTCAGAAGAAAAAGATGGACTGACTCCCTTTTATGTAAAAAGTCAACTTCCTCCTCCTCCTCACGTTTTCTATATGCCCTTTTGAAAAGGGGTAGAAGATTCCCTGTTTTTAACCTTGCTACTTCAATAATATAAAACTCCATCTGTTGTACACAATTCACAAGAGGTTGAAGGTTAGTTAATGCCACTGATGGGGAAAATGTGTGTGTATAGGCAGAGTAGTTTATAGTGATAGGACAATTCTACCAGTGGAATTTTCAAATGTATGCAGCACTTTAGCTAAAACATATAAAATAAATCAATAAATTAGGCGGTAAGACAATTTTTAGGACCTATTTTGACCCCTTCTCACTTAAAAAGTTCTTTTGGTGTGAACTGCCTTGTGCTTATTCTTACACTGGGGGATTTTGTGGTGTTGCTGCTGTTCTTTAAGTTTGACTCCTGTAAATAGACAGTGTGTTTTTGATTTGGGGGACTTAAAAATATTTGGTGGATTCTGCGGTTTTGAAAAGTATCCAGATATGTTCTTTTGGAAAACATATCTGAAAAATTAATTAGTCCAGAAATTGCAAATTTGTTTTACACTTCAATGAAATCTGGTGGTTGGTGTTCTTTATTTAAAAAAAAAAAAGTGTAGGTGGTTGATTTTTGGAGTAACTTATTAAGAGTGTTTGAACCTCTGAGAGCTCTGGTTTGGAGAACATTATAAGCCCTGTGAGAGGTCTTACAGAAGTACTAAGAATGGTGAGTATGTCTGCAAAGTCGATTATGTGAGACGGAGTAAGACTGACTGAGTTTCCACAAGCCTGCTATTTATCTTCCTTTTAACAGTCTCAAAATAATTTCTCCTCTCAGAGTAAGATTTTAGAGGAAAGGTTTTTTTATATTAATTAGATAAAGTGTTTTGAAGCTAAATGAATTATTCTGATTTCAACAGGTACAACTGAGAGCAGAATCTGGCCTCTTCATTTTTTTTCCCTCTTTTGAAAGGTGGATGGTGAAAAATAACTTGGCCAGGAACTGTTGAATTTATTTTGGTCATTTGTACTTCCAGGCCCAGGGCATGTCTGGAGAATTAATTTTGAAGGTGTGCCGTAAAAGCACTTGAAACTGAGAGCCCCATGAATACTTGGTAGAATTTATAAATACCCCAATAACTCTTACAGAGTTACTCCAATGAAATCACAAATGTTGTAGGCTTATTCTGTGTGCTAGTTTGTAAAGTCTTTTGGTTAAATTTTCTAGCTCAAGCAATTTAGAAATGATCTGTAATCTGGCAATCTTGGGAAATAGGCCATGGCAAATTATGGAATTTTCTGGGCCATGGGTGTTTAGTGTAATGAAGGGCTCTGGGGTGTGCAGATGTGAAGTCTGGGAATGTGGAGCTCCCTCTGAGGCATACGTGTCTCCGCATCCCCTGCCGCTCCCAAGCACTACTTCCCATGGCAATGGCTGTGGCAGGAGAAAAGCCTCTAGACCAGCACTTCACTGTGCTGCCATTCCCGCCAGTTGAGCACACAAATCCGCTTCCTCCTTTCTCTGCCAGGGTCCGAACCACAGGTGTTCCCAGATCAGGGACACCTGTATTATGGAGGTTCCAGAGTACCTCAAAAGCACACAGTATAGTGTTTATTTTAAAAAATGAATAGAGTTGATTCCAGGAGATTACAGTCGTCACGGGTATAGCTGGTGAAGTGTATAAGCTTCTTAAGCCAAGCAGCTTTGGCTTAAAGAATATAGCTTCATGGTAACACTACCTGGAGCTTTAAGCTCTCGTAATAGTGCCTATTCAAAAAAGCCACTAAATGTTCAGGTTACATGCGGATTGCCTGTGACATTGAAGGGTCTGCATTTGTAGATCATCCCTGACAAGCTCTGTGGGCTAATCAGGTGGACTTCTCATTCTCCATATTTAATTATGTGGAACTTTACAGCCTCTTGAACCACTATGCCATAGATGCTATGTACCCTCTTGTGATAATGCCCAACATTGCATCCTGAAATGGACAGTTCTGCTATGTGCCATAATGGATCAGGACTTCAGTTCTGCATTAGGTGCCAGTAGAGCTGGGTCCACTTACCAGGGAATTTGTCCATGGGATTTTAAAATATGGGAATTGGAAACTCGCCAGAGGAACTCTTTGTCCCAGAGCATGTTGTGAAGACCAAGACTATAACAGGGTTCAAAAATGAACTAGATAAATTCATGGAGGATAGCTCCATCAATGGCTAGTAGCCAGAATGGGCAGGGGTGGTATCTCTCGCCTATGTTTGTCAAAAGCTGGGAATGGGTGACCAGGGATAAACTGTTTGATGATTCTTTATTCTGTTCATTCCCTCTGTTTGACCAGTTTTCACTTTTGCCGACTTTTGCATGTCAACAGCACTTCTGTAGCCAAACCTTCCCAGGGTAGACATAGCCTGAGAATTGGCATGTGTCTCTCTAATCACTGCTATTTCCCTTTTCCTAATTCTTCAGCTCTGTTTGACTTTTCCACTCACCAGTACTCTAGTCTGAGTTCATCACCAGACTAGATTCCAGTTGTGATCTCAAGAGTATTAGGCTGAAAAAAGAGAGACATGGATTAGAGTCTCTCTTTCAAAGGAACAAAATTTGTTTGCTTTTCTTTCTGAATATTATCTAAAGGTGTATGCTGTCTGTTTTCAGTTGAAATTCCTAACAATAGAACACATTAGAAATGAATGTTTTTTATTAAACTTCAAAATCCATAGCTTTTCCCATTAGTTTCAATGTTGAATGAAGAAAACGGCAGCGTCCTTAGCAGAGATGTCCACAGACACAGAAAAATTGAAACTTCAAGATATATTTCCTAAATAATATTTATTCATATATTTATCCATCACTTAATGGCATTTGACAGAAAAAGGCTAAAGCTTAATCTTTAACTAAAAACTTTTTATTAACATGACAATTTTGAGGCTATAAATCTGCCTGCTTCAGATTTTTAAATAGCTGAATTATATCTGTATCAGTAGCATTCACTGAAATTTCCACAAGGATTCATTTGGAACAAGAGGAATTTGTTCACTATTATATTGCGTGCTTTGATATGACAAAAACTATTGGTGTGTAAAACTAAAAAACCTCCAACTACCTTTACGTAAGTTGTTTATGATGCTTCAGAGGGAAGGTGGGGTCACATAAACAGCAGGTATGCTGAAAATTCTGTGGCTACTTATTTACACCGTACACAGCTTCTTTGTCTGTTGTGCAAACTCAACATATTTTTCTGTCAACCCTAGAAAAAAGGGTTTTTAATATTCCCATTCTACAATCCACTGTTACCTCAAAAGCTCATAGTAAAAACTCACAAACCTTGGAATGGTAATTGTTCAAACATTTTTGAACAAGAAGGGAGGAAGGCTTCTCTTAGATTCTGTCTTGCTATAAGGAAAGGATGTGATTCCCGTACTCCTATATACATTTGTGTGCTAGTTAGTAGTAGTTCGATTTAAATTTTATTGAAACTATTACACAAAATGTTCTTGATACTCTATATTGTTTAGAGCAAATATTTTATTGCAAAAAGCCACAGAATTTTGCGAAATGAGAAATGGGTCAGTTGTGAACCTGTGAAAGTGAAATTTCAAAATTGTTTCTAACTTTTTCATCGTATTTTGAAATTTCGCCCTGCCCTCCAGTGTGAGCGAAAACTATAAAATGAATTAAATTCAACCGGAGCTGATAATCTAGGATGACATTGAATTTAATAGGTTGTTTTTTAATTCTTCACCATAGATGGGGAGTATATATAATGGTATTAACCAAATTTGAGCCTGATATCCTAAATTAGATGGGTTTAAAAACAAAACACTTGGCACTAGTGCAACTTAGTTAGCTTTAATGACTAGTGATCATTGTCATATTTTAAGGATTCATATAGTAAGGATTGCTCAGTTTATATGAAAGTTTCCAACATCACACTTTATACATCTAAAACATATAGTGAAATTAATATATGGAAATTGTTAATTGTTCAGCATTATGTATTATTTTTCAGTGTCACTTTATGTAAATCACAATACTATAATAGTAATAATTCTTCAATTTTATAATGTGTTACTATATCTGCACTTTAAAAGCAATAATTACATCTGTTTGAAATAGGTAAACATGGATTATTATACCCGTTTTACAGATGAGTAAATTGACGCTGATAGATAAGTGACATGCCCAAGGCCAGCAGAAGCACGATTTATCCTTAGGAATTCTTGGCCATCGGACTGCTTAGTTTATAAAGTCACTTTGCTTCCCATGCAAATATTGCGTTAAAGGATGTGTCAATAATCATGAAGGCAGAAGAATCATATATTCATGATACGTAGGTCAAATACAACATCACCCTTCCATAAGTTGAGATCAGTGCATCAATTTGCAATACCGTCTCTATATATTTTTTAAGTTTTAAAAAGTCCCAAGTAAACATTCTCCCCATTCTCTGGTTTCCCCCAGTCTCCCTCCCCGTGCACATGGCTTGGGAAACCTAGAAACCAGCTGATAAATGTTTTCATTTGAACTTACTAGAACCTGACTTGATAGAGTTTGACACTAAACCCAAATGTTGTAGTTCCCAGTTTGCAGATTTATATTGTGGTTTGGTGTGGCGACATTTGTATCACACTGCTTTAAGAGCCTGTCTTTGAGTATTAATGATAACCTTCCAACTGCATGGGAATATATCTAGACAGAACACAGCCCCTGCACTCTCTGAGAAAAGCAGCTTTTCTGATCACTTCAGCATGAAGCCAGCCCGTTCATACTTTCATCTCTGGAGTATGAATTCTGATAGGCTGGATAGTTTGGAATTCTGATAGTGTGGATAGTTTGGAATTCTGATTAATATAAGTGTCCAGTAGGGATGTTAAGACGTGTGTAAAAAATTATGTCGACTACATGATTAATCGATAAGGGTTAGCATTGCAAGCACTCAGTCCTGACTTGCTCCAGGTATATGCAACAAACCCTGTTGTGGCTCTGAATTTCAAGCCCTTTAAGAGCTGGAGTGTGGGCAGGCTGGCTCAGTCCCACCTTGCGGCAGGTCCCAGCAACTATCCCCGCTGCGGCTCTGCCCACCGGCTCTTAAAGGGCTTGAAATATAGAGCTACAGCGGGGATAGTTGCTGGGACCCAGCGCGAGCTGGGACTGAGCCAGCCTGATTAATAACAGCATAAATGAAACATTGTACTCACAGACTTTATTTAATGGGACTTCTGCATCTTTTTGCACATTTCTTTGAAGTTTACATTATAACTGGCTAAATCCAGCTTCATACGTGCATTCATGCTGTCTTCTGCCAGTCCTGTCCCCATCCCCCTGCAATGTGGTGGTGCAGTAGTATGAGTTGGGGTGTATGAGGGACTCAGGGCGGGGGGGTTGGGTGTATGATGGACTCAGGGTACAAGGTTAGGGTCTGGGGGGGGGTGCAAGAGTGCTATGGCAGGGGACTGGGGATGTGGGGATGCAGGAGTCTAGGTTGGAGTGTATGAGGGGCTCAGGGTTAAGGGGGGTGCAGGACTGTTATGATGCTGCGGCCAGATGGGGTTTGAGCCTCAATTGGGGGCTTTTTGGCCAGGCTTCATTTTAAAATAAAGTAAAATATTATGTCCAACACAAAACAGTTTCAATGTTGTCTTTATTTACAGCAGAGGTGGGGAACCTTTTTTGGGTTGGGGGCCACTGACTCAGAAAAATCAGTTGGGGACCACAAAAGTAAGAAGCGGGAAAAAAAAGCCCCCCAAAAACCTGCAACCTTCAGTGATGTGGCACCCAACTGAAACACCTCACTCCCTTGGTGCTCCAGCCCCATGGTGGTGTTTTTTGGGGGGGTAGGGGCAGGGAGGACTGAGGTTCAAGGCCTCAGGCCAGATTAACTCTTCTGGGGTTCCAGGTTTAGTGGATTTTGTGGACCCCCCTAGGCTCTGGGCTGGGGCCAAAAATGAGGGGTTCATTGTGTGGGACAGGGCTGCCAATGAGTGGGACAGGGATGGGGGTGTAGGATCTGGGCGGAAGGTGGGGTAGAGGAGGGGGTGAGGGTGGGAGGTAGGGTGCAGGAGCAGGCTGGGGATGAAGCATCTGGCCAGAGGGAAGGGACAGGATCAAGGGAGGGCATGAGCAAGGATGGGTGCAGGAGCAGGCTGGAGCAAGTAGGGTGTCTGGCCAAGAGGGAGGGTGCAGGAGCAGGCTGGGGGCAGGGTCTCTGTCAAGGGGAAGGGTGCAGGAGCAGGGTGGGGAGATGAGTAGGTGTCTGGCCAGAGGGGAGGGTGCAGGAGCAAGCTGGGGGCGTTACAGGGTCTCAGTAGGGAATGCGGTGTGTGAGGGGGCTAGAGGTGCAGGGTCTGGGCATGAGGGGCAGGCTCCCAGGCATCACTGGAAAGCCTCCAGGAAGCGCGTCTCTGCGCTGCTTTTCCCCCGGCTGCGGGGAAGGGGAAAGGGAGGTGGCAGCACATGCAGCCGCTTCTTCCCCACCAGATCCAGTGGGGAGGCTTGGAACTTCCTCTTCCTCTCCCCCACAGGAAGCCGGTGCTGGCGCTCCAATCTTACAGGTGGCTGCAAGGCTGGAGTGCCGGCCCGGGCTCCCTGCTGCAGGGAGAGCAAGGGGGTCGCCGAGGTTGAATGACAAAAGAGCCGTATCTGGCTGGAGAGCCATAGGTTGCCGATCCCTGGTGTAGTCTATTGCATTAACTTCATTTAATCGACTACGTTATTACATCCCTAGTGTCCTGCAGAACACTTTCGGCTCAGAGAGGACCGCTGTTGGGCAGAGCTCTTGGCAAACACGTGGCATGCTCCCCTGCTTCACTGTGTGTTTTCATCTCTTGGCCTGTTTGCATGGCGATGCCAGCAATATCCTGTTACTGCCTTTTGGCTCTGAGCTTCCTGATTTGTTTTCAAAAACAGGGAATGCCCTATAACATGTTTAGTAGTGGACATAGGAGCAGCTATTTGTCACAGCCGATCTGATCATGCTGCAATGTTGTGATCAGGGCCTGGTTGCATAGGTCTCACCTAACCTGGGGCATCTGACATGGCCCTGTCACAGCTCAGCAAAGGAGGCGTTTTCTCAGTGAAATTTGCTGCTAAGAAATGCTCTCAGATGGTTAGCTCCTTGTTTTCAACACATTATGAAAAGCTTTTCTCCCCTACTTTGTGCTTCCACATGTCCCTCTACCCCCTCTCAACTGGCTCTTCTTTCATCCTTCTCACCTAATAATAGCAGTCATATCATAAAGGCGTTTCCAGTGTGTTAGTGGGAAGCTCTGCCCAGGAGTGTAGCGCACTTTCCGTGCCAGAAAAGCACACTGGGCAGCATAGCCAGCAGTGACGCCAGGCATCTGCAGTCGCAGGTGCAGCACTGCCCAAATGTCATGTGGTCCGCATCTGTAGCTTGTGCTGTTTTTTTTCAAGCCATTGACTGTTCTGCCCTGGGACAGCAGGTCTGAGTCCCCTCCCACTCAGCATTTTTTTTTCACATGAGTTCCCAGAGGCTGTTGCCACAGGACTGCTAAAGCTTTCTTCTTATAGGGCACGTATGTTGCACCCTGTACCTTCCTGCAGTGGACCTGATCTCTTCCTAGGGCCATAGGTTGTCCAGGTAGACATAAAAGTCCCTCAAGAATGTAACTCCCTGCTCAGCCATTGGCACTGGAGCAGTTTTTGTAGTAGGGGTGCTGAAACCCATTGAACAAAAAGGGAAACCCTGTGTGTGATGGAAGCCATTGCACTCCAACAACTCCTAATCCAGCACATGTGTGCTCAGGTCCCTCGCTCAGAGGCTCTCTAAAGGGCTTGATCCAGAGAGACAGGGACCATGAGGAACTGGGATATGCAGCCTGTTGTGCAGCCTTTTCCTCAAGAAACCAAAAGGAGTGGTGACTTGTTCTGCAGTGAGTGACCCAATCCTTATTGCCATTCAGATTGGGGGCAGGGGTAGAAGGTCTTAAATATGTCTGTATTGGAGGGAGTTGGGGATTAGGAATGTTAGATAGCGTGTAATTGAATAGCTCTGTAAACTCATCACATTTTAACGGTTACACGACTGTTCCGTAGTCCCCTGAGGCAGGCTGGCAGCCAGTGTGCTCCCAGCCCCACTCCCAGGGAGCCTCCTGCCATCCCACACTGCTGCCTCTGATACAGCGACAGCAGCCGAGGGAGGGGGGGGAGAGAGAGAGAGAGATTCTAAAGGTGCATCCATGCCCTCTCTGAGCGGTGGGTGGGGGGAGGGAGACTGCATATTTCCCAAGTGTTTGTATATACTTACACAAATTCTCTTATCTATGTACATTGGGATGCCTTTTGGCCACTGCTGGTGAATTGAGATCTGTGGATGCACCTGGATGAGGTCCAGGTACATCCCTCTGGGAAAGCTTCAGTTTTTCGCAGAATTTTATATATTGGGTTTCCCTTGAGTGTAACTGGAAGCATTAGCAGTGACATGATCCCAGTATGACCTGGACTTTAATGGGCTTGAACTTGGATCTGCTTAAACATTAAGAAAGTAATTCTCTGCACATGCTCAGTATGTACTTTTGGCATGTAGATTCCTTCAGCTGTAAATATTCGTGTGTGTGTGTGTGTGTGTGTGTGTAGCATGTAGATTCCTTCAGCTGTAAATATTCGTGTGTGTGTGTTTGTGTGTGTGTGTGTGTGTGTGTGTGTGTAAGTTAAAATTTTGCATAAAAAGACTAAGTATCTGCCAATAGCCAGGATATATTTCTCTTGATACTTAAGTATAAGTGCCAGGACATGCATACATCAAGAGGACAGTATGCCTCTGAGTGTTTTAAAACCTAGCATTTTGTTTGTTGCTAGAGGCAGACAAAATGGCAAATGTTCCTAACTATTGCAAGAGTTTTCTTTGCTGTTTGCTTCGTGGAGAATGTCAAGTAGTAGAGCATAAGTCTGAGAGTGAGGAGTTTTGAATTATTTTTCTAGTTATGCCACTCGTACGCTGTGTGACTTAACCTGTGGTTCATGAAAACTGAGCTGTTTGGTGCAGATGCTGTCTTTACGTCTATTTGGTGCCAGTAACAGGTGATATATAATGCTCCGCATTTTGTCATTTTTTAACAGGAATTAATACTAAAAACAATAGTAATTCCTGTGGCTTGATAACCCTCTTTGTAGGAAAGCAATCACATTTGCTTTTTTTCTTAGGAGCATTGTGTGGTAACGTTTCCAAAGTGTTTTGAAATCCTTGGAAAAGTGTAATATGTGTAGAATGTTATCTGCTAACAAAAAAATAAAATAAATAAATTTGCAAGGCCCATTTTTTCCCCTACATTGGAAAGTATGTCCTGCTCCTCCCCTTTTGTCTGCCAGGCCACCCTCTTGTGATACCTCTTTACCAAGTTTCTGCTAATTTTGTAGAGCAGATAGGGCTACCTTGGCTCACATTGTGTAGAGGGAGGCATCAAGTGGCCAGCTCCCAGGTCTCTGCTGGTCACGTTGGGCCAGAGCAGAGTGCACTCCACTCCCACCTCAGCCCGGAGTTCCCCTAGTGCGGCGCCCGGCAAGTGCCCTCTTCTGCCCCCCTTTGCTATGTCTCTGCTACGCTTCTCATTCCCCCGCACCTGCCAGATGCGGCAGGGGAAAATTGTCCCCGCTGGGCTTCCATCCAAGGGAAACAGCAAATACCGATCATTTCACATGTCTGGTATTTTCTGTTCTTTTTTACTGGACGGAGCCTGCAAAATACCAGACTATCTGGGTGAATACTGGACACCTGGCAACCCTAACAGCAGGGGTTTTCAAACTATGTGTCACGACCCAGCATGGAATGTCAGACAGTGGGTCTCCTTGCTGCAGAGGGATCAGGTGACCCAGTGGGGGTTCTAAGGCAGCTACCTGCCTGTCCTCACAGACACCCCGGAAACAGCCAGCAGCAGGCCTGGCTCCTAGGTTGGTGAGGGGGGAGGAGAGAGCGCACAGATCTCCACCACTGCTTCTGCCCCGAGTACTAGCTTCACGCTCCCATTGGCTTGGGAACCTGCTGCTGGCTGCTTCTGGGGTACAGCATGGTCTGTGGTGCCAGGAGAGGCAGGCAGCTGCCTTAGCACCCCCACTGCACCTCTGACTGGGAGCTGCTCAAGGTAAGCCCCTCCTGCCCCCGCCCTGACCCCCTCCAAAGCCAGAGCCCCCCTCCTACACTCCAAAGTTCTCATCCTGCACCCCACCCTCCAGTCAAATTATGTTGGGTCGAAGCATCAACAGTTTTCTTGAACTGGGTCATGAGAGAAGTTTGAAAGCCACCATTGTAGAGAGCTTAGCTTTCAAGCAGTTTCCTAAAACCAGCTAGGCAGAAGGGAAGGGCTAATATCTCTTTACCTTACTGCTAACACAACTCTTGAGTGAACAATACAGAAGTTAGTCATCTGCTAGTAGAGTTGTTTCAATGGAATGGTGATAGTACGACCTGGAGTAAAAATTCCAAAAGTAAAACTGTGGCTATTTGGAGAGGTATTGACAGATATACTGATCACCATCTTTTTTTTTTTTTTTTAATATTAATATAACTGTATTTTGGGCTCACCTGTTAAATTGCTAGGTCACCCACCAAGTTGTTACAGAATAGGTCTTTTTGTTAGAGCAAAGTAACCTGGCCTATCTCCTTTACAAACACTTGGGCAGATCTGTGCTTTGGGATTTTCAAGTCCCCCTGTTTCACGTAATAAAGGTATTATAGCTCGTGTGTGATATTTCTGGTTTTTATTTTAAAAGGGCTGTAAATCTTTGTTCTGCGGACCACTGATTTGTTTTAGATTTTCCTTTAAAACATTAATGAGTATTTCAGGTTAGGGAAAAGAGCTACAAAAAATAAGGACATTGTATAAATATATTACAGCTAATGCATGTGTTGTATTGGGTTAACTTGTCTTATAGGAACATCATTTTTGTACATCAGTATTAACAATGCAAACACCCTGAAATGCTAATAGCACTAGTAAGCTTTTAATTCCATGGAATTTATTGCTTGCTGTATTTCCATGAATTTATAACGCTTTGATTCTTAAGAGCCCCATTTAATCAGTTTTGCCTGGCACAGAACATAATAAACAACTTGCTAGTGCTAAAGTGCCACATGGGGGAGGCTGCTAACAAGAAAGTTAAATGCTTCTGCCACTAGCAGTTTCTTTGCTGTATTTTTCATGAGCTGTTACTACTAGTAATGTACTTTGCTAGCTTTAGAGCAGTGGTTAAACACAGCGACAAACCAAACAGCACTGCGGTGTTGTAAACGTCCAAAGCAATGCCATTTTTGTGCAGAGCTGCAGTTTAAGCAGCATCCGAATCCCAGTATCATTTTGTATTAATCAGTCACTTTAAAAAGTCTTAATTTTTTTCATTTGCTATCTACGAATATAACTTACAGAAATGAGCAGTGATTGAGATTGACCAAGGGAAGAGAGAGAGGAAATAATTGAAGCCTCTTAAAGAGCACTTACTGTTTGTTTGTGCTGCTTGACCATAAAAGTACAAGAGATTGGTCTTAATAGAAAAATACCATATAATCAAGTGCTTTAAAGCAGAAAATGTCATTTGATTTTCAAAACTGCACCAACTTTATATAATTGCCCTTTTAATTATCCCTAGTGGCCCATGAAATTTGTAAAATAGAGCATCGAGGGTTTGATTTACTAACATGTTGCACTTTGGTGATGCTCTTAATGAATATTGTTTAGCACTAATGTCAAGCTGAGATTTCTGAGTGATATAGTGAGGTGCATGCTACAAAGCTGGTGTGGACTTAGTAATGGGATGGGAGTTGCAGAAATATGGTCTCATAGGATACGTTCATATGTATCTCTACATAGGTAGGCTGTAATTTTGAATACAAGCAGTGTTAGAAATGGATTTATATCTTCATCTTTTATTACAGTAGAAGTAGTTCACACTATTTTCTCCACCTAGCCAAGCCAAGCTAATGTCCTTTTGGAGCTTATTTATTTGATTCCTTTCATGTGCAGTGAGTTTCTATTTCAGTTTCTCAAGCTATGAAAGTCACTTCTACCGTCCTTTCTCCAAAGCTTTATTCACCAGTCAGAAGAGAGAGCCAGACCAATTAGCGGTGCGCTACATAGTCACATGAGCTAACTGGTTTGCCCACTGGAAATGGATGATAGCACTCATCAATATTCCTTGAGGGATTTCTACAGAGTAGCAAAACCATCAGAAATCACTGAAATGACTTGGAGATATAACTACTTGGTTTATGTCTAACATAAAAGGATACCTCAAATGGCTAACAGAGTTTTGAATAGGTTCATATAAATAAATAGATGGATAGATAAGGGGAGGCTCAGAGGCTTGAGGGCGGGGGGAGGAATGCGCAAAGTCTCCTCCTACCCTGCCCAAGAGCACATGGCGCTTCTAAGCACTGCACACTTCTTGCTGGGTGGGGGTAGGGATGGAGGAGACTTCGTACACCCCCCCCCATCTCCCTGATAGGCCTGGGGTGGGTTGGGGAGAGCGTGAAGTCTCTCACTCCCTGCCCTCTACCTGCGGCACTTTGTCAACCACTGGGGTTGAACTGAAGTGCCACGCTCTCCCCCATCCCTAGGCCCTGATTGGTCTGGTGTCAGGGGAGCAGCAGGGCCTCCACAGGCCGAATCAACCCTCTTGGTGGGCTGGATCTGGCTTCAGAGGCCTTTTTGCCCACCCCTCCTCTACAGCCTTAGTTGAGAGCCACCTGGCTTTTAGCTCAAGTGATAGAGTCTCATGCACTAAGCTCCAGAGGTCCGAGGTTTGGTTCCGCCTGTCGATGTTACACTGCCAGTCTGAGTAGGGGAGGTTAAGGACTGACTGCTTTTGGATTTGGTGTATTTCAGGTGAGGCTATTACATAGTCATGAGTTCATAAGAGCATCTGTTCTGCCTTCCATATCCATTGATTAATTTAAAAAGTAACCTCATAAGAATACAACCCCATGGAAGTTGCCATGCTAGCTTTAGATCTGTTGTCCATCTAGTGCACCAATCTGTTTCCAAAAGTGGACAGGACTGGATATTTCATAGTATGGTGAAAGAAGTTCTAAAGTAGGCACAATGGGTGCGTCTAGACTACATGGCTCCGTCGACGGAGCTATGTAAAGTAGTTTACTCGACATAGTCAATGAAGCGGGGATTTAAATAATCTCCACTAAATTAAAATAAAAATGGCCGCCGCGTTGTGCCGACAATCAGCTGATCCGGCACAGAGTGGCAGTCTAGATGCGGTGCGGTCGACAAGGGAAACCTTTGTCGACCGTTCCTGTAAACTTCATTTCACGAGGCTTGCAGGAGCGGTCGACAAAGGCTTTTTAATTTAAATCCCCGCTTCATTGACTGTGTCGAGTAAACTACTTTACATAGCTTCGTTGATGAAGCCATGTAGTCTAGACGCACCCAATGGGAATAATGTACCCCAAAGAAAGTTTCTCCTAATCCCAAATAGAGGTTGTTTTAAATCCTGAAGTATGCGGGTTTATATTCCTTCCAAAATTCTTGTTACTGTATTTCGGTGTTGATTGTAACAACTATGGATATTCTTGTTATCCAGTACATGCCTAATCCCTTTTTAAATGCTACTAAACTCTGGGCTTCACAGGTGACTTGTGGCAATGATGCACATGGGCTAATTTTGTGTTTTGTGTCAAGTCTTTCCTTTTTGTATGTTTGACGACTTTCTGTTTCATTGAATATCCCCTTGTTTGTGTGTTGAGAGAGGATGAATAGAGATTCCTGATCTACCTTCCCTGTCCCATTCATTACTTTGTTTAGTTCATGTCCTCCCTTTTCCCCAGCAGTATGCAACTATTACGGTGATGCATCTAGTTTAGAAGTACTGTATTTGTAGTCAAACATTACAAGAGCATGCAGAGAGAAGAGGTGAGATCATGTACAGAGATCAAACAAAGCTGAAATAAGAGTGATTTAAAACCTTGGTTAAAGGAGTCGCTAAATATAACTATGGTCATCAGACAAACATCTAAGCCATGGCTTTCTTCAAAATGATCTTATCAGGGCAAGAAGTAGGCCAAGACAGCACTATGTGGAAGAGAAGAGTCTGTAAAAGAAGTTCCTCCTCACCAAATTTTCTTACCAACAGGAGGAAAAAATTGGGGTGAAATCTTTGCTCTACTCAACAGCACAATCTGTGTTTCAGTCTTGATTTATAATGGGAAAGAAACACAGAACTTGAAAAGTTTGGTTTCAATCTGAAAGTATTAGAGAAGCTACTTTGTTTACTGAAACAAATCAAGCAATAATCAATAAATAGAAGGTCATAGGGAGTTCTTATGTAAATATATTTACAGGCAGTCCCCCGGTTACGTACAAGATAGGGACTGTAGGTTTGTTCTTAAGTTGAATCTGTAAGTAAGTCGGAACTGGCGTCCAGATTCAGCCGCTTCTGAAACTGACCAGTTTCAACAGCGGCTGAATCTGGACGCCAGTTCTGACTTACATACAGATTCAACTTAAAAACCCCAGGCTCCGCGGCTTTGCTCTGCTTTGCTCCCCGTCCCCCTAGTCTGCAGACCAGAGGGACGGGGAGCAAAGCAGATAAAAAAGCCGCGGAGCATGCAGGCAGCTGACAGCCCAGACGCGTCTGGGCTGTCCGCTGCCTGCGTGTTCCGCCGCTTTGCTTCCTCTCCCTGGTCTGCTGGAGACCAGGGAGAGGGAGGGCCCCGTTTGTAACTATGGATCCGACATAAGTCGGATCCGCGTAACTTGGGGACTGCCTGTATATTTGAAAATAACCTATTTTTTCTAAAGATGCTGATAGTGAAATATTTGTTCAGTGCCGTAAGTGAGAAGCTTTAATTACTGTTACTCTGATGCGTGGATATGAAGAACATCAGTTTTCAGTTGCTAAATCAAGATTTGAGCCTACTGCTTTGGAGAGTGCAATGGCGTAGCCCTATCTGAGGGCTACTTTTCTTCAGTGCTGCTGGCTCTTTTTTCCTTGTTACTTCCCCAGTGCCCTATTTATGACCAGTGCAGAGTCAGGCAGTGTTGGTGTGCTGGATAGTTTTAGACAGCATAGCTCTTGTGGATTATCCAGGGGGTGGGTGGGTGGGGGGGGGGGTGGGTGGGTGTGGTGGGTGTGGGGGGGGGGGGGTGTGTGTGTGTGTGTGTGTGTGTGTGTGTGTGTGTGTGTGTGCACGCGCGTCCTCTGCGACATACTACTTATGTACGTATGATGGTGTCACGCTGCAGGTAAAATACTACTACACAAGATATGGTACCGATAAAGCTGTGTGACAACCAGATTGCAAGTCGTGAAGTTAGAAAATATTTAATCTCCACCAAATTTGACTTTTCCTGTGTGAAACTTATCATTGCAGACTCACTGGCAAGGCTCATCTTTGATTGATTTGCTGGCTTCTGGCTTGGGGGGGGCCATGCTAGAAAATGTCACGTGACTTGCTGCAGGTGGCCTTTCTGTTGAACACGAGTCAGATTGGAAAGACACCAAGTGAACATCAAGTTCAAAATGTCTGGAGAGCCAGACAATACAAACTAGTTCGTATCCAGCTTTAATTAAATGTTTGTAGGCATGCATGAAATTCAAATGAGGCATGGCTGGTTCAGGAATGCAAATCTAACTTGATGGTTGATTCTGAGTATGTGCATGAACGCTTTGAGCTGATAGTTTGAAACACCACTAGCTCGTTTAAAGAAGATTCGAGCTTTTGTAAGTGCACATACTAAAGATAAGCGATCAGTCCTAATACTACTATGCAAGAGAAGATGTTTCATATGTTGCCACTAGTCATGTCTGTAAGTGATCCTTTCAGCATTTCTCCCCATCTTAATACATAGTTTAGAAATGTGTCTGTTTGTGAGTCTGTTTGTTCAAGAACTCCTCCCAAATAGTAAGACCTAGGACCACCAAATTTGATATACAGCTTCCTCTTATCATAATTTAAAACAAGGTAAGTGTGTGGTTGTGCCAGGACACTGGAATGTGCCTTGAATTTGATTGTTTCCATAAAATGGAAAGGGAAGCATCTGGTAGTATGACCACGGAGGCAGCAAGGGGCCAGAGATGGGGAATGGGACAGCTATAACCCCACTGGGGCAGAAATGGAGAAAGGGACAGCTGTCTACTATATATTTCAGAGAATTTGTCTGTGTGTCTGTCCCCCAGCTGGAGAACATGCATGCCTCCCCTGGCTCTACCCACTGCGGCTGCAGCAGCCATGGACAGACACTTCTCATTTGGCCCAGGCTGCGCATTAAGAGAGACCTAGGGTTGTCCTCTCTCCCCAGGGCAGCATCCTGCACGCCTCACTCTCGCTCCAGACTAATGATTTGAATGAAGAAAAACAAAACTTATTTGAGTTAAAGACTGGAGCAATGGCAGATAAATCTTCTAGTATTAGTATAATCATGATCTCCACTTCTCACTTTGGACTACACCTGATGAACTTTTGTGGTGTTTTTTAATTGCTGCTGGAATAACTGTCTAATATATAAAGAAACACCATCTCAGCTAGCAAAGGCCTAACCTCAATATATTAATTATATGCTGTACTTCAGCTATAGTCCAATCTTGTATTTGTGAACATGCTTCTTAGGTGAGATTTCAGGTTTAACTAAGAAAAGGTGAAATTTTCTGAAAGATAGTTTTACTCCCATCTAAAATGGGAAACACAGAGTGGAAGGTTAATAAGAGAACTCTCTGAACCTAGTGGTTAGACTAACATTAAGCCACCCAGCTGAGGAGGGTGAAGAAGCTGAGCCAAAACAATCATAACGAATCCAATCAGATCACTGTAGGCATTCTTGTTTTCAAAGATGGTAGGAAACAGTTTTCTTAGGAGAAACTGAATCTTTTTTTTTTCACTTTAATAGACAGTTTTCTGATCTCCTGTTAAGCTGACAAACTACTATCAGCACTGAATTTCTGACCTCCCATTTCACTATTTTTTTAATGATTTTCAGAACTTCTAATAGTCAAATCTGTGTTTGCAATATTGCATGCTGCTTGCTTGGTTAAAAAAGGCCTGGTTTTCCTTTTAGATTAATGTGCAGATGCTTTTGCATATTGGTGGGCAATTTTGCATTGGTTTTTGTGTTTGTAGCGCTTCTAGATTTTTGTGCAGCCATTAGCACTAATGGGGATTTGTGAGAGTAACAAGAGGAAAATAAATCCCAGCATGCTTTACTTAATTTCCTTTTGAAGTGGAATAAAGTTGTCCTGTTGACCATATGCGGTGATTTGCTACTGTTATGAGCAGTTTTTTACTCCTGCTGAGTACAGGAGTCTTATTGAGGCTAGGATTATTCACATTTTAGAATGTGTACTGAATGTATAGATAGATGTCACTTTTAAAAGTACTGATAAGTTTCTTTTCTATACAGGAACAACAAGTGTATTACACAATTGTGCTTTCTACACCTATAGAGACTGTGCTCCTGGGTGTAAAGTGAGATATGGAATTAAATTACTTGGGTTACTTGTACAGATATTTATTGGCAGAACCCTCATAGCTGGGTTGTGTCACTTTGAAAATGCCTGCCCTCTTTGTAGGTCAAATGCTTTGTTAGTAAAACCAGCATAGCATCACTGACTTCAGTGGCGCTGTACCAGTTTCCATTGGCGGAGAATCTGGCCCTCCTTTTCTATGGATTGCCATTTGGTATACCTCAGGAAACGTCCACTAACACTTTAGGGGAAAAGGCTGCAACCTGCTTAGAAAGAGAACCACAATAAATAGTAACTATGGCCTTGTTTACACTAACCCCTCCCGTTGATCTGTGCAACTTCCGCTACACAAATAGCATAGCTGAAGTTGACATACTTAATGTGGTATTTTCTGTGAGGTAGGGTTGTCAGGGGCTGCTCTTCCATCAACTCTGGCTATTCTCATCCTGGTGGATTCCTGGATTTAATGGGAGAGTACTTGGAGATCGATTTATTGTGTCTAAACAGACACGATAACTTGGCTGCCAGTGGATCCACCATGTAGTGAAGACAAGTCCTAAATCTCAATAATGTGATCAACTGTCCTCTATCAGAAGTGTGGCTTCTAGCAAGGCTGTAATCTCATGGCATCTGAGCCCCACAACACAAAAGCTGAGTTCTGTGCCAGCATTTATTTAATCCAGAGACAGCATCTCACATTCAAAGACAGGGGAGCAAAGCAATGATGCATTAATGGTTTTGTTGCCCTTCACCAGGATTGAAAAATATGTCATACTTACTCCCATCTGCTCACCAAAGATGTAAATGTACTTGGCCGAATCCACTGCTGGCTGCTCGCAGTGCTGGCACCGATTTGTGCAACTATATAAAGCACCCTAAATGTCCAGGAATTCATTGAACAGGATCCATGGAGCAGAGGAGGCTGTCGGATGGACTTAGCTGAATCAAAGTGAAACGGGGGGAGGGGAAAAAATCATGATCTGGACCCAATATTCCCTCTCATTTTTCCATCAGTGTGCGGAATAAATTTTGTTATGGGCACCCAAGCATGTGCAGATGCACACCATCTGTAGAAACACATGCTGCCAGCTGTGGGAGACTGGATGCTCTGCTAATCAGAGGGGTGACATCTGAATCTCTCTTGGGTGGCTGCCCAAGTGCTCAGTTTACAGGGAATACTGCCAAGACCCTTAGCCCATCCATTGTGTTTGTGCTGCTCATTAGCAGCTAGGAACTTGCCTTACATGTGAGGAATCACTGGCTATCATAGAGTTGTCAGCCTCATGGCCTCACTGGTGTAGGATATTGTGCTTTTTTTGAATGGGAGGGGGAATGATAGTGCTTTGCACTCAAGTGAAACTAGCCAGAGGCTGAAATAGGGCTCTTTGTAACCGATAGGATTGGGGGAATGCAGAATTGGTCAACCATTGTTCCTCCCTCTTTCTGTGGAAGTGCATTGAGTGCAACTTGCTTGGACCTGAGGATCTGAGCATATCTGTGTATTTTACATCACTGTAAGTGTCTTTTCAGTGTTGCTTTTGAGTGCAGGATACTCAGATTCTGTACTTTTGTAAAATGAAGAGTGAGTTAAAAATTCAGGAGAAATTAACTAAATACATACCTCAAAGTTTTTTCCTCACGTATTTGATGAACATTTAAAACTTTTTGTAATCTGACCATTTATTCTAAAATGTAATGAGGTTTAGAGCAATGGTTTGTTACTGTATGTAGGTGAATAGTGGCGCTAACAAGGTTGAAATGCTAAATTAAAGGCTTTTTAACTTTTAGTTGTCATTATTTAGGCTGCTTATGTTTTCTTGATCCTTGCATGTCCAGAAATGTGTCCTGAGGGTTTTCTCTCCTCCCAGAGGAACTTGTGGGCAAGTTGGGCCTTCAGCCCTGGACCAGCCTTGGCTTTCTAGGGTGAATATCCCGTTGTCTTTGAAGTTGTTTGCAAAACTCCAAGTAACATCAGTGGGGTCAGAACTTAATCCCTTATTTGGAAACATTTCCCAGAGCTCTCTGCCTCCCACTGAAGCAAATGTTAAGATTCAATCTTCTGCTTGTAGCGCAACCATCAACACTTTTGTATATGTATATGTGAAGTTTGGGATACAAACTTGTATCTTGAGTGCAACTGTCTCTCTGCAATTTTAAAGTTGCCGAAAATGTTCTCTCTGGGCTTTGTGATTGGATTCCTTCTCTGTGCTTTTCTCACTCTTGTATTTATTAACATCCGTCTTCATGTCTAGTTCTGAGAGATGCAACCATGGAAGTTTACATGAAAATGCATTCCTTTTCAAGTGTTCTGTCTAATGGACTCTGCTCCTTTAAACTGAAGCCAGTTTCCATCCTACTTCATCTACTAATGTTTGAATCTGTTTGGAAGGGAGGAGTGATACTTTGCTCCCCCGTCTAAATCCACCTTGTTGTTTTCCATTTCAGATTTTAATGCATTTATTGATTGGAACTGGCAGGTATGACTGGCTATAAGAGGGGTGTGTGAGGAGCCTGCCTGTATTAATCCCTCCTTCCATTCAAGATGGAACATTTTAGTTCTCTCTTCTGTGCTGAATTTGGATGTAAAGCCCAATGCGTAGAGAATGCTCCCTGCAGAATTGGGAACACTCTGTCTGTAATACCTGTTTGTGTTCCTTATATATGTGACTCATTTCCGGGGATAGCTAACTAGATGATTTCATGATTGTTTTACAACAACATTGGAAGTTGTATTCTGCTTGTATAGTTTTATAGTTCTGCTCTCTAGCAATCCATTGACTTCTTTCATTGCTTTAATTTGAAAAGCTCACTTTTTTTTTCAAGATGATGTTAAACAGTCTTGTTTTGAATCTTAATTCCATTTACTGTCATCCTTGGAATCTGTATAGTAGACCTCAGTGGGCTGTTTATCCTCCTCCACCAAATCTTTACCGCATCAGTGATTTTTAGATGCTTCATTTTTTGGATGCCCAACTTCAGGCAACTTAGTGGCCTGGTGATATGTGGGTAGGTGCTGAGCGCACTCTGTCTGAAAATCTAGTCCCTCTAAAATGTATTAAGAACCCCTAAAATAGAGTGATTAGAATCCAGAAACTGAGGATGCAGGGCTAGCAACCAGGAGCAGCAAGTAGAAGAGATTTGTGAGGGAGTTTTCCAGGTGAAGGAGGAGCAACTGGGTGATCCTTAGGTTGAGTTCAGCATTGCATGTTTGTTCATTTGCCATGTGCCCGCTTGATTGAGTTTTATAGTCTAGTCTGTTTAGGAGGCTGTGGGCTGAGCTGAGGGGCTGGTTAGGCAAGGCTAAGAGTGTCTTAATGAGGGCCTAGATAACCCTGGTCCTTTGATCCCTAGCGTCGTTAGGGTCGATAAGAAGGCGGGGCTAACTCAGGGAGAAGAGGGATGTAAAACGGCAGGTTGTAAGCAAGCCAGAGAAGCAATAGACTCCCGGGAACAACACATGGAAGTTTTGCAAGGGAGTGTAAGAGAAGGGAGCATGAGAGCCATTATTCACCCAACAAACATTCTCTGAGCTTACGCCAATAACTCTTCTTCCTCTGAATTTTTTAACTTTTAATTATCATTAAATTGTCATGCACAAAAAACAAACAAACTAAACTCCTGTTAAAGCAAAAAAATATATATATATATGCAGGAAGAAGTCCGAGTGGAGTCTGTCAAATTTATTGCACTGAATGGATTACCTGCCTTGTGAGCAAATGGAGTATGAACACTTTCAGTGGAAGCAATTCATGGCCCTCAGAGAGCAAGGACAGGCTTTTGAGACTAGAGAGGCTGAACTGAAGGAGCTAAAGGAGACGTAATAGATCCATCCCACCCCAGACAGTCTCTGTGGAGAGTGAAAGTATGAGGGAAGGAGATTATCAAAGTGGAGTGGAAGGAAACAATACCTCAGTTGGGACCCTTCTTTCAGATGTCATCCTCTTGCATTGAGGATACTCCTCTGGAGGAAGGAACTCCAGATATTAGGAGACCGGTAACAGTAATGGGGAATTTGATTATTAGAAATATAGCTAGTGGGGTTTGTAATGACCAGGAGAGCCCCACAGTGAATTATCTGCTAGGTATGAAGGTTGCAGATCTCTGAAGATGTCTCTAAATGCTTATTCGCAGTGCCGAGAAACAGTCAGTGGTCATGGTACACAGAGGTACTAGTGACATGTAAATATAGGTGAGAGGGTCCTGGAAGCCCAATTTAGGCTGCTACCTGAGAGACTAAGGTCTAGGACTTCCATGGTAGAATTCTGTGATGTGCGCCCAGTTTCATATGCAGGGATGGGTAGGCAGAACTGCAGGATTTTAATGTGTGGATGAAATGATGGTGTTGAGAGAAGAGGTTTAGATTTAGTAGTAGCTGGTGTTCCTTTTGGGAAAGGAGGAGAGCCCATACAGGAAGGACAGATTCCACCTAAACCAAAATGGAAGAAGATTGTACACATGCAAAATTTAAAAGTTCACAGAGGAGTTTTTAAACTAAGGGGTGGGAGAAAGGCAATAGATGTGTACATAAGAGTACATGATCATACGCACGCATCTCTTAGGGGAGAATTTATTAAAGGGGATGTTTTATATCCTAGTAAAGAGGGGTGACTAGAAGTTGATAAAGTACAATTAGAAACTGAAGAGAAACAGTCAAAGGAAAAAGGTCCATTCATTTACATTACATGAAGATATCCTATTTGTCAATATTTAGTTGCCTAAGTGTTGTGCAGAACTGCATGAAGTCTAAATACTAAGGTGTGTAAACTTGAATACATAATATTAAATGAGTATATTGATATAATAATGATCACAGAAACTTGGTGGATCAATGAAATTCAATGGGACACAGTAATACCAGGCTACAAAAATATATTAGGAATGACAGAGTAGGTCATGTTGGTGAGGGAGTGAAAGAAAGCACTGAGTCAAATATAGAAGAAATCTTTACCTGAATCAAACTGTACTATGGACTGTTTATGGACAAAAATTCCATGCCTGACCAGGGTACTGATGATAACTGTAAAATGCTCACAGAGATTAGAAAATCTACCAAAACAGAAAACCCAATAATAGGACATTCCAGCTATCCATATTGACTGGGAACATGTCATCTCAGGACAGGATGCAAAGATAAAATCTCTAGACAACATTAATGACTGCTTCTTGGAACAGCAACTCATAGAACCCATAAAGGGAGAGTTCGTTTTTTATTTCATCGTAATGGTGCGCAAAATCTGGTCCAAGAGGTGACTACAGCTGAACCGCTGAGGAATATTGACCATAATGTAATTAACTTTAACATACTTGCTAGGGCTAAAAACACCAAGGAAACCCATCACAGCAGCATTTAACTTCAGAAAGGGCAGCTGTACAAAAGTGAGGATGCTAGTTGCATTGAAATTAAAAGGAACAGTTAGGGAAGTGAAATACCTGCAACCAGTATGGAAACTTTTTAAAAATACCATAATAGATGTTCAAACTAAATATATACCTCCAAATAATAATAATAAATAAGGATGCAATAGGATAACTGTTCACACGGTCAACCAATAAGCTTGGCCACATGTTCCCATCCCACTCGGTGGACATGTTTGCTAGACCTGTTTGGTGTATGATTTTTCAAAATCTGGTTCCTCTTTCTCCCTGCCATGTTCTTTGTGTGTGTGCATGCACATATGCATCAGAACCCTGTTAACGTATGAACTTGAGTTTTTGTGCTTTTTTTCATGGTGTCTCCAGTAACCTCTTCCGTCAAGTCTTTCATTGCTCTTAATTTTCTAATGTGTTCGTTTGAAAGACACTGTTATATTTCACTTGGCAGGTGTGTCCACTTGGTGAGTCCTTCCAGTTTCATTTAGAGTTGAATTTGCTGCTGCTTTTGCAGTTACAGCTATTTCTAATTGTAAGTTAGGGACAGTGCAGATAGCTTGCAGTTTATGCAATTGTGGATTGTTATAGCAAAGCATTTGACGCTAGTATGATGCCTCCCATCTCAAGGGAATTAATTTATACACTGTACAATGTTACTGATATGCACACAACCCCTTTAGACTGGGGTGAAGTCCATGTAAGGGTGGTGTGTCACACTGAAAGGTCACATATTGCTTTGATGTCTTTCTTTCACGGATCATAACATTTTAAAAAGTAATAATGAACATACTTGTGCGGTCGTATTTTCTCTATTGAACAGGTGGAGAAACTGAGGCACAGAGAGATTGACTGACTTGCTGAAAGTCCTCCAGGAACTCTCAAGGAAGAGTTGAGAGCAGATCCCAGGGGTGAAATCTTGAGTCCACTGACATCAATGTCAAAACTCTCACTGATTTCAGTGAGGCCAGAATTTCATCCTAGATCTCTTGACTCTGTGCCTTAATTAAAAAAATTTAACCTTCAAGTCCACACACAACAAATATGATCTTAAATTATAAGGTGTCACATGAAAGATCCTAACAAAATAAATGCCATGAAGCTTAATTTATCTCATAAACATGAAGAGCTAAGTCAACCCTGATGGGATCTGTGGTTTGAGGGAGTCTAGGTATTTAAAACCTGATGCTTAGGCTACTAAACCATGCCTGCAGGTTTCCTTGATGAATAAGATATGAAGAAATCTCCATTTCTGCAAAGCAGATATTAAATTGGATACTCTTTCACCTTTCCTTGATAAGACCTGCTGCAGAGATATGCAGGGGAATGGAATGGTGCTTTGGAAGAAAATATATTTAAATGTAACATACAAATGATAGGAGGATTGTTAGTGTTGGTAGCAGTACTCGCCTCAACGTGTTACTGAAAATACATCTCTCCCTGTAGTTTTTGCAATAGATCAGTGGTGGACAACCTGTGTCCCGCAAACTGCATATGGCCCATTGCAGTTTGTAGTGCTCAAAACATTTTGCTTATCATTGCCCACGTGTAGTGTTGCCATATTCTCCTGTTTCCATCTGTGTAGTTTTTTCCTGCCAGTATTACTAAAGTGACACACATGTAAAGCAAGGGCACATGAAATGAGATGCATGCTGATTGCACACTATATTGCCTGTGAGAGCCGTTTGCTCCCTCTGCCGCCAATCACAGTGCTGCTACGGTTCAGTCGGCACACCTCACAAATTCTAGGTACACAAGCTCAGTTAGCAAAACTATCCTATCCCGGGAGACCATCTTGATTCCAGCAATCCTGCGGCCCATGGAGATAGAGTAGGGCCGCATGACCACCCACTAGCCTCGGTTAACCACTGCCACGCTAGATTACGAATAAAAATGGTAGTGATTGATGAAGCGTTTGGTGTCTCACTGTAGTTGGTCAAGAGGGATGTTGAAATCACCCAAATGAAATACTATATCATGAATAGGAATATGTAACTGTTAAGTATGCCATTGGTTATCATAACTCCAGACTCCTTCAGAGCTCTGTCCAACCAAAAATGTTCTTTGCAAGAGCTGGAGTAAAGTGTCTTCATGAGTCCTGAGTGGCCTCCACCCACAAATACTTCCAACTGAGAATGCCATTGTGGGGTGTGCTACTTAGGGATGTGAAGGATTAGTTGTCTATCCAATAAGCAAATGCTTATCGGATAGTTGACAAGCTTGTCGACTAGTTGCCCCCCCCTTTGCTGCTTCTGTCAGAAAGAGGCACCAAGAGGGAGGGGAAAGGAGGAGGTACTTGAAAGTGTCAGCGCTGCATGAAGCCTGGGGTGGCTACACATAGCACTGCCACTTTGAAATGCCACTGGGAGCCTGACTCCAGGCTCCTGCAGCGGCGTTTCAAAGCGGCAGTGCCACCCGGAGCCCAGGATCAGCTGGGGACTCCCTAGCTGATTCATGGGCTTCACGTGGCGCTTTTGCCTTTAAAGTGTAGCAACAGCCCTAGGGCTGTTTCTACACTTCAAAGGTGGAGATGCCCTATCGACTACTTGAATAGTTGATACAAAATGCATCAACTATACGATTAGTCACTTACCCACAATTTAACTTCCCTAGTACTACTTACTGTGTATGAATGTGTGGCTTTAAGCAACAGTATTGCTTAGGAATTCTACTGAACTGAAGGGGGAGCGCTCTGAAGTCTGTATGTAGGATGCACTCTGGGTTGATTGATCAGCAGCAGAGAGAGTTTTAAACAGGGAATTGGAATTCACAAAAATTCTGCATGTCATGAGGGTTCAAGGCTGTAGAGTTCTCAAGGTAGATGTGGGAAACTGATTGAATACCGTTTTTTCACCCACACGGACAAAAAAAGGTATTTTTCCCCCATGCCATTTTGAGGAAAGACTGAACCATTCTGCAAAAATGTTCCCCAGAATATTCACCATGATTCACACAACTTGAGCTGGAAAATTTCAACCCAAAGGATTAAAGCTACTCAAAATTATAAGCAATGAGACTCAGAATCTGGGATTCAACTCCAGACTCAGGAAGGAAGTTTGCTCCAATGGGACACACAGTCTTCTGCCCATTCTTCCTAGATTTGGCTTCCTTTTGCCTCCTCCTCCCCAGCTTGTCCTTTGTTCCTGTCTTGTCTCTTCCCCATCCCTGGTTCCTTGTCTCATTCATACCTTACTTCTCTACCTCAGTCTCCATGCTACTGTTTTATAGCTCCAGTCTCTCTTTGTCCAGACATTAAATCCCATGTGCCTAACTCCTCCAGCGCTCCAAGTCTCGTTCACACTCCTATACCCAGTCTCTGTACTTCTTCTCACCCAGTTCCAAACTCCTTAATCAGCATGTGCCATTTGCACCGACTCATCTGGTCTGTCTCTTCACCCCCTTCTCCAGTGGGTCCCAGTCTTTTTCTTTTTCCTCAGGTTCTTCTAAACGGTCTCCTCCCTCCCTCCCTTCCTTCTTTTCCCAGATTCTTTGTTCAGTGAACTCCAGTTCTGTCCCCCACACTCCAGTTCCTTCTCAGAACTGTCTTCCCTCCCTTCTGGATTCTTGTTCCTACTCTCCTTTTCCAGCCTGTCCTATGCCCTTGGATCCAGTCTCTCTGCCCTTTTCCCACTCCCTTAGCAGCTTCCAGTATCAGTCTCACTCCCAGCTCATCAAAAACGTCTTCCCAAAGGATAACTTTGGCAAAATTATAAGTAAGGCGAAGACTATGTGACTGAGACCTTGGTGACATTTTCTGCTTTAGGCCTGGAGGGGCGGGGAGGGCAAGGCTGGTGCTGTCAGCTGCTGAGAGTGATGGGACTCCAAGCCACCAACACCAGAACTCTGATCTGCAGTCATGGGTCTGAGAACTCTGGCTATGGATGGTGGAGATCCCTGTAGCTCTGAGCTGCTGTGGGCGGCAAGGGACCCCCCATGCTCTGTGTCTGTGGATGGCAGGGAACCCCGATTCTCCAAGCTGCTGCAAGTGCCTGTTAGACCCTGGAGCCGCACTTACCCTCTTTTATCAGTTATTTTTAGTAAAAGTCAGGGACAGGTCACCGGCTTCTGTGAATTCTTGTGTATTGCCCATAATCTGTCCATGATTTTTTTTTTAAAGTAAAAAAGTGGCAAAAATCTTAACTTTAGATACAAGCAACTCATGAAAGGTCTCATTATGGGAAATGTCAGACAGTCTTAATGTCCTGCCTCTAATGCAAACCACACACAGCGAGTGCATGTGTATATTTAAAGAGAGAGAGTGCACTACATACATGTGAGCAAAAATAAAGTAATGTTACATTGTAATTCCATATATAATGGAAGGTTTTCCTCTCGCATAGGAGTCAGGAGGCCCTGACCCTGTCAAGGATTATCTGCTTTGATGCTACTCTGATATAAAATTGGTCTGGGGGCAAGAAGAGAATGAAAGGAACATTCCTTCTTTTCCTTTTTGAATGGTGGCAAATAACTTGGTCAAGAGTTGTAGGCCGCTATACTGCTGCAGAGGTTCCCCCACTCCTGAGAGCTGAAATTCCTCAAACTGGTTCCACAACCCTTTCAAGGTGTGAAATAAATGCCACGGTTCCTTGCTGCTGTTATGGCATGACCGGGTCAGGTGGTCAACCTTCACCCATTTAGAGAAATGTTGTGTAGATTGTGAAATCCAGGGTGGGTACTTGCAGTGGCTTTTTCTTGCTTAACCCTGCTACATATTTCCATATCTGTGTGCCACCGTACAGCTGTGAGTTGGTTCTCCAGCATTTACCCATTGTCCAGGAGCCTCCCCGTGACAGCTGTATTTACAGCATTGAGCGACTGGCCTTGCAGTCATTTCCCCACATCAATAGTAATCCTAACTCTTCCTCCTAAACTGAAACATTCATTAAACTTTTATCTCAATAGGAAAGCTTCATGTTTTCTTGACAGAACAGATTCGGAGGCAACTAATTTATGACAGCAATTTAAGAAACAGACGTCTGTCTGACATGTGCCATGTAGTTCAATAGGTTGCTGCTGACATCATACTTAAAAACACTATCCTCACACGCTGTGCATTGTGGGTCGAAGTTTTTTATTTATGATTGGCCATTACCATTGAGATCAGATATTTACTTTCATGTCAGTTTAGATTAAAATGTGAATCTAAAAGAGAGACATTTCTGTAACCACGACACGTTTTGCAAAGTGTGCTACTCCTGTATGGCTGTCCTATAGAAATTATGTGAAAACATGATGGATTAATTGGTATAGTTAGGTCATTTATTCACTTTTCATTCCTAGAGCCCTATCTTCAAAACTGGTTCCAGTCACAAGAGGGAAAGATTTTGATTTCTTCTTAGGCCCAACTGGCATCTTCTCTCCTCCTAGGACAACTGTGTGCTTTAATCTAGTGGTGTTCTTTTTCATGAAGGGGGCTCCTAAATGCATTGCTAATGCATGTAGTAATTAATGAGAATATACTGATTAGCTTTCACAGGAATTAAAGTTAATAGAAATTCACACCTAATCCAAAAATATATTGATTTTTTTCATTGCCTTTCTGGTGGAGGGAGGACTAGGGCTTTCAAGACGTTGAGACACATTTCTTTCTTTGGACCAGATTCTAAAGTCTCTTCTCAAAGAATTAAGGTGCCAGTCCATGGAAATTAAGTGGAAAGTGTATAGAAAATGGAGTACTAAGTTGCACTGTAGCGTTCCTTCCAAATCAGATACACTGAGTCATAAAACACCGCTGGCATGGTCTTAAAAGGAGAATTGAATGGGTGCAGCAGACAAAGGATCTCTTTGGAGAATCTGGCATTGTGGATAATATCAAAATGTGTGCCTTACGCAATGAACAGTCTGAGCCCTTTGCAGTCCGCTATGACACCTGCCCTCCAGTAGTAATCTCTGTGGGCTTGAAAGGTTAAAATCTGATGTGATCAATGAAAACCAGGGCCGCCGCAGACAATATACCTTTCTTTTGTTTTTCTGAGGTTGATTACGTCAGTTTGACAAGATCTAGCGTACTCGCTGATTGCTTTGTTGTTTTCTATATTCCCACATGTCGCACCTTCTTTCTTGGTGTCTGTGGATGTGTTGCAAATGTTGTGCGTGTAGTAGCTTTTTCTTTGGGCATAGTGTCATGTCTATCAGAAGTGAATTGCAACATTGCAGCAACCTCACTATGGCTATGTCTAGACTGCACTGGTAAATCAGAATGCAAATTGTGTATCTTTTTCTGATTTTATTTAGTAAGAGGCTTTTCTGAAATTTGGTGCGTCTACACAGCGCTAAATTTTGGAAAAAAGTGCTCTTTCGACACATCCTTTACTCCTTGTTGAATGAGGTTTACAGGGATGGTGAAAGTGTGTGTCCACTTTTTCGGAAAAAAAAATCGAAAAAGCAGACATGTTACTTGGATGTAGTGTTGTTTTTCCGGGATACCTCCAGTATCCTGAAAAAGCAATGCAATCTAGATGCTATCTTAGAGAGATGTGGTGGGTCAGATAATATTGTGTATTGGATTTATGCCTGTGGATGGGAGAGAGAAGCTTTTGACTGGCCACCAGAAGCTGGTCCAGTAAAAGATAACACCCGATACACCTGCTCTCTCTAATATCCTGGAACTGAGGTGGCTGCAGTAACACTGCCTGCATCTTTATACTCTGTTTAGCTCTTTTTTCCTGTTCACCATTTCACCTGCAAAATCATTCTATGCACCCATCCTGCTGGCATTTTCTCACCTTGCTGCTGAGGGCAAATGGGCCTTCTCGTAGGCACAGTCAACATTGTTCTAGGAGTCGGATGGTAGAGTGGGGGATTATTAATGCTGGCACCTTTATGATACCCACCTTCTCTGCAAAATAGCACATGGTGCATCAGGTTTCCAGCCTTAGTAGTGTATAATTCTAAAACTGCCTTTTTTTTCCTCCAGCACAGTAATGCAAAATGGTACAAAACCAGGTGACATAATACTCTTTTCTCTGTTTTGGGGAAGGGGGAGAAAAACCCACAGACATTTAAAATTGAGTTGCTGTTTAATAACTGTAATGAAAATGATTTTTGAACAAATCATATATACCAAGTTTGCTCTATTGCACAGTATTCTTTCTATATATTAGTGATTTTTTTTCAGATCCTACTGCTAAGATCACTGGTCCATTTCAATTTTTATTGAAACAAATAAACCCAATAAAAACACTTATGTTGAGAGCTGAAGCTCCACAATAAAAAAAAAAAAAAAAAAAAAAAAAACCATTCTGTCTTGAATTCATTGATTTATTTATTTACTTCAACTGGAAAATTGAGTATTGTGTTAATGTGTTTTATAAGAATCACACTGCTCGATGAAATGGCTAATTTATTTTAGCGTATACATAAATGGCTAGCAATTTTCAGAGAGACAGGCTAATGAAAATGATGCTATGAAATTGTCTATACTATGAGGAGTGATGGAGTCAAGTTATTATTGGTTGAGTGCTAAGACGTAGTGAACTGGCCATCATGTCTTTGAACTTTTGAACTGCTACTTGTTTGTGTGATTTATTGATTTTGATATCTCTGTGTTAAGTTCAACTTTTTTTTTTTTGAGCAGGCAGCACAGATAAGTAACTTAGGCTGTGTAATTTTTATAGTTGCTTGGTTTAAAAAATTGTTGAATTGTAAGTATGTCTTAATAAATGAGGTTTAAGGTTCCCATCTATTAAGAGAAAGACATAAGTGCATATATTAGAAAGTGAACACTACCGTTCTGAACCCTAGTGAGATTTGGCAATGTAAGTGTGTATTGTATTTGTAAGAGAAATCTACCTGTGTTCTAAATTGTATGTGTAATTTCATACCAACTTTATTTTCCCTATCTACTTTAATCTCTTCCTTCCGTCACCCCCAATTCTATTTTATCATCCTTGTGCCTAGTACAGGAAGAGCATCAGTGATCTCTTTTGTCAGCTTCTTTTCAGAGGAGCACTGCATTTTTCCCGTTATTCGACAACTGATGTTGACTGGCAACAACCTCACCTTGGTTTGCTTTTGTAGGACAAATGCTCCAAAGAGCGGCTTCTTACCTAATTCAGTGAAGAAATGGAAACTTGTGTCATATTACAGCTGCCAAGCAGGCTACTACTACTATTGAGACTTAACAAACAGTATACATCAGTAGTTCTCTTCACATGCTAATCCCTTAGTGTGGCGAGATACCATGCTTGCTGTTCTTGGCAATTTGTTTAGTATCTAGGACTGAGCTATGAAAATAATGTTACTTGATCTAAAGTATTTTTTCTACTGCAGAACTTTTTGCGTGACTGTGGCTGTATAGGAATCTTTACATGGCACACACTCCAAGTTCTGTTTCTGATTAAACAGAATAATTTGACACCTGCATTTTACAATTTGATTCAAGTGCTTTAGCCAGACTTGCAGGACCTTGCCTAGCTAGCCTATCCAGTGAGGTGGGACTATTTGAAATGTGTTTGGACTTCACTAATGCACTTGTTTCCTGCTTTAAAAGATTGAAATTTTAAGCATATTTTTAATATCCAAATGCCTTCCATACAAAATTCAGCTGGAGGTCGCCGAAGTCTAGGTGTGTATTTCTGACGATTAAACTTGACATGTCTTCATTTAGATGTTAAATAGCTTCCCCCCCCCCCCCCCCCAACTAAAAACATTCTCAGAAATCTCGCAGAGACACATTTGGAAGCTAGTAACACTTTTTTTATCCTCGTTTTTTTCTTTAAAGAAGGCTCCTTTAAACTAGAAAACAAAACTAGTGAGAAGGCTAAAAACAGGACTGACACCAACACCATTAGCGGGGAAAATTTTTCCATTTCATTGCAACTATGTTATTGTTTACTTTACCATACACATCCTAATATGGTTACCTCCCTGTCAAAGCGGCCGAGCCAGGGGCTGAGGGGCCCCCTCAGGGAGAAGCTTCTAACTGCTTCTCAGACAATAAGAAACAAACGGCACAACTCCACAAAAGGCTTCCCGGAAAATAAGTGTCAAATAAATCCTAAAGAACTCTTCCTTCTGACACACAGCTCTGTATATGTAAACCTGCTTTACACCATGCTGCCCAAACTGAGCTGCGTTTGTTTGGAAATTTAAGCCACTGTTTTTTTGCAATTCATGTGAGGGCTGTGGATTAATTCCTTGAGACATATCTTTGCATACGCCTTTCATGAGTTATGTTTGCCGGAGCCTTTTACTAGGAACATTAAGGTAAGAATGTTGATTTAGCCTGGGACCTTTGTCACTCAAACTAATGCTCATCAGTAGTATAGACATTGTAAAGAAATGCTGCTTAGATCTCTCAGACCCTCTCCTAAACAGTGATGTGTTATGTCTCTTAATTGTCATGCCTGGATTCTAAAAATGCCATTAGTTGTAGATGTTGATGGAACAGAGGTGCACTCACTCCAGTGTTAACAGTGCTGTAAATACTCGTTTGGTGCTACCAATTGTCAGCTAGAACAGTTTCTTTAAAGGCTCTTCTGTTATTTCTTCTTCTGTACTTGTGGTTTGTCTGAACCCTCTTGGCTGTTCCAAAATCCTCATGGTCTTGAGGCTTGCCAGTTATTATCTGCGACACCAGAACAAAGGTAGGTTGTTAAACTGTGTGCTCCGGGGGAGGGACAAGTTATTTTTGGAGGGTTGTCTTCCTAGTGCATGACTGGTTGACCTAAAAGGAAAAAAAAATCCTCCATGAGTCTAGGAATGAGAGAGCGTACACTGTAACAGCTTTATGTAGTGTAGTTTATTTTTATGTAACTTAAAGAAGCAGCATCCTTTTTGATTTCTTTCTGTAGTGTGTTCTCTGTTATTTTCAGGGAATCTACATTGTTAAAAGTATTTTAATTAACGTATTATATTTGATTTAAAAAAAATGTTCCATTGTGGCATCTGTGATTTGGTAGTTTAGTTCACGTTTCGTTTGGCAGCTGTGAATTTCTGTTGAAATTCTAAATAAGGTTTCGTAGAGATGACAAGAGAATGGGTATTTTTAACAAGGATTTAAACTTTTTGGTTGGCATAATTTTCAGGTACAGTAGCCTTTTCTGTGACTGTTCAAGAGCTTTAATGCCCTGAACAGAGTGATGTTATTCTTTAAACTGCTTGTCATTTTTTGGTTTTTACTCTGTATGTTACTGAAAGTGGGTGTTTTCTGCAGATTAAACTCTGAACTGTCTGTGTACTTTTGTTCATCTTGGAAGTTTAAAAGATAGTATAATAAACATAACAAGGAATACTTGTACACTGTTCTGTTCAGAGGAGTTTGAAAAACCTGTCCAATTTTATTCTGGAAAATATACAAAGCAAATTTATAACTTAGTGCAAGAAGGAATAAAGTCACGGGGATAGACAGTAAGTTAAATAACTCCCTGGATAAAGTATACATTTTTTTGATCTGGGCACTGGACACTGCATCTGTAGGTACAACTCTAACTGTCTGGGGAGCACTTTCACTTCAACCTGTTTTATGCAGCATTATTCTCTTTCATTAATTCTAACAAGAATTAAAAGGTAATCAGCCTCTTTCTAAATAAAGCCTAATTCTATTTTTTTAAATACCTAATGTATGTTAGGTTACTTAATGGTTTCCTTCCCCCCCACCCCCGCCAACCTCACCACAATTTATTATATGGTTCATCTGGATTTTTATGGAAGTCTTTGGTTCTGCAGCAAATATGGATGGCTAAGATTTAAAAATATACGTATATATTATTTCTTGCACATTCCTACTGATTTCTTTCCTCCGCTTTCTGTTTATTTTTCCATTGAAGTATGTAGCCTAACCTGTGCTAATCAGAAACTGTCTTTAAAAATATATATATAAAAAAACCCCAAGTCATTTAATATAAATAAACTTTTGTGCTCCAAAACTTTGTCCTTGAACGATGTGAATGATGCTATTGAAATTAAAACACAACAATAGTAAACACCAATAAGTATATTTTAAAAACCTAAGTACATTGTTTGAAACACACACATCCATCTATCTATCTATCTATCTATCTATCTATCTATCTATCTATCTATCTATCTATCTATCTATCTATCTATCTATCTATAATATATTTTGCTTTTTGAGCCATGGGGTGGGTGGGGGGGCAGGAATTAGTAGCCTTTAATTAGATGTGGAGATGTTCACATTTTACAGGGATTTATGTTAGAACATGGAATGGCGGGTGGCTTGTTTCCTCATTATGAATACTCCCTGCACATAATGAGGTTCATCATTAGTTGATGGAGTGAATTTGCCCTAGCTCTACCTTGAAAGGCACATAATTTACATACTACTTCAGAGCTTAGGCTTTAATGGATTCCTCGATGAATAAAATGAAAAGCTACTTTCTTTAAATTTTTGAACACTGTTTTGATAATACGGTTTTAATAAGACATTCAATTTGCTTTTTAAGTAAATTTGAAAGTGCATTCCCAATTTTAGCACAAAATGTACTTTTTCTGTTTTATATATACTTAGTAGTACATAGTTAGATGCAGCAGTTTAAACATGGGGAGAGAACGGGGGGAGTTTATTTTGTTTTGCATGGGCTGTGTTCCTCTGGCACTGCTGCTGTGCAACTGTGGCCTTGACCAGTGAAGATTATTATCAAAATCAAGTGCATGAAAGCTCACTTGTCATATTTTAATAACACGTCGTGTGCTTCCTCGTGCCGTAAAATTCATTTTGCATGAAAATTATTTTTTAACTGCATATTTACCGTATACATTTGTGGTGATGGATCTACAAAAACGCATTACTGTCAAGATGACTTCAACAAAACCATTAGTCCCACCTCCCTGTTTATTTTAATGAGAGGAGAACAGCAAAAACTTCTCTAGTACAGTTCCACCTCTGAAACTGCTGTGTAGATATGATTAGATTAGAGTAAATTGAATTGTAGGCTGCCTAATATGCTATCATGTCATCAGTTCACTAGAGTACTGGTCTATGGTATAGAGTTAGCAGGAAATGATTTTCCTTTTTTCCTCTGCCTCCCTCCCCCCCCCCCCCCTTTCGCCTTTTCCTATTTAGATGGGGGGAAGGTAGGAAATGCAGCCAGACACTCACCAAGTTTGTAACACTGAAATCTTTGGAACAAGCAAATGGAGTTTATGTAACAGCATATTGCTAAACATGTCCTTTGCTTGTGGCAGGCTGGTTAGCCTTGTGTCGTTATCAACAGTTCACACTGAAAGTGGAAAGCGGGTTTCTCTACTTTGTCAGTTGCAGCAGAGGAGCATAAATATGAGTGGAAGGCTTGTTTTGATAGAATGCTTTATTACCTGAAAATGAGGAGCATATATTAACATTAATAGAATAGTCGGTGTCATTCTTTTTTAGGTAATTTCCCCAGCTGCAGACCTGTCTACTTCAAAGTCTTTCTCTGTTCTAAAACATATATTTGTTTAGGGAGTTTTCATTGAAGTGTACATGACAATTACAGCTGTTCATTAACAAAATTGGGTATTTGTTTTAAACTTTAACCAATCACTTTGATATGCTAATTATGGTGTAATTTAATTTGAGCCCTGTAATGATGATGCCGTTATTATGGACATAAATGATGCAGTTAAGCTGAGAGTAATCTCATTTGCATACTGTACATGCCAGTAAATTAAGCCCTTTCTTCGACTGCTTCAGCTTTAATTTTCCACTTCTTTTCACACAGCGTCTTTTCAGCCACTCTCTTATAAGCCCACTTTGTAATAGTGCTGATGACTGTTTGATGTGGAGAGTTGCTGCACCACAGTAATGCAAGACACAAGATGTAACATTTGAAGGATTCATTATCTTACTGAGTGTTCCTTTAAGAAGCTAAGATTAACAGGGGCTAGAAGTGTCTTCTCTGTTGAATATTACGGGTTTTCTTGATCAATAGTTTTTTTGTAAACCCCCATATAAATATACCTCAACAAACTCCTATAATATTTTATAGTAACTGTCCTCAGCACTCTAGTAATCTTATTGTAAAATGTAGCGTATTGGACCATTACTGTAGAATATTGTAGGATAATGCAGTGTTGTAGAAAATTCATCCACACACACAACAGTGTGTGTAACATAATGGAGATATTAGAACACTAGATAATCTCCTAAATTAAACACATAGGAGTGAAAAAGCTTCATATATGACATGTAATAAACCGCTCAGATTCTCATTCCAATTTATCTCAGTCATTCTGCTTCATTAAATGTTTTGCCTTCTGTGCACTTTATGTGGATTAAATTTTATATTTGATTTTTTTTCAAAATTATATAAAGTTTATATTCATACCTAATTTGTATGCCTCTTTATGTTGTTAAAATGTTTGGTTTAATTGAATAAAAGCCACTAAACTCAAACAAAAATAAAAAAGCTAACATTTAAATGCTGATTTAAGGGGGTTTAATTCTTTCCAATTTAACATATAAAACTGAGCTAAAATATTGTCAGAGCAATGTGGCTCTCTGAGAAATCACCTGGAATGAACAGGGCTTTTGATTCTTGCTGGCTTGGTAGCTACTTTATTTCATGGTTAGCTACTGTCATTGTTAAATGCCTGTGGAAATAAAGTCCATCACTAGATTCTGGAGACAGCTGGCAATTCTTTGAAAGCCAGGTGACCAAAGTTAACAAAAAGCTCATTATTAAATCCTTTTCTTGACCAAAAATAGTTTGTGCTGTTCACAAATGTATGTCAGTTACTTCCTGGGTGAATAGTGTAAAAACTGTTGACTATTAAGGCACACTGCTCTCTACCTCCTCCCATCCTTCATGGTATATAGCAAACAAATGGGCGGTTCTATATTTGTCCAGTATAGTTCTATATTTGTTCTATATTTAATGAGACTTAAGTTTTTATGATTCCTTCCTGCATTTCATCTTGATTCCCTGTATTTCCCATATGCTTTCCATACCAGTGTTGTTTCCAACAATTCTTCTATGGGAGACTACTGTTTTAGTACTCTGACAGTCTGAATTTGTGGGCAGCTGTGAGTACTGTCTGTGTAACATCTAATTGTGCCCTGTTGGGTTTGGCTGCTCTCCTCCCCACCCCTGCCACAAAGCTGACCGCTGGTCCCAGCAATGTGGCTTGGGTATTCTTATATGTGTGCGCATGTGTAATTGTGGAGCCTTTGGTGTAGGTTCCCCTCTTAATCTGTAATTGTTTTCCTATCTTGAGTAAAGTTGGTTGTGTTTGGAAGCTTCTTGATTCTGTAATGATATATCATAGAATCATAGAATCATAGAATAATAGGACTGGAAGGGACCTCGAGAGGTCATCGAGTCCAGCCCCCCGCCCTCAAGGCAGGACCAAGCTCCGTCTACACCATCCCTGACAGATGTCTATCTAACCTGTTCTTAAATAACTCCAGAGAGGGAGATTCTACCACCTCCCTTGGCAATTTATTCCAATATTTGACCACCCTGACAGTTAGGAATTTTTTCCTAATGTCCAATCTAAACCTCCCCTGCTGCACTTTAAGCCCATTACTCCTTCTCCTGTCCTCAAAAACCAAGAGGAACAAATTTTCTCCTGGCTTTTAGATATTTGAAAACCGCTATCATGTCCCCCCTTAATCTTCTTTTTTCCAAACTAAACAAGCCCAGTTCATGAAGCCTGGCTTCATAGGTCATGTTCTCTAAACCTTTAATCATTCTTGTCGCTCTTCTCTGTACCCTTTCCAATTTCTCCATCTTTCTTGAAATGTGGCGCCCAGAACTGGACACAGTACTCCAGCTGAGGCCTAACTAGTGCAGAGTAGAGCGGCAGAATGACTTCACAAGTTTTGCTTACAACACACCTGTTGATACAACCTAGAATCATATTTGCTTTTTTTGCAACAGCATCACACTGTTGACTCATATTCAACTTGTGGTTCACTATGACCCCTAGATCCCTTTCCGCCATGCTCCTTCCTAGACAGTCGCTTCCCATCTTGTATGTATGGAACTGATTGTTCCTTCCTAAGTGGAGCACTTTGCATTTCTCTTTATTAAACCTCATCCTGTTTACCTCTGACCATTTCTCTAACTTGCTACAGTCATTTTGAATTATGTCCCTATCCTCCAAAGAAGTTGCAACCCCACCCAGTTTGGTATCATCTGCAAACTTAATAAGCGTACTCTCTATCCCAATATCTACATCACTGATGAAGATATTGAACAGTACGGGTCCCAAAACAGACCCTTGAGGAACTCCACTTGTTATCTCTTTCCAGCAGCATTTAGAACCTTTAACAACAACTCTCTGACTACGGTTATCCAGCCAATTATGCACCCACCTTATCGTGGCCCTATCTAAGTTATATTTGCCTAGTTTATCAATAAGAATATCATGCGAGACCGTATCAAATGCCTTACTAAAGTCTAGGTATATGACATCCACCGCTTCTCCCTTATCCACAAGGCTCGTTATCCTATCAAAGAAAGCTATCAGATTAGTTTGGCATGACTTGTTCTTCACAAACCCATGCTGGCTATTCCCTATCACTTTATTACCTTCCAAGTGTTTGCATATGATTTCCTTAATTACCTGCTCCATTATCTTCCCTGGGACAGACGTTAAACTGACCGGTCTGTAGTTTCCTGGGTTGTTCTTATTCCCCTTTTTATAGATGGGCACAATATTTGCCCTTTTCCAGTCCTCTGGAATCTCTCCTGTCTCCCATGATTTTCCAAAGATGATAGTTAGAGGCTCAGATACCTCCTCTATCAACTCCTTGAGTATCCTGGGATGCATTTCATCAGGACCTGGTGACTTGCTGACATCTAACTTTCCTAAGTGATTTTTAACTTGTTCTTTGTGTATCCTATCTTCTAAACTTACCCTCTCTCTGCTTGTATTCACTACGTTAGGCACACCTCCAGACTTCTCGGTGAAGACCGAAACAAAGAAGTCATTGAGCATCTCTGCCATTTCCAAGTTTCCTGTTACTGCTTCTCCCTCCTCACTAAGCAGTGGGCCTACCCTGTCCTTGGTCTTCCTCTTGCTTTTAATGTATTTATAAAAGGTCTTCTTGTTTCCCTTTATGCCTGTAGCTAGTTTGATGTTCTTTTTCTTTTGGTTTAGGAAGTTCTTACGCACTGTTGCAGTTTTCTTTGTATAGTTATTTCAGTGTTTTGATTCCCTCTGCCACCTTCTACAAGGAGCCGAATCAGGGAAGAATATTTACGTGGGATCAAGACAAATCATGTGGTACATTGCCCCATAGAACTCTGCTATGGATGGTGATCAAGGTCCATATCAAAGGATTGAAGAACACACCAGAAAGTCAGTCCCTCTCTTTGGAGTGAAGTAAATTGAAACCTCTTCATTGGGGTGATCTGGCTCAACAGGGTCTTTTTCCATCTCCAGAGTACTTCTGGAATATCAGACTCTGTATCAGAAATGAAATGTGCACACGCAAAGGAGGAAAAGGGGGAACTTCAGCTTCTGTGAAGAGCAAAGTTTTCATGCTTCTTTCCAAAGGTATTTTCCTAGTTCAGAGTTCTCACAAATATTTCTCTCCTATTTGTGTGGAGCCATTCTTCTTCAGAGAGAGGTGCACCTTGCAATGTTTCCCCTGCTGATTGATATCAGAGCTCATAGGCTCCGCTCAGTTCCGCAAGACGCCTCGGTTACGGATAGAATTGGGTGCCCAATAATTCCAACTTTCTCAGGGAAAACAAGAGGATAAATGCACTTCTGTATTTTTTTTAACATTGTCCAGACACAGTTCTCTTTGCCCACTCCAAAAGGTTGTACAGGTTGGATCTCCCTGGTCCGGCACTCTTGGGAACTGACCTGTCCCGAAGTAGGGAGTTTGCCAGACCAGGGGAGGTCAATTCTCTGCTGACAGACCTAGATGAGCTCCCCTCCTGGCCCCCTGGCTCTGCAACTGAGTCCGCAATCCTCAGGGAGTCACAAAGCACTATGGTCAGCCCTGGGGCTGCCGTCGAGATCCACTGCCCCAAGTTTGCTGCTGTTGCTGGGCTCCGTGGACAGCCCCAGGATGCTGAATTTGGCTGCTCCAGGGCTGTCACCACCCCCAAGCTCAGGAGCCTGCCGTGCTGCCAGTCTCTGCGGCCAGCCTCAGGGTGCTGAGCTCAGCTGCTCTGGGGTGCCACCAGTCTTTGCAGCCAGCCCCAGTAGATGGCTATGTGGCTAGTCCCAGAGCCACCACCAAACTCTGTGGCCAGTCCCAAGGTCTGCTTGTCTCTTGGTTCCTTGGCCAGCTGTGACTGCCGGGCTTCATGCTCCCTGCCAGACTAAAGACCCCAAGGCGTCCTGGACTAGAGGGCTACGTCTACACTGGCCCCTTCTCCGGAAGAGGCATGCTAATTTCTAACTTTGGAATAGGGAAATCCGCGGGGGATTTAAATATCCCCCGCGGGATTTAAATAAACATGGCCGCCACTTTTTTCCCGGCTTGGGGAAAAGCCGGAAAAGAGCGTCCAGACTGGCGCGATCCTCCGGAATAAAGCCCTTTTCCGGAAGATCTCTTATTCCTACTTCCAGTCTGGACGCTCTTTTCCGGCTTTTCCCCAAGCCAGAAAAAAAGCGGCGGCCATGTTTATTTAAATCCCGCGGGGGATATTTAAATCCCCTGCAGATTTCCCTATTCCAAAGTTAGAAATTAGCATGCCTCTTCCGGAGAAGGGGCCAGTGTAGACGTAGCCGAGAGGTTCCACCTGTATATACTTCAGTCCTGTTAGAAAACTCCAGATGTGGAGGTCACAATAGCTAAATCTATCAGTAAGATCTCTTGGGCTTCCAGTGAAGAAGCGCTCTTGGCTTCAGTTCTCCTAGTGACTTCAGCATCCTCCTCCTGTTCTAAGGATTCTTCTCTAGATAAGGTAGATATTTCCTAACAATCCCGTTGAGTTCAGAGGCAGAGTTACCCTCAGCAGTATATCGCCTCCCTTAAACATCTGGTCTACTACAGCTTCACTGACCAACAAACACATGGGCAGATGAAATTGCATGCTGTAGTGTAAGGAGATATAAAGGAATCACATCTGATGCCTTTTAATGTTTAAAGACCACAGAAATGTGACCTTTTACTCTGTAAAATTGCCCATCTTAAAGTTACCAGATCTCCTGTTAAGAGGGGGAGAGATTTTCCTCCACATTTTGGAGCAAAAGGGTTTGACTTCATTCCCCTTTAAAAGGTCCTGTTGTAAATGCTGCCTTAAAAGAGATATTAGGAAGAAATGTTCCTAAACTCTGTGTCCCTTCCCTTTCCCAGGATCTTATTCCATTATGGATTTAAAAAAAAATCTTATCTATGAAGAGATTCTCTCCTTACCAGATTCACATCTCAATCTTGATTTCAGCGTTCAGTTTCCCTCCACTTCTTTCTAAAAGAACAACAAACTTGTTCTTCCACAACAAATTCCAACTAACTTGGAGAAATCAAATTAATATCAATGTAGACAGTTTGCTGTGCAGTCCCTTGAAGGCATCTGTAGAAATCAAGATTGCTTGACTCACAGGAACTTGGACTGTTAGGTACTAGAGTCCTCCCTAAAAGTTATTTTACAGAGATTAACAGAATTTTTCTCATTTCTAGACCAGTTATGCCTTCACTTCTCCCCCAAACTGGACAAAAAGCTTTCATAGCAGTGCAGGCTTTTGGGGGAGAGCAAAGCTAGTGAACCTATACCCATAACAGCTATTCCAGGTTGGAGGTAGTTTACTTGATACTAGAGATCCTGAACATTTCTTGAGCATCAAGAACTGGAAGCAAAAATAGTCCTCCTCTTGTTGTAGATGGTCTATCAGATGATGTATCAACATTTTTAAATAGAAACCATTCCTTCCATGTTGCCCTCCTTGAAACCTACTAAGATATGATAAACACAGGTACCGGATACATGTCAATGTGTTGTCTCCCACGCAGTAAATCACTATAATTTAATCTTTTGTCTTGACCTTTCTTCAATCTAGCATTGCATTCTGTAGGTCACCAGAAAGATGATATTGGTTTAGTAGCAGTCCCTGGACAGGAAGGCCATTTTTGTAGTGTTATATATAAATGGCTGGTACGTGATTCCGCATAGAAGCAAGACAAGTTACCATAAAGTAACTTGCACAAGGTATGGCACTACTAAGATGCTTTATTGTCTAAGGGCTGTTGCCTCCAAAGAACCTTTACATGTTACAAAACTTGAGTATGGAGATTTTAAAAAAAGACCTTTCTCTGTCTCTCCATATCTTTCACCTGGGAGCTCTAACACATACCCTGAAAGACCCCATCTTCCCATCTGAAGGAAGGATCACAAGTACAGCTGGTCCCCGAGTTGCAAACGGTCAGCTTACGACCGTTCGCATTTACGACCGAAGCTGTCATAAATGGTGGACCCCAAGTTAGGAACGCGATCCGCACTTACAAACAGCGCAGTCGTGTGTAACTCTGTGGGGTCTGACTTACGAACAAACTGAGTTACGGACAAATTGCTTAGTCCATAACTGGTTTGTAAGTTGGGGAGAGGTTGTATAGAGATCCTATCTTGCCATAGCCAAAAAAGAGAAATTGTCTAAGCCCTGGGCCCGAAATCTTCTTAGGCCTTGTGTCCAATCATTGGAGTGTCGATCCTCTGGTAAGTGATCTTCCAAGGTTCCGTTTACTAAAGACCCACTAAATCCAACACTGAGGGTGCCCCTGTCGATGCCAGAACTCTTGCTCTTCTTGAGGAGTAAGGGAGGCCAAAGAGAATGTTTCTCCTGTCAACCTCATGGTGTGGGGCCACCCCAGAAAATCGATGCAAGGTATGTCGACTCCAGCTATGAAATTCATGTAGCTGGAGTTGTGCATCTTGCAATCGATTTTTCTCCACCATCAGTAGACCCGGCCTGATGTAGTGTTCTTAATCCTGAATAAAATTCCCTGCAAGTCTCCCTCCCCACCTCCCCCCCAGCAGGATGAACTGTTTTCTCTTTCTCTCTCTTTTAATTTCTTCACATTTATAATAACCTCTCTCCAAGACAGTAGGCACTGTGCAGTCATACATAAATACGCATAAATCTCAAATCAGACCACAGAGCAAATGTCACCACACACCAGAATATGCCCATCTCCTCTAGACACCTAGAGTATACAGAGACACGTTCCCAGCTGGCCCGCAGTGATAGACAGCCCCAAACTAATGGCTCACCAGCACACCACCCTTTGAGAGGGCTGTCATTCTGGAAAACTGAGAGAATCTGCCTGGTTACTGATGTCAGCTGCTGGGCTTCAGGGGGTGGAGAGGGATACATACAGAGATTGTGATAGCAAAAGGCAACTGGTTTAATCAGTATCTTCACTTTGTGAGCACTTGCCGTAATAGGCTGTGTCCTGTTGTTGGGGAATATGATGTCCAGCGTGGTTGACTGAACCAACAAGGGTGTGGTGAGGCTGGGAGCAATCCCTCACAGAGCAAACATCCTGTGAGTGTGAGGTATACAGGGAAAAGCAATTAGGAAGAAGGGTTAAGATAAAGCAAGCTCTCCTCTGCTGCCTTTTATGCTATGATTTAAGAGGATTTAGTTCCTCTTTCTCTTATTTACTGCCAGACTTCACAGAACAACAAATTGATAGAGGTGCAAAACCCACTGCTTATTCACCAACGCTGCTTTGCCTCTTTGGTTTTAATACTAATTTGCAATGCCATATATCTTGCCACAAAATTCAGCCTTGGGTCTCCCTAGCTCCAAAATAAGAAACCCCATAGATCAGGGCTACTTGACTTTGGAAGCCCCAAGGGCCATGGTGATACTCATAGTACATGCCAAGGGCAGCAACTTAAGTGTGGTTGCATATACATGCAAATCTATATGCAGATATATGCAAATGACTTCTTTCACACTGATGGGCATGAATACAAAGATCAAGGCAAGATTACACAACATGCAGGCCCCATTTAAGTCAGTTCTGCTGATATTAATTAAATGCAATATTTACCCAATTTCCACCCATATGACAGCACTTAATGAGCAATGGCAGCCCAGGAATGTAACTACTAAAACGCATAGCAACAGAAGACCATTATATTGACTAATTCTTTGCTTTGGCTCCCACCTGCGGGCCGTATAAATCCAAACTGCACCGCGGGCCTAAAACAGGCTGTGGCTGCATGTTGAGTAGCCCTGCCATAGATGATCTTCCATGAGTACAAGGGCATTTTTCAGAGAACTGCCAATTCTGTAGCTCTCAGGATGCACATATAGTATCTCAAGGGGCATCCTCTCTAGGAACCTGTCAGAGGCCAAATTCTGCTCTCAGGTATGCTGCAGTAAATCACGAGTAACGCTGCTTAATTCAGTGGAATTACTCTGGATTTACACCAATATTGAAAGTACTGTTGAAGAACCCACAGTCATTCTGCTTCTCTTCAAGAACCTTGTGTCAAAATGAATTTTCCCCTCCCCACCCCCTACCACACACACATCCTGAAGCTGAGCCTGGTTTGTAAGCAGGGTTTCTTGAGCAAAACAAAACTTGTCTCAATTGAGTTCTGCCCTTTTCCTTCTGTTCCTGTAAAATAAATAAATGGAATTAAAAATAACACTTCTCTTGCTCATCAAAACCTCCTACAACTTGCATGGGAATATATTTTAAAGCTCTGTAGCAACTTGGGGCATATTTTGATTCCAAAACAAAAATGGTTTTGCAAATTAAGGAGAAATCCAGAAGGCTTTCAAAACTAATCCTCCAGCAGTTCTGAGCATCTTGAGTTGGCCAACCTGTTCCTCTCATCCTACTGGGAAAACTGTCTAGCTGAGAACATTTCCCATTACTGTCATATGTGCCAGAACAGATGGCCTCCAAGACCAGTATCTGCTTTAAAAGGCAAACTTGTCTGCATGTGCCAGACAGGTGGAACAATAGCTGGAAAAGTCAGAAATTGGTGTGAAGAAATGATGAGGCCGTTGCTGTGAATGGAAAATGTTAAAATCATTTGTAAAACATTGAGTATCTAGGCAGGCAGAGTGAAATAATGGAAAGCGAAACTGATGAAAAGAAATCTGAATCCATGGAGTTTCAGTAGGAAGAGAAAACCCTGATCTTAGAGTTTTCTTGGAGTCAATGACTTCCTTCAGATTAGATTTAGAAGTACAAGATGACCATATAAATATGCTTAAATATCATAGGATTTCAATCAAAGGGTCAACTCCAAGTAATAAAATAGGAAATACAATTATTGCTACTATTTCAAATCACTGTGCCTGAGAGAGACTGAGCAGTTAGGAAAAAAAAGTCTTAACATTTGCAGAAGGAGAAAAAGAAATTCCTGGATCTGAGGTTGTTTGTCCACAGCGGAGAGAACATGTGGAAGAAAAGTCGTCTTTTTTGGAAGACAGCCTTGTATTCAGTGATTGTATTGTAAAACTAAAGCTTACTTTTTGGGGAATCATAACTAGCTAAGTCACTGTTAATGAAAATGATCAGCACAGAAGCTATGCTTCCTCTTCAGTTTTGTGTTGTATCTTGCTAGATTTTTACCTCACTGCATCCTTCATCCAGCTTGCAAACTGTGGACAGTCATTTGTAGGGAAGGGAGAAAGTAGGGATGTCAACGAGCAGTCAACTAGACGATTAACCGATAAGCCTAAACTTATCGGTTAATCTAGTCGACTACTTGCATTCTCCTCCACCCCCTCGCTGCCTCTGTATCCGAGGCAGCAAGTTGGGGAAGCACGAGCTGGTGCTGGGGGGAGCCGGCTTAAAAGTTGGTACCCCCAGCACCAGCTCTGCAATGCCACCTGCTCCCACTCCATGCCTCTGCCTCTATCAGAGGCAGCGGCATGGGGTGACAGGCAGCTGGTCCACAAGGGCCAGCTTTTTGTGGTTTTTAAACTGGCTCCCCTTGAAAACCAGCTCCTGCCTGGTACCCCATGCTGCTGCTTCTGATACAGAGGCAGCAGTGCAGGGTAGCAGAGAGCTCCCTGGGAGTGGGGCTGGAGTGCACTGGCTCCTGCCTTCCCTTCCTACCCCAGGAACATAAAACTAGTCAACTAACCGCTAAGAACTCATGTGGTTAGTAGACTAGTCTATTACCCGCCATCTAACATCCTTATAGGAAGTGAGGCTAATGACAATGATGCTCTACTCTTTGATACTAATCAAATGAGTTTTATAGAAGACATAAATGGTATTGTAACTTTCAGTTTGAGGGGACATATTTTAAGTCCCTCACAAAATATTTGTGTGTTTTGGTACTTAGCTGCTTCTTTATTTAATTTATTAAAGACTTCTTTTGTTTTGTTTTTTTTAAAAAAGGTACTGTTCTAGATGGTAATCTTCTCTGTTTACTGTCGAGTTCCTACAGACAGGCCTGGACGCCACCAGGTACCCTCAGGGGCCAGGTTTTTGGCAGTGTTTCCTCAGACAGAGGGATGGTACCCATTAATCCTGTAATAGCCAGCTTCCTCAAGGTAGTGTCTTGTATCTTTCCATAGTTTTAAATCCTCACTTTTATATCGGAACTTGAATATTCTTTTCAGGAGGTATATAAATCCTACATCAAACCCCTATTATCCCTCACTTTCTGGTAGTTATTACTTTGGACAGGAGGTGGGTGAAATGGCTGCTCTTTGCTGTTCTTCCTGGCCTCTTTTAAGTGTCATCTTTTGCCCCAGCCTGGTTCTTGAAGAATGTGATATATTCCTTATATGTTCTATTCACCCTGGTCATGCTCTACTGAGCCTCTGTTCCTTTCATAGAACTAAAAGAGAGAGGTCCTGGCAGGATGGCACCCAACCAAATTCTCCACCACGTGATCGCACGTTGCAGAAGCATGCAAAGCTAAAGAGATAAAATGCTCAGCTGAGCTCAAAGATTTATTCGTTCTGTGCTACACTCACCTTATGGAAGAGGAGGGACAGCTTTACTGGATGAGCTCTGTAACCAGATCACAACATAGGTATTTACCACCTGCTGGTTGTTTCTTGTGATCTGGTTCCATTAGCACAAACACCTATCTAGGGATAGAGTAGTTGTGACAGTCCCCTGCATATTCATGAGAAATCCTGATTTACCGGTTTGGGATCCTCCTGGGAATACCTAAAAAATATGTAGTAGTTCAGTGTCAGATATATAAATATTAAGTTGTATAAGAAGTAAGGATGTTAAATTGCATTTAATCAGCTAATGGAGTAGTCAATGGAATTTCCATCAACTACTCGATTAGTCGATAAGGGGGAAAACTGCAGAGCTGCAGTGGGGTTAGCTTCTGGCCTGGGAGCTAACCCCGCTGCAGCTCTCCCTTTTAAATGTAGTAAGAGTGGCTTGGCTTGTGCCCGGTCCCCCGCTGCGCCTCTGCCCCCTGTGGAAACGGTGCTGGGGGAACCTGCCTTTAAGCTGGCTCCCCCCAGCACCGGCTCCTGCTCCCTCCCGCATTGCAGAGGGAGAAGCGACTAGTCAAGTAGCAGATTACAACCCACTATTAACCTCATTTAGCACGGACACTTTAATTGATGGGGGCTTTTTTGTTTTTGCCTCCTCTCCCCACTTTTTCTGCCTAGGCTTATTAGGTAGTCGACTAGTCACTTACATCCCTCTTAAGATCTCACATCTAGAGATCTCCAAAGTTCAGTTGGTATGGTTGCCATTCATTTCAATAACAAATAACAGATGAGGATTTGAATCAACTCCTTAGCTCCAGTTGAAAACGATTTCCTTGGCTGTGATGCCTTTTTCTTCCCCTGTTGCAGGATATTTAAGCATATGCTTAGCTTGTGAAGGACTGTGCTTCAAGTTAAGCAGGTGCTTAATTTCTTAGCATCTCTGTGATCTGGAAGCTCCAGATATAAATATAGGAATAATAGTCCTCCTCCTACTTCATGGTTGTTTTGATGAAGCTTAAATAATTCATATTTGTCAAGTGCTTTCAGTCCCTCAGATGTAAAGCATTCTGTATGTACTATTATTATTTTATTATTTTAACCAGCAGGCCATTTTTCTCATTTCCCACCTTCAGCTAACATTCTACAGCAGAGGTGGGCAATCATTTTTAATAGGGGGTCACTTCAGAAATTTCTGAGGTGGTCCTGGGCCACCCCAGAAGGGGCAGGCATCAGGCAGAAGGGGCAGGGCCAGGAAACTTCTTGTGCTTCCTTCCATATCCTGATTGGCCTGGGGTTGGGGAGTGGGAGAAGTCTTCCCCTTTCCTTCTACCCTGCCCCCTAACGAGAAACGCCAGTTATTTTAAAATAGCTGGTGAATCCTTCTAGGTGCCTAGCAGAAGGCCATTTCACATGCTCTCCCTGCACCCAGGCCAATCAGGGTCTAGGGGCGGGGGAGCATGCAAAGTCTCCTCCCCCCCACAAGTGCACGTGGCAGCTAGAGAGACACATTGGCAGTTTTAAAACAGCCGACATGGCTCTCTAGCCAATGCACACCCCAGCAGGGTGGGGACAAGACACGAGAGTCTTCATGCACTCCCCGCCCCCAGTCTCCGATTGGTCTAGGGTGGAGGGAGTGTGCAAAGCTCCTCCCCCCCCAAAGGTGCGCAGCAGCTAGAGATAAACGTGGCTGTTTTAAAACAGCCATCTTGTCTCTCTGGCCGCTGCACGCTCTTGTGGGACAAGGAGACTTCGCGTGCTCCTCCACCACCCCCAGGTCCTGATTGGCCTGGGTGTGGGGGAGCAGTAGCACAGCCACAGACCGGATCCACCGGCTTGACAGTCCGGATCCAGCCTACACAGGGCCCTTTGCTCACCTCTGTTGTACAGGTTGAACTTCTCTAGTTCGGCACCTTTGGGACCTGACTGATTCCGAACCTGAGAATTTGCATAACCACAGGAGGTCAATATTTTATGGCGGCATTACCAACACTTCCAGTGCTTACTGGGATCTGAAGAGTCTTCAGGGGTAACCATATTAGTCTGTAACTAAAAAATATTTAAACAGTTAATGGTCCTGTTGCACGTTAGAGACTAACCATAAATATAGATAATATCATGGAGCTTTTGTGGGCACAACCCACTTCTTCAGATGAATGGAGCAAGGAATTCATATGCCATCAAGTGCCAAGACTAGAGGCTGTAAACAAACTTTATGGGACTGCAGGAAACTTGGCGACACCCACAATAAGTGGTCATCCAGGTAAATAAAATAATGCTGGACCATGGATGTTGCCTGACTAGAGTGTGCTAGACGAGAGAGGTTCAACCTATAGTTGTGTTTCAGTGGAGTATCACATCTGAAGGGTACAGATTTTGTAACTCGAGTGAACTTTGACAAACAAAATTGTTAGAAGTTAACAAAACAAAGCAACAAATCAAAAATAGAAAACAAGAACCTGCAGGAAAAATGTTTTATTTCATTAATGTAGTGTTTTGGTTGGAAATATGCTGTACGTTAATCCTCTTTGGAAAGAGATTAAGAAATGTTCTCCTCCTCCCTCCTAATGTAAGAGTAGGTAATGTTTATTCTTTCTGTATTAACTACAGACGTCAGAGAACAAGGATTGTTGCCCTTTGATTTTATTTACAAGGCAAGAGTGAAAACTTGTTGGATCATATCATGGTGTTCACCTTCACTGTAAGAGTGGAAGGGAAACTGTTTCTGGGTAGTATCATAACTAAATAATATTTTGCTTATTCTTAGTTATCTTTGCATTTTAAAGGCTGAATTTTCAGCCTTCCTTGTTGGGCTAAGGGAATTGATTCATGATCAGCTTTAGGAAAGTATCGTGTCTGAGAACTAGGGATTCTTTTATCATCAACTTTTGAGTTATGATTTACACCAAAACAGTCTGTTACTGAACAAAAGCAGCTTGAAAACTTGCTTTTATTTTTCATTGGGAAAAGAAGGGGCAGGTGGTGGGTAGAATCTTGCTTGAAATCATGTTCTTGTGGGGGAACATTTTTTTCCTGCTTCCTTGCAAACATAGTATCCTGATAAAAGTGTAAGTAGATGGGCACAACTGTGCAAATTGGACTCATACAAGGAGTCTTTTTGGATGGAGTG